>NW_017306493.1:1012390-1064907 GCF_000935625.1 Nanorana parkeri
GGGGGGTTAGGGGGTTGATAGTTGATCATAGTTCCTTGATACATCACTGTTAAATTACTTTTCTGCAATGACCACTTGCAGTAACAGTAAAAAAAACACAGTACTTTAGTATGCCGGTAACACACCACATGTGTTTGTAGGTTTTATGGTGCAAAATGTGGGAAAGGTGTGGCGTTAAATTAGGAGTACAAGAATGCTAAAATTCATAAGGGAGCAAAAGAACCATAAAACGCTCTTATTCAGGAAAGTATAAAAACAAGGATGGTCACTCTACTAAACGTTCAAGCTTTAGAGGTTCCACATTTGTTTGATATTTACTACTTCTTTTATGTATGAGATAAATGAACACAGCTAAAGCTCTGTTTTTATATATTTTTTAATATTTCTAATGTTAAAAAAAACCATAGGTCCATAACAAATAGTTTTTGGTAGATTTTACAAAAGACTTTAGAAAATAATAAAATAAAAAACACAATTTTGTCCACATGAGAGAAGCTTTAATTAATTCCATTTGGTGGGTCTCCCACACCCCTCCACACACACATTAAAATGAGGGAATGATGCACATTTTAGGTTTGAGGTTACTAGGTGATATAAGGCACTTGGGGGTTAGGTTAGAAAGGGCACATGCTTCTCTCTACCCCCATAATCTTGTGCAAGCTCTGACCCCAAGCACAATGCTTGGAGGGGAGGGGTGAAGTGGTCACCCACTCACTGCAAGAGGGGGCCAAAGGAACATGTTCCGTTGATCCTTCTAGCAGTGGACAGATGGGAAATGCAAAGCGGCCTGACCTGCAGGAGCTGCCTTATTATCAAATAATAATAATTATAATAATCAAATATAAACAAAAAATAAGAAGACGGGAAACAAGACAGGAAATGTGACCCCCCCACCCCTTGACCGTACCATGTGATTTGCCCTTCTTAACCTCACCCCGACAGAAACCTGCAGAGCTGTGATTAACCCCTCTTCTGCGAATGTGATTCACAAAGCACTGATGTTTCTTGTTCCAATTACAGGGGCACCAAACAACCATGATTAACCCCACCACAGCCAGAGACCTGCAGAGCAGTCGTTAACAATGTTTTGGACTGAGACATCGTGAGCCCAGTCCTTTCTCTGTCAAGAGAACTGCAAGGATCTTTCAGAGCAGTGATCAACCCCTTTACATCACAGTAAGCCTACACAATGCTACCTCTGCCAGGACCTGCAACGTATTGACTAAACCAAGTACATAAAAGCATCTATCAACATCATCGAAGTCAGATACCAGGAGAGGACCCTGAGACTGAAGCCTTTTCCTTCTATATCCATTGGAATACAGAGGGTGGTAGAGGACAGAGGCATTAGAAATACAATGGATGGGTTTAAAGGGCAGTTTTCAAGGCACTCTAGGAGTTGGGTTTTACTGACCTTACACTTGTCCCTCTTATTCTCCAGGTACAGATTCCTGCTCTGCAAAAATACACTTACCTATCTCAACTTTATCTAGATCATATATCACAGACAGTACTTGAAAATCCAAAGGACAAGACATTATTGTCCTTGTCACACATAAGGTTGGTTACTATGAAACTTTTTTTTGTGCTTTTTTTGTTGTTGTTTTTTAAAACTTAAATTGGACCTCAGGCCCCAAATTTTACCAAATTGTTAAAACTGCTTTTGTCACCAAAGTCTGGAAATGTGTACCCCAATACACAGCTTTTACCCAAGTTATATACAGAAGTCAATCTTTTTACCGACTATTAACATCCTTCTGTTGGCTCTTGGTATAGCTAGCTGTGCTACTGGCAGTATGGCACAGAGGATACAACTTTTGGACAAAAGCTCACATGGCCAGACAGGCTAGTCTTCCCCCACTTGCACTTCCACATACCCCAGCCATGACTAAGGTTTAGGCTGGGTGATCTAAGTCTTTTAGTTAGCAAAAAACTATTCATCTTAGCTAGGGACTGTGGGGTTTTGTAAAGAATAACCCACCATCTGTTAATAATTTAGGTAATGTCTCTAGACCCTTTAGAGGGTGTCCATCTCTGCTCTGACTCCTGCAAGTGGTGGCTATACTGAGAGCACTTACCGACCAATAGCTAATGAAAACTAAAACTTGTACCCGTGCAATAACCATTATGGAAGACATGGCTCCAGTCTGGCAATGGAGGGGTTAAACGCAATCGTGTGCCACATAAATAGCGGCAAAGATGGTGAAAACTGCCTCTCTCCCCTCCTCCCTCCCCAGGAGGCTATTAATGCTCCCCATGATATCTGTGTGAGGGAGGCATGGGAGGGCCAGAGAGACAGCAATGGGGGGGAGGGTCCAGACATGTGACGTCTCACACTTTGTCCAGCAGAGATCGCTGCCAGTATAGAAGCCTTTTGGGAGTGCCATACTGCCTGAAGATAAAGACGGCCAGTCCAAGGAACAGGACACAAAGCAAAAGGAGCACTGGAACTACAACAGCTGCCATGCTTATTCCTCCACTGGCTTCATCAACTTCAATGATGACTACTTCTCTGTCATCATCATCTTTATCGTCAGGTTGCCTGACGGTGCTGCAACCCAGCCAGTCCTGCAGAACAGACTTGGGGAAACCTGATTCCGTCTTCAACTGCTGGTTATTAAACTTCCAGTACTTGTTACCCTTGTAGAAATAGGTAAATGCTGCAAAACATAAAAGGAAACAGAAACTGAAAATCAGCAGATATTATAGTAAAAAAAAAACCCTTAATAAAACCCCTGAGCCCCTTTCACCATAGTTTTACAGCGTAGCCAAACACAAAAACAACAGTTTAATATATTGCAGCTCACCACTCCTTAAGCCCCGTTCACATTGAGCGATTTATCGCGCGGTAATTCCCGCGATATCGCGGCAAATTACCGCACGATATCGCGCTCCAATGCATTTCAATGGGGCAAAGGGTCCTGCTGTCGCGGGTCGTGTGTCGCTACACCAGGACCCTTTTTGGAGCGGATTTAGCCGCGATTCAAGCTTGCTCAATGCAAGCTTGAACGCGATATCGCGCGGCAAATCTCACAATGTCGCGCAATATGCAAATCGCGCGACAAACGCGCAATTTGCATATCGTGCAGTGGGAATGGGGCCTTAGATGTGGTGGCTGCATTCATTTTCACTTTTCATGTTGGTAAGCTAATATACTATAATTTAGGTTTTGTGTTTAGATACATTTAAAAGTGTTATTAAACCCCACATGTCAAAACCGATATATTACAGCAGACATGATCAGTTACTTTTTTTTACCAATATTCAAATACCTTTGCGAGCATTCTTTGAAAATGTAGTCATCGGTGTTTCTGCTGAGGGTGGCTACATGGTGGTGCAGGAGCTAATGGAGCCACCCTTGCCGAGTGTGCTCCCAGTCAGGGCTACATTCTGGCATGCACACACTACATGTATGATAGATATAGCCAGCTCCGAAGCCCTGACTGCAAGCCACCCCCCTGCTCATCCCCTTATGATTTGACTAGCAGTGACTTCTGTTCATTCAAAATATATCAGGCACATGCCAGACTTTGACAACGATCTCTGTTCCTGTACATGCAGTTTGCAATTTGAATGATTTTCTGTGTGGAATGCAAGGATTTTAAACTGACATAGCGCCAGGTGTGATGGGAAATGTAGTACCGACACAGCCAGTCATATATACTTGAGCTTACAAGTTTGTGGAGTGCTCTTTATAGCCCTGACCTCTAAAGTCTATGGACAGCTTTAGTGAATTCAGTGCCATACTGTCCCAAAAGTCAGTCAGGCCTCTATGTACATGCACATGGGAGAACAAGGTGTGTTGAAAGCTCTTATAATAAACCATGCTGACATTTTTTATATGGTGTGTTCAGTTCTGTGCAAACATGGCCAACCAATCAAACCCTCATAACTTGAAAGTGTCCCAGGTGCAGAATATGTCTTCCATACCTCCATCACTTCCCATAAATGCTCCTCGAACGGAGTCAGGGATTCCTTCCCACACTTTGATATTCTTTGGGTAATCAGAATCCACAGCCCTTGTCTGTTCATTGAACCGATAATACCTGAAAGAAATGAGGCAAAATGTGTAAATGATACCCTAAAATATTTCTAGGAGCAAAGCTGTACTTTGCCTGTGCAGACCTTCAGTGCCCTTTCTCCAAATCAGGATACTCTATACTCACCTTTCTTACCCGTTGCTCAATTCTGCTGCTGGGAGAGAAGAAAATACCTGGTATTTCTGGGTATGGGGCCGCATGTGGCTGACTCCATGTGTGCTAGTGCTCGCTGATTGGGCCAGCACTGTCACATGGAAACAGGGAGAAGGCTCAGCCCTGCATTAGCGCTAAGTGAAGCAACATGGAGCTTAGATACTTTGTTCTCAAGAGCTGAACAGAGTGGTGGGGGAGCAAATGAATGGTATTTTCTGATGGGGTATTAAAAATAATTTGATGCTTAGAGGTGAGAGCGAGCATAGGTTGGGCATCACTAACATAGGGATATTCAGTAAAAGTCCGAAGAGCAGGCTAAAAGCAGACCAATGAAGCACCTTCGTTATGTTATCCAGCTGCTAAGCACACCATTCACAGCCGTTGAGTTGTGTTGCTCTGCATTAATCAACGCAGGCTCAAAGCAAGGCAAGACACATAAAAACCAATTGTTTACACCAAACAGGTGCGTCACAGTGTGTTTTATAGAAATGTAGCACACATTTTTACACAACACATAACAGCGCATCACAGCATGTTTCAATGCACTATTGCGCATAGAGTTCAATAGAATGCTTGTAAACATTCAACTTACGAAAAAAAGTAAAATGTTACAGTGCATGGCAGTGGGCAAAACACATGACCCCAGGTGTGAACACAACCTTAGAAATCTTTTAACAGGTAAAAGAGCTCTTTCATGTGGTTCTATTATGTATTTAGCTGTTTGGCAGGAGTTGCCTTATTAATTTAGCAATTTGGATGGATAAATATTCTGTCTTTGCAGTCCACAAAATCACTTACTTGTTTCCTCTGAAGAAATAGGTCTTTCCATTTGGCATCCAGTACAGGGCAGCATCAATCCTGTCAGTTGGTAATCCCTGGCCCATTTCTTTTAATGTTCTGGGATATCCAGGCTCAAGAATGGCTTCATCAAATACCCAGTATTTATCCCCTGAACACATACAAAAAGACATAAACATAATGCTAATAAAATTATCTCAAAAGGATTATAACAAGAGGATATGTGTTTCATTTAAATTTCCTCGATAATTAATAGAACACTGTAAGATCAACACCGTTGGCTAGTTACCTTTGAAGAAGACAAATTTTCCATCTTTCTGTTCATATGCCGAATTTATTGAGTTTGGGAGCCCACGCCAGAAGTGCCCAATGGGCATTGGGTAACCATCCATTACACGGTTATTGCGCACACGCCAGAACCAGCGCTCCTGCAGAGATATTTAGTTTAAGTCAAGTGAAAAGACATATAGATAATAAATGTTTCTTTAAAAGGAGGAAGAATGCTACTCACTAACCTTAAAGACAAACATTTCTCCTCTCAACACAGTAATGGTGTCAAAATTGCCTTGACAGATATCTGGTCCATAAGGAACATTTGGGTTATCAGGGACATCTGGATGTGAAGTAGGCTGAGGCGCAGGTGTGGGACGTGGTGGACGTGTTGGTGGTCTTTCCCCACGGCCTAAGTATAAGTTGTATGGTCAGTATACATGAGATAGAGATATTTACAAATACTTGTGTTAGCATAAGCCAAGCAGTACTCAATTATCCACCAATGACCTTTATAGAAATTGGCTTTCTCTTATTCTCAGAACATAGAAGTAAATCCTCTTCAAAACATCTCCACGTTCTCTAGATTTATGCATAATTGTTAACATTCACATATTGTTTATATACGGTATATGGATTGCTAAAACCCTATTACACGAATTAATCTGCTTAAAAAGTATTCCGCCATATCTTGCTATACTTGGGCAGCACATCGGCGTAGTGGTTAGTGCTTCTGCCTTGCAGCACTAGGGGGCATCTGCAAGGAGTTTGCATGTGCTTGCGTGGGTCTTCTCCAGGTACTCTCCGGTTTCCTCACACACTCCAAAGACATGCTAGTAGGTTAATTGGCTCCTGTCGAAATTGGCCCTTGTATGTATGCATGCGTGTAAATTGTCAGGGATATAGAAATACTTTGTAATTGACTATGTTGTCTCTAGCCTCTTACCACTTCCATATATTTGCTGGATTCCTCTACGGTCATCGTCTGGTAGTTGAAAGTTCTGAGTGTCCATCCACTGATAAAATGGGGCCATGATTGCTGATGGATCATTGGAATGTTCTAAACCCAGTGCATGTCCCAGTTCATGAACAGCCACAAGAAACAGATCATTGCCTAAATGAACAGAAGTATAAAAATTTTTACTATATCCTGATTCCTTTTCTAATCTAATTTACCCTCCATATTGTGTATACATTGCTCACTCTAAGTGTGACCACGTCCTTACCATCTAAATCATCATTTCTGGATGTCCATGGCTCTGCAGAATCAAAGTGAGTGTCTCCTCCAATACCTGGCCCAGGAAAGTATGCATGGGCCAGAAAGCCCCCTTCCCCATCAAAAGGGGTACTGTCCCCATGGAACCCCTCAGCAAAGACAAGCATGATGTCAGCATGTTTTGCATGTCCATCTCTAATGTCCACATATCGAACCTCACGGAACCGCAGTGGAGTTACACTTTCCCAAACAGCAAAGGCTCTTCGGATGGATTGGTATGTCTCATATTCACCAACTTTGGGTGTGTAGTTCTCTATGCTGGGAAGAGACAAGTGTTATACTAAAGGTAAGAAGGCTTAAACTGAAATATAAACAGATTATTTTTCTAAATGCAGTATATGTTTTCAACATACCAATAGGTGATGTCCTTGTGCTGCCATTTTAGTCCCTGGATGGCATATCTTTTCCTCCTCATGTTGGCTTTTATTTGAGTACCAAATTTATCTGGGACTCCGCAACGGGGTTTTTTCATAGCCCTGAAAATAATCAGGTATTAGTTGCTAACAATAGATATGACATGGGAAATACATCTATATATATTAATGTGTCATTATGCTCTGCTGAACACTTTTGTTTGATATACACTGCCATAGTGTGAGAAGCACAAGACTAACATTGATGTATATTTGAGGCATGCCAAACATGTGACTCCATAACAAATAGCAAGTATATCATACACAATTCTGTATTTGGATTATATTTATATGGTTTAAATTTATTATCAACATCTAAAGTTAATCCAGTGGTCTGGACAATCTTACATTTCTAAATACTGTATAGTACAAGTAATAATGATACAGCAATAATAACTGTACAGATCTGGGGAAAATTAGAGTTTGAGCCGACGCGCGACAATGAAACTGTCACAGGTCGGCTCAATAGATCGGGAAGTGAGCGAACGCATACCGTCGCTCGCTCACTTCTCGATCATCTTCGAGCCGATGCGTGACAATGAAACTGTCACAGGTCGGCTCAATAGATCGGGAAGTGAGCGAACGCATACCGTCGCTCGCTCACTTCTCGATCATCTCCCTGCAGAGATCGGTGACTGTCAGTCGCGGCTCTCTGCAGGGATTCCCCCCCTCCCCTGTCCGATCCTCCAGCGCTGACTGGAGGAAGGAATGGGGGAGGAGGACAGTCACAGCTGGTTCTGACTCTAGATAGGCGGAGCCAGCTGTCATTCACGCAGCCGGGTGGATCTCGACAGCATTGCGGCAGTCTCAGTATACCGCAAGCACGCAATATACTGAGCTTTGGGTCACGGGAGGAGGCTAGTATATGTCCTCCCGTGACCCTTAAGAGAACTAAGAGGGAAAAACATTTACCCCATAGTTCTCTTTTAACTCTAACATTTCCTTTTTTCTAAATAAATATACTGATTGTTTTCACATTGGTTATGTTGCACTGGTTTCTTTTCTGCAGACCGAACAACATATCAATTTAGGGCAGGGGTGGGCAACTCTGGGCCTCCAGCTGTGCTTTAACTAGAGATCCCAACATGCCTCTAGGAGTTATGCCTGCAGCTGTCAGTCTTGCAATGCCTCATGGGACTTCTAGTTCTGCAACATCTTTAGAGACAGATTTGCGATTTAGAGAAAGATACCATACCTTTCTGTTTCGCTGTCCATCTTCCCGGTCACGGTCAACCCATAGAACCTTTGCATGACAGAGATGGCTTCAGACATAGACTGTGGGGAGCGTAATGTGTGAGTTCTGAGGTCACCTGGAGGCAGATAGCCATACTGCTGCAGCCAGCCCTGTGGATACAGAAAAACAGGAATTGGAATCAGTACATGATAACATACACTTGTACCTACATACAACATACATAATTGCTGTAATCCGTTATTATATAGTACTGATTTAAATAAAGAATTACTACTGGCTATTGATTCTGGCATATAATATCCTAATTGCTTCCAATAGAGCGCCTTCAATACTAGAGTGTTACATTTGTTAAATGGTATGTAAAATTAGTGCTGTACATGGGCATGCTTCTTTGTATATCACACCCACGCATATAAAGCCAGGCTCACTAAATCCATGGCGTTTATAGCTGACTCTTTTGGGTGCAGCAGCTATGGAAGAATGGAACACTTTTTGGCAAGCGACAAGAAAGATTTTTCCTGTTTGGCAGGGAGTGCTATATGGACTCCACAAGCAGGAAAAATAAAGACTGCTGCACAGCTGTTAATCTGAGGTCAGTGAGCTTCCTCCCGCCTTACAAATCTGGAAGAGGGTGTGCATGAATAAGGAAATAAAACAGCACACCCAATCAGCTCCTGGTTCTTTGTTCTGTTTCTGATTTCCATCTAGTTCATTCACTAATTGGAAAACTTCCCACTAAGCACATAAAATGTAAACAAAGAGAACAGCGTACTTATTAGAAACATACTAAGAGATGACTCCACCATTTAAACCACCATCGTTTTGCCAACTCCCAGTGCATAGCTTTACCATAAGGCCAGCTTGGCCAACCTGTGGCCAGTATTCTAGCTACCAACTGTCTGAATATGCATGGCCTTAGTAAGGGTTAAGGGGTTCTGTGGGCCAGTGCCTTGAACAATAGGTTGGTGTATGTGTGTATAGAAGAGGGAGTCGGAAGTTATGTCATCCTCAGTACAGATTGGTGACAGTGCGTGCCCAAGTGCCAAGTCGGAGACTGTGTTCTGCAGTTGATTTCCTCAACCATATGATCTCCTCTTATTATAAGCCTGGCTGTTCTGTTGGTTGTTGACAGCAAAACCTGATATACTACATAGTGTCCACACCTTCCTGACCCTAAGTCTTTTAAACAAGCTTGCACCCAGCATGAAGAAGAAGTGGGAATCTGCTAGCCTCATCTGCCACCCACTGCAGAAGAACAAAAGTCAATATTCAATGTTTCCACTGGACACTTTTTAGGAGGAAGCTGTTCTGAAGATAGTATTTGTTCTACTTCTTCTACTTCTATTTGGGCTTTGAAGTTGAGTATAAATAATACTTATAAAACATAAGCAGTGGCGTAACAATCGCCATAGCGACCCAAGCGGCCGCTATGGGGCCCGGGCACAGGGGGGCCCGGCCAGGGCCATCTGGGTCGCTATGGCATGTAAGGGTGCTGGCTGTCACTGTGTCAGTAACAGCCAGCCGCTGTGGCAGATGAGAGCGGTGTTCGGAAAATAGGAGGAGGCAGGGCCCGCCTAAAAGCAACCCCGCCTCCTCTTACATCACCAGCCAGTGACCTAAGAGCAGATGGGGCCAGTGATGTAAGAGGAGGCGGGGCCCGTTGATAGCAGAGGAGGCGGGGCCCGGGGGCGGAACAGGAGGCGGGGCCCGGCGACCACAGAGGCGGACAGCGCTGACATGTAAGAGATCTCAGACCCTGCAGAGCCCACTATAGAGAGTCTATGGTGGGCTCTGCAGGGTCACTCTCCGGTGGGCTCTGCAAGTGGCATAACTAGCAATCACGGGGGCCAATTAAAACATTTTGCTATGAGGCCCTGTGATTTCTAGTTACGCCCCTGAATGTAAGCATAGCTACTTACAAAAAAGGGGGAATGAAAGGATGTTTACTATTGAAAGGAACAAAAATGTGGTGATGGAGTGGCTACAAGGGCCAATTGACTTATGTATGTAAAAGGGGAATGATGGAAAGTAAGGAGGAGTGATCAATTGCTTAGCTATGGAAAAGAGTTGATAGATAGATTGTGGCTAATAGCTGCAAAGCATATGGTGTTGGTAGATGGCTTATGGCTAACAACCACAAAAGGGGAAAGGGCTGGCTTGGTTATGTTAAAGGGTGATGGTTTGACTGCAACAGTAGGTGATGGATGGTTTATCGCTTTAAAAGGTGTATTGTGCTAAGTGGTACATAATCATACATGGCCTGCATCTAGTCTCATTCACATGCTCAGACCTTAGAACTAAATGTGTGAGTTTATGGTATGAATAAATTATTAAAGCTCTGTCTTTTTCACATTTCACCATTTTTAGGTTTGCAGCAGTAATCACGTGGTGACTGGAAGGGAACAGAAGGGTATGCTCAATAATAATTTTGCTGGGTCTGAAGGAGAGTCATCACTCAAGTGAGCCTATGGTTATGGCGCCACTCCAATGCAGCTTTTAGGCACACTGGTAGTCTATTCCTGTCCTGGAACTACACGTGAGCCTGCTAATGCCTTTAAACTGAGTTGAAAAATGGGCACAATTTAAACAGTTAGGGTAATGCTTTAAAAAAACAAAAACTTTTGTAGTTCACATTTATCTTTGAAACACAAGGTGTGCAAATCAAATAACCAGCTGAAAATATTTCTTCAGCTTGGAGATCAGTAAAGAAGAATGTTGACAGCTGTGCATTATGAACAGTATATTCATTAAATTGAAGCTGCTCATTAAACCATGCTCCTCAGTCTTTAATCCCCAAATAATGAGAAACATCAGATGTGGAGGCTCTCCCTCATTTGAAGTGGGAACGTTGGCAATTCTAAAGAAATACTCTGAGGGCAGTGATAATATCAGTAAGCACCTTGCTGTATTTGCTGTTACGCTTATCTAATATTCTGCCTGCAAAAAGAGGAGCAGCTTAGAAGACTTTACTTGGGGGCTTAGAAATGCATTTATCATAATTGATGGCTTCAGCATCACTCCAAAAAAAAAAAGGTAGAACTGCCAGAAAACATATTATGTCCCTAAAATACGTTGTACAATGGTAAGTAGAATTGTCATTGCATACATCAGTTCACCTTATTTGGCATAGCTCTGCACAGTACCAGAAGGCTGGAAAAAACAATCTGAAGATGTCAAAAGACCTCATAAAAGGATTGGAAGTGGACTTCTGTTCCCTCTTGGCTCCACTTTGAGCTAATGTTAGTCAATATATGTACATTTTACCTGGCAAATCTGCCTGTAATATTCTAACTCTATGCAGCACAATTATTTTATCAACAATCCATTATGGAAGGAAAACAGAGTCACTAGATGGAGCTGAATGTTGAAACCACATTTCTTTGTAGTTTTTTTAGTGTAATGCAATCAATGGAAGGATAAATTAACCAAACTGTATTGTAATGTAAGCACGCAACTGACAAAAGGGTTGCAGCAGTCGTTATATATGATCCTGAACACCCATGCAGTTATGGCAAAAGCTACCATCAAAATCTTTTTTATTCAATAAAACTCTGGTCGTTACACTAATTTTAATTCCTTAACTGTATCAGTAAAGACAAAATTAAATAACTTCAAATTGAGAAACTTAGAAAACAGTTTTCAAAACATTATGCTGATAACCAATGCGTTTAATATGGCGTTTAACTTCTTTTGTTCATAGTATAATATCACACCTTCCGACTTTCTGAGATGAGAGAGAGGGACACCTTTCAGCACAATTTATTTAGGCAATGGACAAACCCCTGACACGCCCAGTTATATGGACCATTAAGAATTGACATTCCCAAAATTATTTGATGATTAAATCCAGAATTGTTTTTATTTCACAATTACTCTTCCTTAATACTGACTTTTGGAAATAGTAATAAAGATAATTAAGAGAGGGGATGAAGGTTTTTAGTGCAGAATAACACTTTTGGTAGTTAAATAGTACAATTTCATAGATTAAATATTCATATACATATATAAATATCTGTACACCAGACCAAAGAAAGAGGCATCTCCGGAGGAAAGAGGGACAGAGGGATTTGGTTCCAAATGAGGGACAGTAGCGAGGTATGTAAATCTATTACACGCCATAATCTTCTTTCCTGGTGAACAGATTCTGTAAAATACAACTACTTCTAAGACAGGCAGAGTCTCTAAGTTAAGAGGCAGTAATGGAGACCAGGTCACTTTAGGTTCCACATTAGATATACTGACTATGCCATTGATAAATATTACTGCATATAGCAATGTTGTAAAAAACCTATTACCAGCTACCCTAAACAATGGTGAAGTCTACACTTTGACTAAAAGGTCAACATACATTTCATCAGTTCACTGCATATGAGTTAATGGATCTAGAGTTATGAGCTTCTATGTCATCTCTCTTTATCCTTAACACCCAGGGGATAGACCCTTCTCATAGAAGGAACATTTATTCTAATATCCATTGAAGCTTCATCTGCAAAATAATTCTTCAGCTCTCACAAAACAGGAGAACCCCCAACATTATCTGAGAGTAATAGTCATAAAGGTGCACAGGTACAAAAGTGGTTTATGGAGAAATCTGAATCTTCTCTACCTGGAAAATAACTGAAAAAAATCTATAAAGATTGGGAAAAAATAATACATGAACAAAGTGAAAATAAGAGCCAAAAAGCATGACATTCTACAAAAATATGTGGTGTTTAATAGAGTTGCAGCCTTGTTCTGGAAATACAAAAACACAAGGTCGCCACTCCCAGTGATAGTTCTAGAGGTCATATAGAGGTCTGAATGAGAAGTTCACATAGGCAGGACTTGGAAAACCATGACCTATATAGAAAATATACTCTTGGCAGCTTTGTGAAAAGTAGAACTGGGTCCTCCCTGATAAGGCCGCTCAACATAATAGTTTGATTAAGAACACCCTGTTGTATTGAATTGTGGTGAGTATGGGTCCTCCCTAATAAGGTGGATCAACTAAATATTTTAGGAACCTCTATGGTATTGAATAGTGGTGAGTATGGGTCCTCCCTGATAAGGTGGATAAACTAAATAGTCTAAGAACCCCTGTGGTATTGAATAGTGGCGAGTATGGGTCCTCCCTGATAAGGTGGATCAACTAAATAGTTTAAGAACCCCTGTGGTATTGAATAGTGGTGAGTATGGGTCCTCCCTGATAAGATGGATCAACTAAATATTTTAGGAACCCCTGTGGTATTGAATAGTTGTGAGTATGGGTCCTCCCTGATAAGGTGGATCAACTAAATAGTTTAAGAACCACTGTGGTATTGAATAATGGTGAGTAATTAGAGTCAAGCTGTTATAAGAAAACCATGAAGGATGTAACTGCTGACCCATAGTTCCCTAACTGTCTTGCTGACCTTCTGGCTTCAATACTTTGACCTAGAAAAAGTATGCAGATAAGGACTTGTGATTATTCTTGACTTTCCTGATCTGTTTACTTGCTTAATTTCAATGGCTTTAATGAGAACTAAATGTAAAAACCTACTCTCAGGCCGTGTTAAAAAAATAAAAAAAGTAACTCCAGTTGCTATATTTATGCAATCTCTGGCACTGTCCCCTGTAGACTCTGCGATGCTGCACTGCTTTCTTTCAGGTTGAATGACACTCAGCGTCATTCAACCTACTTCCTGTGAGCACAGGTTGCCAAGGTTCCACCCACCTCCCTGGACCCACAGGATAATGCTGCAGAGAGCGGCGCCATGTCATTATGTGGCACCACTTTCTGCAGCATTTAGGATCCACCCACTGACCGAGGAAGGTGAGGGCAAAGGGGACCTATGCCATCATGGCCTAGACTGCAGACCCTTGAAAAAGGTAGGTATAGGGTTTTTTTTGTTAAAAAAAGGTGCTCCAAGGAGGGCGGGGGGCTAGAAGAGTGGACAGAGCCTCAGGTTGGGCATTAGAGCTATCAAGTCAGCATAAGAACCATCAAATAGCATTTTCAAACACAGGTCAAAAATGGAAGGCTCCATATTTCTCTGCTGCCATTTTTACTTTAAACAGTCTGTTAAAATGACCAACAAAAGACTATAGTCCCTAGCTCTGTTAAGCAGCTGGTAGCTTAATACATGCAACAAATGTGATATCACAACCGATCCATTATTACAGACTATCTTATGTCAATTATGTCAACTGGTTGGCACAGTGGCGTAGTGGTTAGCGCTTCTGCCTTGCAGCACTGAGGGTCCCCAATTGGTAGGTTAATTGTCTCCTGTCTGGATTGTCCCTGTATGTATGCATGTGAGATAGGGACCTTAGATTGTAAGCTCCTTGAGGGCAGGGACTGATGTAAATGTGCACTATGTAAAGCATTGCATAATTTCTTGCCGCTATATAAATACCTAGAATAAATCATTATTATTATGACTAAACTGACAATCGGTAGCATTGACATATACTAGACAATATAATATAATGTCAGGATAACTGGATGGAAGCAAAGGCATAGATTTGAAGTCCAGCAGTTCATTGGCAGATTAGGAGTTAACAGCAATGTTATTGTCTCTTCAAAGAGAAGTTGTTGGGGGATGTTCCGGGTGATGTATATATGTCCCCTGAGGCTACATATAATGGATGTAAAACTTCAAAGTGTGTGTGGGGGAGGATGGTTATGTTGCTGGCCATGAAGGAAGCAGTTTAAAGTTACAGGAAAACCTTATGCAGATGCAGGGTGAGCGAGAAGGGGCCAGTAGTAAAGGGAGGAGGGGAAACTACTGAAGATTCTGTCACAAGATCAGCTGAACAAGCTGTACACTTTCCTTCAATTTTAGCTTTGCGCAATCCCCCCCCCCCCCCCCATCCCCCGTTTTCATCTAAATACACTTCATTATAAAAAATAGTACAATATGTACAATACAACAAGAAAATATTTGACTCTTTCCCCATCCCAACACATTTCGTTGTTTTTGATCTGATGTTCCTATCACACACATAGGCTGTGTGGGACAAACTCCAAGCAGATGTTGCCCCTGGTTGAATGCAAACCAAGGACAGAGAAACACAAAATAAGAAGGTTAAAGTGACACTAAACTTAGGAGTTAAATCTTAAAAATGCATTCAAGTACCCCAACTATTAACAACAATGTATCTTATTTGTGTATCACTCGGCTGTAGATCCTCAAATCATCTCTGAATTGGTGCTGACACTGTCCTTCCTTCTGGAGGGGGTGCTACTTTTCTTCCCCATGGTCCCTGTGTGTGTTGTAAAGTAGCCACCGCTCCAAGATCACTCCCATGATTGACTAAAATCTCATTACAAATTATTAAACTAATCTTTTAGATTGTAAGCCCTCAGGGGCAGGGCCCTCCTTACCATCTTGTCTTGAATTTTATTGTGATTGTAATGTCTTCCTTATATTGTAAAGCCCTGCGCAAACTGTTGGTGCTATGTAAATCCTGTATAATAATAATAACAATATTAATAAACATGAGATTGTAGTCCAACACGGGAGTGAGCTTGCAGCGGTGACTACTTTACAACACGCACTGGGACCATGGGGAACAAAAGTAGCCACCCTCCAGAAGGAAGGACAGTGTCAGCACTAATTCAGAGATGATTTGAGGATCTACAGCCGAATGATACACAAATAAGATACATTTTTGTTAATAGTTGAGGTACTTGAATGTATTTTTAAGATTTGACTTCTGAGTTTAATGTCACTTTAATCACTCTGCTAACGCAGAGAGTGGACAAGAAGAACTCGGCTTAAACATTACCTATATACCAAAAACTAAATGCAGATAGTATAGTAAAGCATAGCTAAAGCCAAACCTTTTCTTTCTTTAGTTGGGGGCAGAGTATGGAAGGATTACAACTCCTGACAACAGGAAGTAAGAGGAAATCTCTTACAAGTAAGGAAATCCTCTCTTGTCCCCAAAATAAATATCGCCATTGAAAGATTTTCCCTCTACTCTTATTCTGGTGAAAACTCAAAATTTTGTTTTTCAAAAATAGTCACCATGGCAAACAGACATGGCGAATCTAGTGAGAGCCATAAAGGTCACAAATTGTGAAAAGCAGAAAAACCTTGTTAACATGGTTCACTTCTGACCCCTGCGCTCAGATGACTTCCTGCTCTGGTGTTTGACCCTTGGCATTTCCTGAGACTATCCTGTTTGTTTCCTTCCAGTCATAATTATACATAAGCTTTTCATCACTCATACATTAGGAGTGGACATATCCCCAAAGCCAACCAGCAATCTCCTGCTCACGATTATACATTTCATATCATCACGTATTCGCATGTACCCTCCTCTCTGTTGATGTTCGATTGCTCCTGATCAGCTATATTGTTTAGATGTATAAGTCTTTAACAGACTTATATGCCACAATAATAATAATTTCTACAGCCCCTTTAATATTTTCTGCATTTTTAACCTAAAAAAACAACAATTACCTATCTCTCTCTACCAACAATCACGCCACATTGGTTGTTACACTTGTACTGAAGAACTTACATATTAGGAAAAGCCTTCGGAGTCCTTGAAAGATATTAGTGATATTATTATTACTTTGTGAACTGCACATTTCCATAGTATACTGTAAATTGTATATAAGCATAAATAATGAACATAAGCCTAGGCAGTGCCCAGGGTGTCTTGGGGGCCAATCCATATATAACATTGGCGGCCAGTTTACAGCTTCACATTTACACATAGTAGTAATGAACAGTGTATGTCAATGAGACCCAAATCAGAACCTGCAGGTGATTCTGCTACAAATAAATGGAAGCATATGAGAATTTCCTTTGATGCTCAAGCACTGAATACAGTGTTATGCATGCCTGTCTAATTTCCACCTAGTAAAGTCTCTACCTGTAATAGTTGAGCTGTCACTTAGAACCACTGGTTTTGAAAAAGTTGGTTACTGTCTTGTTTTCCCTGTATTTATGGACTATTCCTGACCAACTATATTACGCAAAGATGCAATTCTATACCAGAGTGATCTGGGACAAACATTACAATTTTTATGCCCCTTTTAACATTTTCTGCATTTTTAACATAATCCATATATAACACTGGTGGCTACCTGCAGTTTTACATATATACATGCACATAATAATAATAATAATAATAATAATAGTAATGTACAGTATATCCCACCTTGCCCCACTTCCAGACCTGCAGGTGATTCAGCTACAGATAAATGGAAGCATATGAGAATTTCCTTTGATGCTCAAGTACTGCATATAGTGGATAGAGAGATTTGTCATCCCCATTTGCTCTTCATTTGCATTTCTGCTATGCATGCCCATCTAATGTCCACACATAAAAGTTTATATCAAGAACCAGTTTTGAAAAGGCTAGTTACTGTCACGGTGTTCCTGTACTTGTGGACTGTTTAATAAGAATGATGTATAGGAGTGATATGTGCTCTACAGGTTTCACTGGTCCTTCATTAACTACTTCAGACTCCTGCACCCAGGGGCAGGTGACAGTATATCCTTTACAGACAACAGAGTTTTATCAGCATCATCAACATCATCATCAATCTTATTGTCTTTGCCTGCCATAACCTCACAACTTTCATCATTATAGCCCTGGCACTTTATTTTTAGGGTTTCACTACTGCCTCCCCTATTGTTAGTGCACAATGTTATATGAAACTAAGTGTAGTTCATACACTTAAAACCAAATTGAACATTCAGTTTAAATCAGCTAAATGGGTTTCAGGTGCATCAAAACATAAGGTGTGCAAAGTCTTACAGTTTGTTTTCTTTTCAAATCAGCCTGAATAGAAAAGCCTGTGCCCTGCCAGCATGCTGCAGAGGAGGATCCTTGTTTTCTATATGGAAACAGCAATCTGTCTGCAGAGGTCTGACACACCCCCTGCATCAGAGCCACTCCAATCAGTGGAAAGCATGGTCTTTAGGTGTGACTCAGCAGGGGGAGTACACTGCTTCCATACAGAGAAGAAGGGTCCCACTTTGCAGCTGCTATCAGGGCACGGGCTTTTCTACTCAGGCTGTGGCTGCTTAAGAGAGAAAACAAACTGCAAGATACTGATGATCTTTTGTTTTGATGAACCAGGAATGTATTTAGCTAATTTAAACTGAATGTTCAATTTGGTTTTAAAGCGTTAATAAAGCGTTTATGAAAAAAGGGTATATCAGTACATTATGGCAGATTTAACTGCCAAATGGATCCCCTCCAGCGCTGTACTTCTCCCTCACCAGCGCTTCCATCTTCACCCCAATCTTCTTCCAGGTTTTGAGTCTTCGATTGCCTGGACCCCAATCATGTAACTCCTATGCATGCACATGGGAGTTACTTCATCTTGGCATGCTGGGTCTGTGCACTGAGCTGCTCATGCATGGCTCAGCATATAGAAAATAAAATTGCTAAATGGCAACAAGAAGGTTTTATGCCTGACAACCAGCAGTTTTTTTTTTTTTAAACTTTACTTCTATCACTATAGAAATAGGAAAATATAGGTAGCTAAATATTTGTCCATCTCTGTAGAGACCACCAATACAACTAGCTGCCACTTTTGGCTTGAGTGATTTTGTTGGTGGCATGCATGAGCACTCCGAGGATTTAGCATGGAGTGTAAATGATTGCATGGACACAATTTGACAGAAGAGATTTAGGACACTGGAAAATGTTGTTTGTTTTTTTGCTTGTCTTTGTTCTAAACCTAGGGCTTCACATTCCTGCCTCGTAGTAATTGTTGCTGAAGAATAATGTCTCTCTGTGCACAGCCAGCCTAAATTTACTTGGGTTATTGTCTTGAAGAAATACACCATAGCACTGATAAGAGACAAGAAAGCACAGGATAGCATAGTAATTGCATGTCCGTCAGTATAAAATGATTCCATGTCAACAGATCTGGCTGCACAGCTATGTGTTAGCAAGTCTAGCATCTGCAGATTTCCCTGTAAAGAAAGAAAGAAGCACTAATTCTTAGAGAAGGAAGAATATAAGTTTTGCTCGATTTTCAATTATACGCGTAGACATTTCCACATCTCAGCAGACATCCAGACACAAACCAAGAACCGACATAGCTTATTATCTATAGCCACAACACCACAGAACACTACCCACTGCTCTGCTGAGATAACAATGCTAAATAAGAGGTTGTTGGCCCTTTTAGAGCTATTTCCATACGGTTCCCAATATATTCCAATGGAGCATCCTGGTATGGTGACAACTCTCACCTCCAAGACATTTCCTTTTACTTCCTCTCTTATCCTTCGGGCAGGCATTAAAGGGATATTTCCCCAAGGGGACACAGAAAGCAAAGAATCCCCCAAAACTGCCAGGACCTTCAATGCTTTGCTACCCTATAAAAAAAAACCTGGAGATCTGCAGCATCAGTGTAAATAGTTGCACGTTGCTAATTTACTATCACAGTTCATGGAAAAGGAAACATCCATATTGTTTCATTCTTGATATCAAATAAAACCACTACAATTTAGTGAGTAATAAATATAAAGAATACATTATTGCTACTTCCAATGCTTCCTTCAAGGCAGTGTTTAATAAACAGCAGACTCTCAAGCTGCTTTCCTTGCAGTAATTCTCCTTCCACTCGGCTCTTCGTGTTATGCTGGATCACAGTGATGTGCAGGCTACGACATGCAAGAATTCACATCCTGACAAGCCACAAATAATGAGCTGAGTCTGAGTTCAGGTAACAGGAACTATATACCTGCCAGGAAGAGACCTATTAATCTCTCTTATCATCTATCTACCACCCCCAGCACTATTTCTACACACTACTATATCACCTTACAATCCATCAGCATTTTTTTGTTCTGTGTAACTTTATTTTTTTTATTAGAAAACTTCACATTGACCTGACCTGCCACAACCAAACACCATTCACTTTACTGAAGCCAAGGAGGATTGATGGTGTGGCACGTAAAGTGTATTTCCACTTTCGCAGCCAAGTTGGAATAACACCTATTTTATATTTCTTACATGTTCCCATTCACATAGCATAAGCTCAAGAATATATTAAAAAACTGCTTCTTGCAGTATGAATTGCTTTTACTTGGGTTAGGGTTTCTTGACTTCTTAAGGGTTAACTTTTAAACTTGTTTTTTTCTTCTTTGTAATGTTAAACCAAGTTGTAAGAGGTGAGGGGTTAATGGATTACAGCACTGGTTTCTTCATTCAAATGTTAATGAAGTTAATGAGAGAAACACAATCTGCAAATTTCAGTCCTTATTCTTTCTATAGGGACAGATCACTGTGAAGGTGCTCAGAAAATTCTGGATTTGGCCATGTTGTCTGCGGCAACAAAACATCTAAAAGATGAGGTTTGTTTTTCAAATTTGAATGTAAAAGTGGAAGTACTCTTTAAGCTTGCCATATACGGCATAACTTTTTGTTGTTCAGCCCTGAGGGCTGAACTAGAGAAAATGAACAAATTCTCCTATCTATGCTAACCAGCGTGGATGAGGGAATCTGCTGACTATTGTATTTAGCAGATGCTGTAACCACAGCTGCCTGAATACAGAGGTGCTGCATGCATATCATAGAATGCAGTTCATTTGCGGACGATAGATTTTAACCCGTCTCAGACGATTTTTAAATCTACTTTTGTCAAGTCGGATGGCACTTGCCGTTCAGCAGACGAGTTCAGCAAGATAGAGTTGTGAGAGGTTAGAACTAGGGATGCACCAATACCAGTTTTTCAGTAACAAGTACGAGTACCGATGTTTTGCTTTCGGTACTCGCCGATACTGAGCACCGATACCGATGCTTCCGCAGGGATTGAGCCGGCTTCCTGATTACCCATGAAGCCATCTCCAAGTTGTTTAGCTGGGAAGCCGGTTTCCCGGCTAATCACAATCAGCATCAAGCCGGCTTCCCGGCCAATCAGGAAGCCGAGTGACGAGTAATGACCGGCCTCCCGGCTTCCTGATTGGCCGAACAGCCGGCTCCATGCTGATTAGCTGGAAAGCTGGCTTCCCAGCCAAATCAGCAAAGAGTTGGCTGTTCAGCTGGCTCGATGCTGATTGGCCAGGATGTTGGCTTCCCAGCCAATCAGGAAGCCAAGAGGCGTGTCATTACTCGCCACCCGTCTTCCTGATTGCCCAGGAAGCCGGCTCCATGTTCCTCTACGGCACTGCCAGTCAGAGGAAATTTTCCTCTGACCGGAAGTTCCGGTATCGGGGAAGGTATCGGAGCATTTGGGCTAGTACGAGTACTTGCCCAAACACTCGGTTTCTGCACCGATACCGATACTAGTATCGGTATCGGTGCATCCCTAGTTAGAACCCCGTTGGGGTTTTATAGCTGTCTGTGTCCTAAGATTCACTCTTTTTGTTTCTACTGGTGTTCATTAAGACAGAAGGTGGGGAAAAAAAAAATCAAAAATGCAAGTGCCACCAGAGCAGGAATAAAGGGGAACTCTTACAATGTGGAACCTTGTTCCAGTTAAAACTAAGAGGACATTCCCCTCACTTTGGAAACATTTCCTGTTGTGTTTATAGGAGAAGTGAAGGGGAATTTCCACAATGGCACACCAATGGTAAAAAAAAGCTCTCAGGGTTTAGGTTGGGTTCACATTTCTGTGCTGCTTTAGTGCACACATGTTAATGTGTGTTATGATACACTTTATGGTGTGTTGCGTTAAGGCCCAATACATAAACACGCACCCAAAAAAGGTGCACTCAGTATTTTCTGCAGCACATGGAAATGCATACTAGTGATTTTCTGCACGTTTTGCTGAGCTGCAATGCAACTGCAGGTGTTTTGGGGTGCCATTCAGTCCATGACTGGCACTACATCGCACCTATGCATGTAACACATAATCACAGCCCGACAGTTTCAATGTGGTTTTAAGCATTCCCTAATCAAAAAAAACCCTTTCACTTCAGATACTCTAGAGAAACTGTAATTTGTAAATACTTGAATAGAGATATTTCTAGGGACACATCTCCAAAAAAGACAGTTGGTGACAACATAGAAAGGTTTAATGCAGCAGTTGGTATATTTTTCAGAGGCCTGTAATATAATTTTGTTGTGCTTTACAGCATTTAGCTCTCAATGCTAACACTACCTACAGTCATCCAGTACCACCTACCAACTGTCCTTCATTTGGAGGGACTGGTCCTCATTTGGAATCAAATCCATCTGTCCCTCTTTCCACCCCAGTTGTCCCTCTTTTTGGTTTGATGCACAGATATCTATGAAAATGTTCTATTTAACAACCAAAGCTGTTATTCTGCACTGAAACCTTCATTCTATCTCTTAGGCCCCTTTCAGACGAGCGGTCCGATCAGGTCCGCCTGTCAGTTTTTCAGCCGGACCCAATCGGACGCTCTATGCAAGTCTATGGGCAGCCGGGTTTAAATGGATGAGCGTCTGTTTACACCGGGTTAGCCCCGGACGGGGCTCGATTCAGTAAAACAGATGGATCATTTATCCGTTTCGATGGACAGGATAGTGCCAGACCAGAGGTAATCTGATGTAAATGGACACATGTCTGTTTACATCAGATTTCCCATAGACACACATGGGGTCTGGTACTTTCAGTTGCGATGGAGGAAAAAACTGTATGGACACGGATGTCACAGCGGTGACATCTGCTCCGTATCGCTCCGTATCGCTCTAATCAGGAGAGGATCTGTTGACGGATCCTCTTCTGATTGGCCTGTGTGAAAGTGGCCTTAATTATCATGTTAGCTTTTATGAAAAGCCAGTATTAAGGAAAACTAATGGTGGAAAAAAAAACAGTTCTGGGTTTAACCAATCATTTTTGTCATATAAATTCCTACTGGTCTGCATAACTGGGCGCATAGCAGGGGGGTGACCATTGACTAAATACGTTTTGCTGGAAGGTGTCTCTCTATCGTTTCTGAAAAAGTTGGGGGGTATGTAGAACCTGCAATGATGGCATCTCTGTATGACTAGTGGACAGTCTATCTGATACAGCAAATGCTATGGATGGAAAATCTTCAAGAAAATCTATACTGAGAGAAATATGGATGCTGCCACTGCTGACCTCCTTCTGAAAATGCTAGTTACCTTGCCGTCACTGGCCTGGAATAAGCAAGCAAATCGTATAAGTCAGAGCTCCTATTCTACATACTTGTTCTAGGTCCATCACTCAGAATGTAAGTCACTATATCAGCATTACAGTTAGGGAAGTAGTACTTGTAGAGGACCTCGGGTATGACCATACTGTACATTATGTAGATGTGTTATCATAAAAATAATCTGGTTATATCCTCACAACTATTTTTATGTACATGAGTAACAGGCAAAATGTACAATTAAATTCCTTACAATTGCACTTGACATGAGTGATTTTACAACAGTGCATCCTTTCTAGTAAATAGGTGTGTCAGTGAGGGTATGTTCAGGCCTCTAGTGAGTAACCCTCCTAGTATTTTATCTCCCGCATGCTGATATAAGGTGGGGTCGTGCTATGTCAGAGCAGATGCTAACTATTCACATTTTCATTCTGCTGGAGATATGCCAGGAGAATATCAAGATAAGAAAGCGTTATATCAACATTACATGAAGAAAAACAGCAAACAAAAATGTCTTCCATGCCAAAAACATTCAGTGATTATTTTTCTAGTACAGTTTATAAAATGATAAGTGATAACAAATTGGTGGCCATGAGGGTTTTAGACCTTTGTTCCTTACTATTTTATAAACTAGTTGTATTAAGGATGGGTTCTTGTAGTACCAATTAAAAGTTCCCCAAAAAAGACTACATTTTACATTAGAATGCTGATGTAGTGAACATTTGGAGATGCTAACGCATACATAATCTGTTGATAGGTATCCCCGTAATCCTAACTTCAGCTAAATGTTTTCATTTTGGATCAAGTAGGGGATGTTTAAAATTTTGTAACTAGTATCGTGAACTTGTAAGCCTTTCTAAAGTTATTTCCTGTCCTATATAGTTAATTTATGAAGGTCACACTATATGGTATTATTTATAAAATGTATATTAGTGTTTCCCAGTGGGTTTCATTATTTTTAGTTAAGGTTGTTATTGCTGTCATTGGAAAAAAACAGCCAGAGCAGCCCTAACGCATCTGGTGTGAATGGGCCCTTAAACTTCATTAGTGACTATCTTGTAGTTGCTTAGGGACTTTCACAGAGCTGCAATGAGACACTTATACAATAATGCTACAAGTACAAGAAAATCTCACTACTTTTAACCATCGACAGAACAATGCAGCATAATTGCAGGTTTTGATCTCTTTCTCATACATACCTCCTTTGGGGGAAGGGAGATGATGGCTTTCCTTATGGGGCCCTCCAATGCAGCACTAGAGGGCTTCAGAGCCTTTTGAAAACACTCATTTTCTCACAATAACACCTCTAAAAACACAGCTTTGAAAAGAATAGGGAATGACACATGTAGCATTTTTAGTAACTTTCCACAGTCTGCTATTGAAAACTGGAGGACAGTCTGGCAGGTTTTAACAGCCAAGTGACTTCTGCGTAAAGCACTTATACAATTGCCTGGCATGTAAACCACAACTGGCATAGTTAGCAAAATTCAGCTGATAAAATCACAAATATTTAATAGCAAGTCTTCAATCACTAGCTGATACCACTAGGCAGAAATAGTATTTATAAAAGTTTAGAAGAAAATGTATTTCCATGTGTTTATAGATACAGTATGAAATGCAATCATAAAGTTTAATGTGTGTTTACATGATACAAAGTTTCAGTATGATAAAAAGGCTTTTATTGCAAAAACAAAGAAAGAAACACAAAGGGTAGGTAACAAGAGGACAAATGCAGCTTTGGCGGTTTCTACGGATTGTCAACTTCATCCAGTTTGTGCAATCATCACCACTGAAGATCACGCTGGCAAGCTGAATTTTTCCAAAGGTCAGTGTCGTCCCTAGCTTTTTTGCCACCTGAGGCGCCCGGGGAGGGGTGGTGACGCCGCCCATGTCGCTGGTTGTCAGTAGCTGGGTGGGACGCCGGCCAAAGCATCCAAGGTTGCTAAGAACTGAGTGAGGAAATGTGTATAGCCCTCACATCTCCACACCCGTCTCTTAGCAACCTGGGACGGTCTGGTCAGAAAGGGGCGGCAGGCACGCTGCAAACATTCCCCCCATGTGACCCAAAGAGATGCCACCTGAGGCAACAGCCTTAGACTGCCTCATCAAACAGACAGCCCTGCCAAAGGTTCGTATCAGCTTTCTTGGTGTGCCACCATAGGATGCATGTTCACATATAATCAAGACCAATCTAGTCTGTGTGAGTTTACAGATTTGTCTAGAGAAAGCAAAAATGAAATAGACCAGTATGTGTTTTTCACTGTTTGCTATTATACAGAAAGACAGGAAAAAATGTCTTCAAGGATCTTTACACCATTAATATTTTTTTTCCAGAGCTCCACTAAGACGATAATGACCCATATGATGTAAGTGCCAGTGTTCATATGAACATTGGGCAAGGGGCAATGTGACGTGACACTGTTTTGAACCAACATCTCCATGTCATCTCCATGTCATACTTTCATGACATTGGTTCAATCATATATGAAACATTACATACTGTATTTCTATGTATTAAGGAATAGATATTAAAGCTGAAACCCAGTTGAGTTTAACTGAACAGCCTGCAATGAACTATATAAAACTCAGATCACAGCCTGGAAGCCAGAAAATGGACATTCACCAGGAGGACTGATGTGTGAGAATAATCATGGTCTCTAGTGGTCTCCGATCCAAACAGCGCCACATGATTATTATTTCATAACAACCAGTCTTACATACAAATGTCTGGAATACTTTCAGGGTTATTCACAAAAGGGTGACTTATTTTTTACAGGTAAAAGGGTGAAGAGTTTGGAGAAAGCAGGAGAAGTGATCAATCTAGGACAACATAGCAGATATGGGAAAATTCTCCAATTCAGCTCACTTTCCTGTTCATGTTGTCATAGATTGTTCACTTCTCCTGTCTTCTCCAAACTCTTCACCCTTTTGTGAATAACCCTGTATATGTCTTTCAGGTATAAAATACGTATGACATATGCACCAATAGGTTATGTATGGGTACACCCTCTGATATACACATACAAATTTTATTCAAATATTAAGCTCAAAGTAATGTATATGTTTTATAACTGGGAAGATTCTATATCAAGGTCTTACAAAGAATACCCATGAAAACAGGAATTCTGAGGCCCGCTTTTTACAGAAGGTAATAAAAAGGGATCTTTTGAAAGTGCACTACCATTCACTAAACCTTTTAACGTGTATGACTCAGTGAAATAATATTTCTCAGTATATCATGGTCATTACTTCTATAGTAAAAGAAAACGGGGATCAAGACTCAACATGATGCAGAATTATATATAGGTCACTTGTGGTGAAAAGAACAAAGCTATGTGCGTACATGGTAGGAATCTAATCAACTATCTGTTGAAAATGACTCATTCCACACAACTGATTAACTGGTGCCTAGACTAGACATTAACCTAAAGGAACTTTTACAGGCAATCCAAGCATCTCTGCACAGTCAACACCGGTAAGAGGACATCACTGACCACCCAGGTTCCTTTAAACTGTTCTCTCTAACAGGCTCCATTCACACCTAAGCATGAGCCTAGGCAGGGAATTCAGAGGATTTTTTTCTGCAAGTTCGTTCACACATTTTTCAATCATTTTAATGCATGACTTTATTACAAGAGAAGAATCATGAGATTTTGCCCCCATAGACTTTCTTTTAAATAGGAGCACCTAGAAAACGCGCATAAACACATTTGCAGGCATTCCTATTAAAGTCTATGAGGCCAAAATGCACAATTCTGCCCCTAAAGAAGCTCATGTGTGACTAGGGGCCATTGAAAACAATAGTATTTCTCTTGTTGAGCATTAACATGCTTAGTCCACAAAATGCCTAGGTGTGAATTGGGCCTACTAAACCATGATCAATTCAAGGTTGGTAATGGGCAAGGCAACAGAGTAGGCAAATGCAGGCAGATAGAAGTTGGGTCCAGGTAGAGGTCGGCAATGGGCAAGGCAACAGCGTAGTCAGATTTAGGCAGATGGTTGTAGGCAGGCAGCAAGCAGAAGAGTGGTCAAGTCGGGCCAGGTCAGCTGCAAACAGGCAACTCAAATGTATAAAGCTCTCTTACAACACGCAGGGGACCTGGAAAAAACCCCCCAGCACCAGCCACTTCCAGGGCGGTATTTAAATACACCTAGATCAGGAGACACACTTGAGGAATTCCTTGGATTTTGGGAGAACCATTAGAGGAACTGGCAGAAATCCTGCAGAGTACCATTAGAAGTCTGGCAGGGATTCTGGAAATCCAGGCAGGCATTCTGCAAATCCTATTAACATGACTGAAAGTACTATAACAAGGTCTTAGATGAAAAGGAGTTGGAGAAACCCTTAAAAGAAATCATATTCATGTAGTAAAATGCAGTCATTCCACCAGACCTATAAAAACACCTTTTAACTAAATTATTTGATTGAATGGGTTACAGTAGAGAAATAAGTTTTTCTATAGACAAACATTGTATTTTACAATGTCTAATTGTAATATACAGTAAAATATTTTGTATGCTACAGTTGTAGGTTCAGACAAGAAGTTAAGGTCTGAGAGTGACCCGGGCTGTCCTGCCAATCAGTCATTGGGAACCCCAGAATCTGCCTTCCCCTTAGCATCATCTAACTCTCTGCACAGCAAACCTCAGACTGTGAGTGGAAGGTCCAGTACTGTGGCCAGTACCAGTACTGCCACCCCCAACGGTGGGATTTTGCTGAGAAGAGAACATACTAAATAGAGTGATTATCTCATCAGTGATGTGCTGCATCTTAAAGCCCAACTCCACCCTCCTTTATCCAGTGCCAGTAAGTGGTTATTCTCTATGACTATCCGCAGCTCAATGTATGCAGCAGATTTCTAACGGAAGGAAGAAGCACCAGAGGTAGCAAAGACTGCTCCAGACCCAGACAGACTGGACAGCAAATACAAGTATTTTTTAAAAATAAAGGTGCTTTGGTTTAACATGCTCTTATCATTTAATGGCCAGTTAAGGTAGTCAAACCTAGATAACCAGAAACTAGCATATGTATGCCTAAGGACAATAACAACCTGTGGTAATAACCTGTTTTGTGAACATTAAATATGGAATTGAACAAATGAAGAATGTATATGACCACATATGACCATTATCTGATTGCTGAAATTAAAGCCTATGCCATGTGACAAGTTGCTCAGGTATGGTTAGGCCTGATTCAGATATAACCACCTGGCCAAAGATATAACCACCTGGCCAAAGCTGGTTGGATCAGTCCATGTATAGTCAGAATAATCAAAGAAACAGCAATGCAAATAAATAGTCTAGGAAAGCTATTTGTTTCTGTGAATTTTTGGCCAAATGGGGGAATTATTTAATGTCAATGGAGCCCCCTAGGGCAGCTTTGCTCAGTCATTAGAGTATAAAGGGACTGGATGAGTTAGGAAACCTTGTCTGACTGGTGCTTTCTCAAGATGCACCAACACTGGAATGGAGTATGAAGCAGCATTTCCCCCTGCTTTTCTATCTCTGTGTATGGTCACACATTGAACACAAAAGTAAGTAAAACAACTTCCAATATGAACTTGGCAAGGTCAATGAGCAACTGTCCAGAGAAATATCATAAAAGGATCAACCGATAATATGAATATGATTTCAGTCTGCATGAATAGGTCAGGTTAGGTCACTACTTGGCTCACTCTCCCTGACCTACTCTCACATCTCATGACTGCTAAGTGAGGTCACCCATAACACTGAGACACAAAGGTGAAAGGAAGTGAGGCCAAGTCAGTATTTGAAGTCTGCCCTTGACTTTGGGACTCCAAGGGTGATCCAGAAGCTAAATGAGGCCAGATGCAGCCACATGGAGCTGCCTACTAAACCACTACAGGGGCACTTTACTCTAGTGGCCATGACTAGAGGTAAACTTTAACAAAAATAAGTGCTTGTCAAAAGTGCACTGAGGGTTGTATAAACTGAAAATTAGAGAGGTCTAACAATATTTGTTGTTTCACACTTGAAAACTATATAATATCTTTTCATCATGACAGAGGAGTAATGGCCGGGCTAGGGCACACCTTTGCTTAACAAGGCAGATGCAGAATTTGGGGAAGAGAGTGGTAAGACTTCACTGCATTTGATAAATGAGTAGGGTGGAAAACATTTAAGTAACTATGAAAAACCATGTAATAATACCACTGTGACTGCCAATAAAAAAAAAACCTTTGTAAATGTATTTGGATTGATTTTGTTAAATCAGCAACTTTCACATCACATGGTAGAACATGGCAGTGTAGCTAGAAATTTTGAACTATTAGACCAGAGGATTGTAATGACTCACCCCAAATGGCATTTTGACCCATTTTCCAGACCACAAACCATAAAATAAAAACATCTGGTCTAATGCATTCAATGGGCAAAATATTGAGACGCCATTCTTTCGGGGGGAGAAACCCCTTGACTTATTGAAAGCTGGCCATACACTGTTAGAATATTGTCCAATTCACAGGAATCAGATGGAATTCTTACAGTAGGTGGCCCTGCCGGCTTGACAAAAGTCGATTACTACATCAATTTTTGTTGAAGGGGTTGAAAATTGTCGGCGGAGCAGGGACTGTAGCTAATCAGTTGAAGTCATTGTTCATGCATTCTGGCAGCGGCGGGTGTCTGTTTAGCATGGATGGAGGATTCTGTCAGTTTTTTTTTATTGTTCCGCCTACAGACTGAATAGTGTATGGCCAACTTAATGGATTGTTGCTTTTCCTTTGAAGAAAAGGAAACAATCCTCTTTCATTGCAGAGATTTCCACGAAGGATCTTGTTCAACCAACACTGATTTTTTTTTTTAGATATGGGTGCAACCTGGTGGGCTACATTACTAACTGGTTTCTAACATCTCTCCAGTGATTCCAGCAAAATGTTTGCTGCTCAAATCCCCTCCCTTACTCTTTTTTTCCCCATCATAGAGACTGTAGCAAGAAGTGTGAGACTCCCCCAGCTGCAATCTCTCTGGCAGTAAATAAACAGTGTTATAATGACTGCCTGGAAATGGACATAGCCAATGGGTAGACCTGGAGAGATTCCCCTGCCACTGACAGATAAGGTGCTGAATGAGTTTTGGATTAACTAATGTACATCTTTACAGATGGATACTGCTGTCTGGTGCTGCCAGTGCCATAATGTGTCTACAGTCTGCAGATATCACTATGGTATACAAAGGCTGTAATGCCACAAAGTTAACTGCAGCTTATATCTTATGTCCAATCGGCACAAACCCACATTTTTGTGCTCATGGAGAAATTCTGTCAGCTGACCTTCACTCTCCTACCCATAGACCTAAATACAAGGTATATTCACAGCCAAGTGTATTCTAAGGCATCAGCATCACCAAGTCGGAAACCGAACAGTAGGAATGATTTATTTTCCTGTTTGCAACATGCTTTTTTGTGGATTCTTTCCGCTAGTGATATGTTGAAATGCCCAGTGGCATTCTCTGATTGGACGTAGAGTGGCGATGCCACAAGGGGAAGTAGCTCAGCACAGTGGCTGTTCCAGGACCCAGAAGATCACTGTACGACACATGTAGTAGATGCGGGTACTGCAGTATTTTACAGGATCTCTATGGTCCTGTGAGAGATAAATTGTATTTACTTACATTGTGTCATGCAGGATCAATTTACGTATATAATAAAAATGATATAGGTGTAAGATATTTTAGTCAAGCTCTGGACATTGTTTTACATATTCTTTACAAGCAGTAAATAAGCTTTAAAACTGATCTCTGTAGCTGCAGGCACTGTAAAGCAATTCAACCCCAAAGTCCACAGCAGAAGCAGGGAAGAGGAAGAAAGAGGGGGTGTCAGGGGGAGGGGAGTAGCTTGCCTTGCTGTGCCTGTGTGTTTGTGGAGACACACACAGATTACTAGCACACACAAGGGTGGCTCCATAGGGCACTGCAAGGGAAAGGAGTCACCCTAAACAGGATATCAGGGCCAGTGCTCAGAGGACCAGCTGATTTTGCTGGAAACTAAAACTTTTAAACATCAAGCAGCAGCATCCGTTGTAAGTGATGTAATCAGTATTTGAAATAACCTTCTGACATTAATATCTCTTCAAGTGCTGTGAACTTTAAGAATGAATTGCTCAACAGTGCCTGCAACCGCAAAGGTTGGTGAGGGGTTGTTTTAAAGCTCATTTACTGCTTATTAAGAATAGTGAAATGCTTGAATGTCTATAATCTAGCCACAGGGGTTCAGGGCTCTCCCCCTTCCTCAGTTAAAGCAGTCTTACCCCCTAGAAGCTTGTTATATGGTAGAGTGGGGAAGTGGCAGCCTTTATCAATACTTTTTGCTTGTGGTGTGAATCAGAATGAGAAACATCCTGAATGTAGCTGGATTCTGAGATGGCACTGCCAGCTGCCAATTCTAAGCTGGCAATATGCACATTTGCAAGTAATGTTTCAGCATGCAGAAGTTAAGAAAGCTTTGAGAAAGTTGGTTGCTTGACTATCCCACTGTGAAACAAGGCTCTGGGGTGGTGCTTTTGAAACACTTTGGCATTAAAAGAGGGATGGAGATGTCAGATATACCAGATGAAACTCAAATTGCATTGCTAGTGGTGTGCCTCCTGCATAAGCTACAGTGAATTCCAACTATACTGCCCCCCTTTCAAGATGATTCCCTATGCTGAGGTAGCACATAGCTAAGAACAGTTATGGGTGCAGACAGATTGGATGGATAGAGCATACAAATTGAATTTATTGCACTGCACTTTCCCAGGAGTGTCTGGTTCAAGGAAAATGCAGATGAGATGAAGTAGTTACTTCAAAAACTAATTTATAATGCATCCTGCAAGCATATTACACGAGGGCAATGTTACAAAAATGTTAGACAAGAATTATTGAACAAATAAATGGAGAAGAGTTAACAATCATATGCATTCAATATCCAATGACTTGGAATGCAAGAGATGCTTATAGTAAAGACTCCAAATGCACACAGAAATTCAAATTATTACTGGAACAATTCAAAGAAAACATTTAGCTGTAGGGGACTTGGCGGAATACCTGGACCAGTACCGAAAGCATGGAGCTAGCGCTTGCTGCAAAATGAAAAAATGCCAATGAAATAAGTTTCAAATGAATTTCATTATGTACTGAATAACTACGTAAATGGAGTCGCCATGCAGCTTTTACAAGACACATAGCCCTGTTGTTGAGCCTCATGTCTCTGGTTAGTTAGGACAAGGAGACCAAAGAAAAGCTCCCTGTCCTAATGGAAGATCCTCCAAGTGGCCTCCCTCTCCTCCTTTTCCGCCCACAATGGCTCTCCTCATTCACTATTCCCTCTTCTCTGCACCCTTTCTTCTCTGGTAGACTTCTCGGTAGCATTTTTAAACTTGCCCTTTGACATGTCATTAAGGCCTAATAACATAAATCACACTGTTGGTCATAAAACAGTAAAACAACACTTATAAAAATACACTTGGAATGGCATTGAGGCTTTGACTTAGGATGTAGGACTTCTCTCCTCCAAAGCCTCTCACTGTACTGCTCGTTATCCCTCCCCTCTCTCTACCCTTCTGTCACCCTCTACTTGGACTGCACTCTACTATATGACATCAACCTCTGTCCAAGTAGGTTTCCTCCAGAAAAATAGTTCACAGTATTTTATAATGAATGCCAGACTGGATGTTGGCAGCAATTTTCTTATGCACAAACGTTAACATCCCATACATACTGATTTAGTTACAGTTTCATAATTTTCACTTTGAGTATCAGTTATATCATAAACAGTACTCAACTGCGTTGTTGCAAATTCCCTAATACGGCTACAATCAACTTAAGGGTCAGTTTTGAAATACTAAAGGGTGTGAAAAACAGGTCTGTGGGCTCCAGCAATCGAAATCCAGTTTTAGCTTTCAATCTCTAATTTGTGCTGGAAAATGGTATCCAAGGAGTTGTAATTGGCTTTAGCTGATCTCTTTATTTATCCGAGTTTTATCTTTTGCACTGAGTCTTCCACTCTAATTTTTTACCACTTTTCTTCCTGTTTGAAAATAGAAATCCTCAATTGTGCTTTCACAATACTGCCAGCACCCAACCCAACCCCCTCCTCCCCAACCCTCAGTTTCTTGCTGGATCCTTTTCTTCTTCTTTGCTCACTCTAAACACTGAATCTTTTCCAGAGAGCACAATTCCAGATTTTAACAGGATTCATGTGTGACCTCAGATTTCAGGGAGAGCCCAGAACGGCTTCTCCAGGAAAAAAAAAGGGAGGGAGGGGAAGGAGCAAAGGGTTTCAAGGGGGAAAAGAGTGCACAGCAATATTGATACATTCGGACTCACTCAATAATCAGGATAGAGAGCAAATCAGAAAAAGTGGTAAAAATATAGCATCATACTTTTGTTTGGGGAAGTTAGACCGCTGAGCGATAAGTTTGGTTGCTCTGGGCTACCGTTCTCTATTATAGCTTGAATGGGATAATTTATGCCTGAATTCATAAAGGGTGGATATACACAAATAATGACCAATTGATGGATAGACAGATGCAAAAATAAGGTCACTTACCTCTGGGCTGAACTTGGCAATACTGGATTTGAATATCGTGCAGAGCAGGAGCCATATCCAGACAGTCCTTAAAGAGTCCATCCTGAGGGTCAGGGACTGCACACAAGTCTTTGATACTATTGGAGGTGGGGAGTTGGAGACCTCACAAGATTATGGATCTTTAGTCCTATGCTCTCCCACCTCCACCCTTTTCAGCTCACTTTCAGATACTGTCTCCTGACCCTCTTCTTTCTTTAATTAGTGTGTTGTTGGTCTTCTTTCACTGTCATTTACTTTTCTTCTCCCCCTCCATCCACTCTTTGTTACCCTCCTCTGTCACACACTCTCTCCAAAGCTACAGAGTATCTCTCTATTTTTTTTTCTGTTCACTCCCTCCCAACTCCCACTTTCCAAGCCTCCTGTGTGCCCTCCCTCTGCTCCCTGCTCCAGACTGCAGACGTGGTCTGCTCTCCCACTATGGTTAGAAGGCTTTTCTTCAATGCTTTCATTATGCCCTCTAGAGGGGAACACAAATAACAAGCTATTCAGCAAACTACAGACCTTTCCCACCTACATCATTCAAAGACAACCAAAGAACAAAGAAAAGACTAATAAAGACAGATTTGACGGGCTTTCGCAAGAATAACGGAATATGTTATGATATTGTTTCATACTCACACATGTTATTTTTCAAATTGAAAAAAGAAAATGTTCAAACTGAAATAAAGCATTGCTAAAAATAAAATAAAATATCCAAGCTTGTGTCTACAAAATGCTGAATTGATGTTCAAATTAAGGAGGTAGTCTACTCAAGGATATTTTAAATTTTGGCACCTCTTACTTTTAAGAAGTGTTACCGCGATCAGTGGGCAAAATGGACCTTCTGACTAGTAAGAATCATTTATGAAAGATGCTCATGTAACGATCCTACTTTTTGAATTTGGTCAGCCAACGTACTTAGTAGTAAATAGCACCGCTACAAGAAAACCTGAGGCCCCTATAGGTTTCATGACATCATCACATTTCATATGATGATACTACCACTGTTACACACAGAAACATTGTCTCATTTGTCATGCTTGAAAAAAAAAAGGGGCCCTATCTGGAACGCCATGAATGTTCCCAGATCACACTTTCTGAAGCAGTGATCCATACACCGGCATTGCTGGGTCTTATGACCGCAAGATTCTCAACCTGTCGTCACTCTGTCACCCAGAAGAAGGGACCCTGCACAAAACATTGGCTGTATGATGCATGTGACAATTTAATAAAAAGTGCTTTACTTCTTGCACACATCATCGAGTGCTGGTGACTTCTATTATTGAAGGTTCTCAACCTGGACACCTTGCTACACATTTGTTACTTATTTACCCTTCACAGATGTTGCACTTTGCACACGTCAGTTATGGATTTTAGATGTAAAATATCTGATTCCAAACTACTGATGTACTGATAATTTGTTTTCAGGGGCATCAGCATCCTGCCCAGCTCCTGGCAACCAGTGACATCAATGAGCTGGCTGGGAGGCCTCCCAGAGCGTCACAGGTTGGTAAGAGCTCTTGGATGCTCTGGCCGGAAAGGGGGCAGCAGACACAAATGCCTCCCCTCCACGTGACGCAATGAGATGCCAACTGAGGCATACACCTCAGGCTAAAACAGTAGAAAGGCATCATGGCACACTCACAAACCAGCATGTAAAACAACTTGTCTCACCACTAAGGATAATAACAGATGTCGTTTGTTTTGCTTGATACACCTCAGGCTGCCTCATCATAGAGACGGTCCTGTTTGTACCCCATACTCTATTCTCAGCAAATGTTGAGCAAATTGTTTCATTCATTATAATAAAGCAATTTCAAACAACATGTGAAAGCAACCAGTGAGCTACTAGTTCCACTCCAAAAATGGAGCAGTGCTAAAATTAGAAAGCTTTATTTACTTTATTCTGAGTATAGTGTCATCCACTGCAGATGGAATCTAGAGAGCATCTTACAAAGTCACCGGAAGTATACTTCCTGAAGTCTTTGCAGCATTACCACATCTTTCTCTCTTTGCTTCCAGCGTCATCATCAAAACAGGGTTATCTCTAATTGTTGGCTGTTAGTAGGATCTTAGTACATCCAAAGCCGGCCATACACTGCTTGAATTATGGCTGAATCCTCCTGACGCAGTCAAAATTTGAGCAATGTGTGGCCCTGTTGGCACCCCTCCATTTGAACAAAGTTCATTTTGCAATGGACTTTTGTCAAAGGAGCCAGTCTGAAAATTCTTAGGCAAAAAGTGACTTCAGCCAATCAGCACACATCTTACAAATTAGCAGTGCACTTCCTGGAATGTGAGTGTGCCTAGGCTCTCCCGTGCCTACAGCCTTATTGCTGTATATCTGCATCATGAGATCTTAGGCCCTTTTGCCTCTGACTGCTATTCTCAGGAGATTTGCGGTGAGATTTGGTGATGTCAATACTGTGCTGCTGACTGTTGTCTGTGGCATGTGGCAGCAAAGTCCTGCCTCTAACAAGATGGCTGCCTGCACACAGAGACACAGCACAGAACAAGGCATAGTATGTCAGTAATGGGGAACGTTCTGCTGCAGGGAGACCACAGGCAATGCTGGTGACACGTTCTTTGCCCTCTGCCTACCATTTTTGGTACAGCTTCCAGAGTTCAGTTTTTCCTAAAGAAAACTGTATATAAGGATGAATAAAATGGTACTCCAGTCATAAAATGTCATTTTGGAGAAAGCAAGTTAAGTTTTTATTGAAATCTGTGTTCCTATTGGAAAGATTTCTGCTTAATTCCTCAAAGGGACACAGATACAAATGTAAACCTGACAAAAGCTCAAACCCTTTCCCTATTATAAAAATTGGAAATTCACCTCACTTTCTATGTAGTCACATAAATCTCTTAATGTGGGGCTAAGAAGGAAATAAAACAACTGACAGATATATTAAACTATTCCCACTCCATCCAAAATGAAAAAAATAATGTAATAAGCGACACTGGGAGCAAAGATTGGATTTCAACAAAAATAGGACTGATTCATTAGGCATGGCAATTATTGGTCGAGTTCACATGGGTTCTGGATGCAGAAAAAGTATGTGCGTTGCTGGCTCAATACACCCTTTCAGAGCTAGCACTCAGCAGGAATTGCAAAAGCACCCCCTTTTGGTGTCCTTGTGAACTTAGACTTATATTGAAGCAGAATAAATACACAGTATTCTCCTGAAACAAAAGAATTCATATCTTTAGAAAAAATAAATAAAAATAAAATGTTTACTTCATACGACTTTTGAGGCATCACTGCTGGCAAGTTACACATAATTGGTTAAATGCTATTAGAAAACATATTGACACAGTCTACTGCAAAAGTCCCTTTAGTGCCCATTCACACCAGATCTGTTGCATTGCGATACATTTTTCAACTGATGCTAACGCAAAAGAAAAATGAATGAGTGTGAATGGGGTTAGTTCAAACCGCTCTATTCTGTTGCGTTACATTGCACTGAAAAAAAAAGTAGAAAGTGCACTACTTTTTTTCAGCGCAATGTGACTCAGTGGATCCGGTGTGAACTAGCCCCATTCACACCCATTAATTTTGCAGTGCACTTCTATTAGCATCCATTGAAATAAACGGATTGCAAACTTCAACAGAACGGAAGGTACAAATGGAAGTGAACAGACCCACCGTTCCGATTTTGGTGTGAACACAACCTCAATGCATGACAAGGCTTTGTCATGGATGGACACCATTCACAATACTACGTTGTGGTGGGAACACAGTGGGGTGTGCTGAAAAAAAGTATGGCATGCAGTACTTGTTTCAGTGGTACATGGTACAACATCCTCACAGCACGCCATGCACACAGAACTTAATAGTTCTAGAAAGAAAAAATATGATGTGCATATGCCAGGCAACAAACACCAGCTGCTGTGCGATGTAGTGGAGTGGCTGGTGTGAATGAGCCTTTAAGATCCTTATTAGGCATTACAAAACAAATATTTTTTTAAATTAATAAATTATAAAAAAATGCTTGGTATCAGTATAAGTATTCGGCCTCATTCACACAAAGCGTGCTGCCCCGTACAACATGAAGGGCCATTTTGGATGCACCCGGAGCTGTGGCAAGAAGCATGCGGGCAGCTCATTTAACTCTATGGAAACGGAGGAGTTCTCTGCCTTTGCATGCTGCTTTCTGCAGCTCTGAGTTTTGACGGTGTACGGTCCTGGATCCATCATGTGGGTGTCCAAGGCCGCACATCATCTGTGCGTGGCTGTAAAAACTTGGAGCTGCGGAGGCAGCATGTGAGGGAGCACAGCTCCTGCATCTCCATAGAGTTACATGAGCTGCCCGGTCGCTTCTTCCCACATCAAAAACTCTTCTTCAGGTGTATAAATAACTGTCCATTTAAGCTGTATGGGGCAACAAGCCCCATGTGAATGAGGAAAAGTGTAAAAGTACTGAAGTAGAACTTCAGCCCCAACTTTTTTTAGCTTTGAATAGAGTAGGGAAGCTTCGAGGACACAACAGGAAGTGAATAAAAATATCCTCAGTGGTCTCTGATCATGTCTGCAATGAACATGTCAGTACAGGCCTGCAGATTAGTGGAGCAAGAATGCATTCATAGTACAATGATCTGTGGAGCTGCACTTGACATGAGCTATGCCCTGCCCTCCATTCATCATAGAGAGGAACGGCCACTAGCTACTGTCAAGGTTTGCTCAGGGGAGCGATACAAAAGTCAGATCTTCTGACAAATGTAAGGCTACCTGGATCTATAGGGGATTTAGCTGTTGGCAAGCTGTTGCTGGACACAATAGTCAGACACAGATGTGTAGTGGAAAAATGTTATTTAACTCAAGCACATAATTAACAGTGGGAGCTTTGCCAGCGCTAGCAGCCAATTAGCACATGATGACAGAGAGCATATTGACAGGAGGAGCAAGCAGAGTTAGACATTACAGTGCTGCCACAGTACATCTCCATTGTTTAGTCAGCAGGTGTGTCCCTACTTCTCCTGCAGAGTTTAAGCCTAACTCGAGCCAATGTATTCTTGTCTTTTTTAATTGTGTATTTGACAGATATCCCCCACTTCCTGTCCCTTTGGACGCTCATACAAGAAATAGGAGCTGTGGTTGTCAGTGGGACCACAAGGAATGGACAGCAATAAAAACATTGTCACCCTTCCTCTCTCTACCAAAAATGTCCTGATAGGAAGTGAGGGGCAATAACCAATAGCGACACAGGCAGCAATCGGATCTATTTAACTCTAAATACAGTGTTTTGGCTGGAATTGGGCTTTCAGATTTAAAGAATTTACTAAAATTAACCCTTGCCATGGCCTAGCAAGGGTAAAAAGCTTGTTTTGATCTAGGGAGGAAAATAAAGAATATATAGTCACCTGATCATTGGCCCCACCTAGCTGCTAGACTGGTCCCTGCATCCTCTTCTCCCCCGGGCTCTGGCAGTCTAAGGGCCCGTGATCTCATCACATCTAATACAGGTCTATTAGATGCGAGGATGTTGAGAAACATACCACAGCTGGAGTGGGGGGGGGGGGGAAAGAGGTGAGTGGTCACTACCGCAGGACCGAGGATCACATGGGTATATCTATTTTCGCCCAAAGACCAAAAAGAGCCATTAACCCTTGCAGTTCCAGGGTAGCCCTACTGCAAGGGTTAATTACAATCAATTCTGGAGTTCTTCTTTAATTTGTCTGTTTTATAAAACAAGAGCAAAAAACAGATCTGTAGAAGGATGTCTGGTACACAGAACATATCGTAATTGGTAAGGGATCATTGCTAAAGTAGCATGACCCTATCACGGCTGAATATTTTTATGGGACAAAAAGCAACATAGGAAATGAGGGCCAGCTGCCAGTAATGCTGAACTGAGAGATTCTTCTTTTCCTGTACTCAGCAACACGCCAGATACACCTATGGAGTTAATAGTAATACAATAACATATGACACATAAAGTCATCTTTACAAGGTCACGCAAGGGCACAGACGGGAGGCCGTCCAACATCTAAAATATCTGTGCTAAGCATCCCTGTGTGGCGAACTAAAGTTGGAAAAGTGCTTTGTAGACAACAGCGGTCATTTAAAAATCCCTCCTCTCAGCAGCTCTGACCCACAGCCCTTCGGGGAATGAGAAGGAGAAAAAGAAATGTGCATTTCACCTTTTGGTAGAGAAGAGGTTACACAACAAAATCCCCCACCATTTCTTCTCCACAGCATCCCATGATATGTTAGCCCCCACCGAGCAACTGGCATTGTGCCTTCCCCACAGTGCTCAACCCCAGAAACCCTGTCTCAGCACAAACTCTGGGTGTGTTTCTTGCTGAGCCGTGATTTCTGCTCCCCCCACCTTTCTTCCTTATGATCCCCATTTCCTGAAACTCCAACCTACTTTTCCTCCCACACCCCTCCTCACTTTCATCCCCCCTCCATTTTCTCATCAGTCTCTTTGTGTCTACTCCTTTGCCCTTCCTATAGCCTCTCTCTCCCGTCTTCTGTGTACATCTACGCTGACCACATATTGTATATTGCAGGATGAGGAGAGGCCCATGCCAGACTTTTTCTTCTGAGTCAAATGCAGCTGACAGATTCAGATGGTGAGACGTAAAAGGCCCAGCACAACTGATGCCTGTTGCAATGGATTATTGAAAAACAATTACAGAGCCGTAATTTGCCATATTTGGCGAATAGTGACTTCCGCTATGTCATGTGACTCACTTGGAAAGCGTCCCATGAGGAAATTCATAACAGGGAAACAAAGTAAAGCATATTAAAATCATTACACGGAGGATGCATATATATTCTATATATATAACTCAGTTTTTCTCAACCTTTTTTTTAGTCAGGACACCCTTTAAAAGTATGCAAAATCTTGAGGCACCCCACTCTAAAATGTCATAGATTTTATGGGGGATCCCACGCAAAAACACATCAGAATTCCCCCTTAACATCAAAGTTCCCACTTCAAATCAAGATCCTTCCTTCACATCAGAGTCACCCTTTGCATCAGGAATCCCCCTTTTATATCAGAAGCCCCACTTTTATATCAGAGTTTCCCTTGTACATCAGGAGACCCCTTCACATCAGGAGACCCCTTTTGCAGAAAATGTGAAAGCCGCACAGCCGCGCCAAGGCACTTCTTATAGTGCGGTCCTAACTCTAAACTATCAGAGCCTCCATCTTGGAGCACATGGGGCAGAAGATAAAATTGGGTGCAGGTTTGTCAGGAGGAAGCCCAACCCCCTTAAAGGCACAGAGACGTACAAGGGATCCCGCACATCCCAATGGCAGCTGAGACCCCCCATGCATCACTGCACCAAAACAGTCAAGCAAAACATGTGATTTTTTTCCTGCTGTATTGTAATGCAACTCTCAGCAGCAGAAGAGAAAACCTCTGGTTGGTCAACCAAACGAAATACGAATTCCGTTAATGAATTTCGGATCCTAATTTCGGATTAAAAAAAACAACTACCATCAACGCCAATATATTAACAATGGTATTTTGCTTTTTAACTTCAATATAACGAATGTTCGTAACGGAACGAAAATCCGTTAGCGGAATTTCGTATTTCCTGCCTGTATTGTAATGCAACTCTCAGCAGCAGCAGATCTGTATTTTGGATTAAAAAAAAAATCTTGTCATGTTGTTCAACCTCATTTACAGGGGTAATGTTAGTTCCCGTTTCAAAGAAATTCGGATCCGAAATTTCGTATTTCGGATATAATTCGGAAACTGCAAATCGGATTTCGGATGCTTCCGAATTTACGAATTTCAGGAAAATTCATACGAATTTCGATTCGTAACGAAACGAATCGCACATGTCTACTGTCTCTCACCTCCAGTGATTTCACCTAGGAGATGGTCACATGAGTATTAGAAGCATTTGGGCACCAGAATCTACATGGCTGCATCACCTCTCAGGCAGGATCTCAGTCTAGGAAGTAGATGTCGACCGTGGATGATGCCTAAACACAGATGGTTCTGTCTCCGATGGAGAGAGAACAGATGACAGTGGGAATACTGTCCCATTGCAGTTATGCTCCTTCACTTCCTATCTTGGAAACTCAATAGAAAATAAGAGGAAATCTATTTTTTGTCAATGAAACAAGTGCTGCCATTGGAAGATTTCCCTTCTATTACTATTCCAGTGACAGCAAAAAAAAAAAGCCGCACAAAGCTTGCTGTTACCATTATTTGCTGGAAAATCCTTCTCTCCCTTCTTTTCTTTAGTTTCATTTTGTTAATGCAGCCTGACTTTCTCTGAATGCATGGCTGGCAACTGGGGCACTCTCACTGGAATGTGGAAAGGCAGTTGGCAGGGCTTAGTTCTAAAATTAAGGAAGGTAAGGCTCCAATAACAAAGTGAAACTAAGTCAGAGAGGATCACAGAAGAGGCTTTTCTAGCTTTTCAAAGAAGACAGAGGGCATTGTTTTGGGTCTGCTCTAAGGCAACCTTTCTCAACCAGGGTGCTGTGGCGCCCTAGTGTGCCTTCTAGCTTCCTCAGGGTTGCCTCAAATTATGTGGGATGTGAGGGATGTGAAGGAGGAACTGTGGTGTGAGGGGGGAATGAAGACTAAAGTGAAGGTGGCCCCTGATGTAAAAGGAGAACTCTGATGTGAAATAGGGGGACTCTGATGTAAAAGTGGGGCTTCTGATGTGAAATGGGGGGGCTCCTGATGTAAAGGGGGGCTAATGATGCAAAGGGTGACTCTAATGTGAAAGGGGGATCTTAATCTGAAGGGGGCACTTCGACGTGAAGGAGAAAACTAACTTTAATGTATGTTTTTGCATGAGGGCCCCCTTAAAATCTAAGACATTTTAGACTGGGGTGCCTCGAGATTTTGCATACTTTTAAAGGGTGTCCTGATTTTAAAAAAAGGTTGAAAACGTTGCTCCAAGGAAGCAGGTTTCTTTTATCATTTTAAAACTGAGTACAGGTCTACTTTAAAATGCATGTACATTGATTGGATCACATATATATGAATGCACATAACATACAAAAAAAACTATAGAGTATCTAAAAATTTAGTGCATCAGAGGTGTACAAGTCTCAGACTGGAAAGCAAGGGAACATCGCAGTGAACTGATCATGCTATGCTACATTGCACACTGTTATCCTTCTAACAATGTAAGCTTTCTTGCAGGAGAAGAGCGCAGAGTGATGACCTAATTAGTGTGCTGTAGCTTTGTTCCCTTTTTGTCTAATTATATGCTGGAGTAGGTCTTGGTCATACTGTATTGCTCACATACAGTATAGTCTGGAGAGATGTCTAGATTTGGCTCTTTTGTTCAGCTGCTTGCCTGGAGTGCATCTTAATCTACTTATATTTGCCTTCCCTGGTTCTGCATTTCTTCTTCATCAAAATGCTAATAAAACTTTTAAATAAAACATTTCTCTTCTCACAACATACTTTATTTTGGACCCAGTGATGTCATCACTAGGTCACTATGCTTCTCTAGACAGGCTCTTATGGGCTGGTTATTGGGAGGAGTTACACAAATATCAGAATTTGATGGGTGAATGTCAGTCTGGAGGAGTGGGCATTTCTAAGCAAACTGTATTTGAAAAAAGACTGTCCTAGGTTATGGCCACATGTATCACTGAGTTTCCATGATTGAAAGAAATTAAATCCAATGAATGAAAGCGGTTATCCAGTGAGAGAAAGGGATCGGAGGAAAGGAAAGCTAGTAAAGAAGCAAGCTCTATCGGACTTGCTGCAGCTTCTATTGTACACTATGAGAAGCTCACAGAGTGCAGTGAAATCAGAGTAACCCATTTTAGTACAGGAGAGGAGCCTATGCAACTGTGCAAGACTGAAGAGAAGGCTGGAGTTCAGCTTTAAAATATGAAAAGTATTGTAAATTATATTGAGGCTGAAAACAGGAAGTCTGAACTGGAAAAGGCAGTCCCCAAAACTCAATTACAAAGAATAAGGCAAAATTGTTGTGTGCTCTCTCAGATGTAATAGCGGACTGTAAGCGCAGATAAAACACTGATGTCAACCTCCCTGTGTTGAGCTATGTTCCATTTGTTTGACCCTTCCTATTCTTTCTCTCTCATCACCATATCTGTACCATTTGAGGTGAACATAGTCTACATTTATACATGTCCTGTGTACTTTGGCTGCGTTCCTTAAGAACCTCTAACCTGCATTTTCTCCTTCTACAATTTGGCTCTTAAAACTATGTCACGATGACTGAAATAATTGGATGAATTTCACTATCTTGGCTTATTTTAATATTTCCTTTCCTAAACCTCTCACTGACTAGACATGTTGACAAAGATAATTCACACCTTTTTGAGTTTTTCCTCTTGCGCATAAATCCAGTTTCCATAGGAATTTCCTATTTGCAGTCAATCCAATGCGCTGTCATCTGAGGAAGTGTAGAATAACCATGTCCTGTCTAATCACTTCCTTTCTCATGGTTAAGTGGTTGCTGAACCTCAGCTGAGTCACAAGAGTGCCCCTTGGTAATTTGAAAAAGGCTTTCATTTCCTACAGAATATGCTGGGCTTAGCTTTTGATGGTGGCTTTCCATCTGTGATTAACTGTGCACCATTCATCAATTCATCTATGACTCCTGTGCCACTGCATGAGTTCAGGATGTAACTAAAATAGCAGCACCTGGATTAACAAGGACAAAAATGTTTGATGAAATGAAGGCATTCCACATTTACAGCAAATGTTTTTATACACAGCAAGTGTATCCACTTTATTGTTGTATCCACTCTGGGGTATCCTAAGTTGATCTCTCCACTAGTACTACATAGGGGTCTATAGCACAAACTGGCAAGCCGTTGATGGAAGCCATTCATAAAAATATGTTACGGTTGCCACATAGTGTGCCCTCCTCCCTCCCTGTGCTCTCCGCTGACCATTTGCTTAGGAGGGCCCTTATGTGCCCTTCTCCTTACGGTCGTTGAGAACGGCGTCCTGGCTTCATGCTGTTTTTCTATTTAGGATGGCGAGTGTTGAGGCTGGTAAACATGCCTCTGATGTTTACTGGTCTCCTTCACTTTGCGAATGAAATTGGAAGGGCATAGTGTTGAGCTCCTCTGTGTTCATTCATAGACTGACGGAGCATGTTTACTGATCTTCTGCAGTTTGTGAAAGAACAGTGAAGAGCTCAGTACTGAGCACCTCCGTGTTCAGTAATAAGTGCCAGGCAGCAGGGAAGGAGATAAAGGTCTATGTTTCCTTGATTTGTAGCTCCCCCCCTAAGGGGAAACATCACAGAACCTTTTATACCTCTGATATTTCTCCAAATAGGACCTGTCACAATTGGAGTATACAGTATACTGTCAACAAGGAGCCTTTCATTCTGTACTTGCTGAACATGTTCTTAGCCTGAAAACTAATGCAGCCAGCACATTTAAGGACTGTCAAGCTGCAATATATTAAATGTTTGATTTTGGGTTTAGCTATAATTTAATGTTAGTTTTGAGATTTTTTTTTTTGCACAGCACACATGTAAATGCATAGTAAACACATATGTAGCCCCCATCACCCTTTGTGAGGTGGCTACTCGAAATTTAGTGATTGCCAGGGCTGTAGTCAGTCTGGCTGGAGTATATTTAGTATTTATCTGGTTAATTCTTGGTATCCTGGCATTGATTGTACCTACCTGGGTGTGACTCTACTGTAGTGTGGGACAGCCAATGAGGGGTATGGTGAGTGTATGTGCCGTTTACCAGCCAATCACTGGGTTTCTCTCAACCAGTGTTGCATACTGGGATAGGGTACAGATACTGGAGGGAATTGCCATGTGCTCAGTCAAGTTCGGGACCAGCCATGGATTAGTCCAGGTTGGGGTGCTGTCCAGCTTGCCCCCCCCTACCCCCAGGCTATGCCTGAGGCCTGGGGGTGGGGATGCTGGAATGCGGGAAATGTTTCACTGGGCCTCAAGGATGGAGGAGGCCTGTGTTGTTGCTAGAGGAGGAGAACCAGGAAAGCTGATGGCTGCTACAGGTACCTTAGGAGCAAGTCTGGTTTCTCTCTCCTGTTAAGGATCTGTGCTTATCCCTGCTCATTTGCTAATCAAATTCCTATTCGCTGTGCTACAAAAGGATACTGGATGCTAAAAAGGGACTAGTAAGTCTGGAGTTTATGTCTGTTCTACCCAGGATGTCTAGGATCCATATACCCTCTCTACCCAGTTTGAAGATGTTAATAAATGTTATTCAGCATTATACTTCTGGAGTGGAAATCAGCTTTGTGGGCACTAAAAGAGGGCGGTTAATACTAAAGGGGCAGCTGAAGACCAAAACCCCTATACAACTAGTTATGACCCGGGTTATTCTGGCAGCTTCTACGGGGGCGAGCGCTACATTTAGAAAACACATCTCAAACACCTATGTACACAAGTCCTAAAACATAAGGGGTTTAGCATAGCAGTCGAACAAGATTGAAAAACATATTGCGGGGAATTTATTAAAACTGGAGCAGAGAAAATCTGGAGCAGCTTCACACAGCAACCAATCAGCTTCTCTCTTTCATTTTCAAATCTTAACGGAACAAACTGAAGAGAGAAGCTGATTGGTTGCCATGGGCAGCTGTTCCAGACTTTGTCTGCTCCAGTTTTGATAAATTCCCCTCATCTACTGTAACTGTAACATTCTTTATTGCCATATGGGCTATGTTTGCAACATTTGCTGCTATATTTAAAATCAGATTATGCAGAAACCAGTTACATGGCTTCACTGCTCTCTTAACAAGGTAAGGTGTAGGGCACGTAAAGCTCCACCGCGTGTTCCTACATGCATTTTAGCTGTGTTTACTTTTTTCTGCCACAGCCTGTCTTTCATACCTTTCTAGAGAGCTGCATACGAGTTTTTGTAATCAAGATCCTGCTTGTTGGCATTAGTTTCCAAAGTCTGTGATTGAATATTGGGGGGAAATAGGGTCACACTGCATACCAACACCGAGCTGATTTCCTTTGTCCTCGTATACTAGTTCTTTCACAGCCATAGTAAAACATTTGACCACAAATTACCGCAGACCACAAAATCAAAATCGGTTGTACATACAGTCATATAAGAGAATTTCTGTGAATAGTTTATCTGCCTGCCATGTAGTGTGTGCCTTTTAAACCCTTGCAGTGCTGGGGCTACCCAGGCACTGCAAGGGTTAACTGCTCATTTTTGTCTAGGTTAAGAAAAGTTATACGCACCCGATCCTCAGGGCTCTCCCCTGACAGTGACGGTGTCCTCACATCCAATACATGTGTACAGAAAGTGATGACTCACAGGATCTTAGACCGCTGCAAAGGAGGGGGAGCATGGGGGAATGGACCAGTCTAAGAACAAGCCATCTCCAAAGATCAGGTGAGTATAACTTGTTTTTTGTTAACCTAGATGAAAATGAGTAGTTAACCCTTTCAGTGCGGGGGTAGCCTCACTGAAAGGGTTTACAAAATTTGTGCCCGGAGTTCTTTGCAGTATGGCTACACCTGCACTGCAAGGGTTAAGTGCTCATTTTTGTCTAGGTGTTAAAGTAAAAAAAGTTGTACGATCCTCAGAGCCATCTTGCTCTTAAACTAGTCCCTGGAGCATCTCTACCCCTCTGCTACAGCGGCTTAGGGTCCGTGAGTCATCACGTTCTATACATAGTGTATAAGATGTGAGGATGCCGAGGGACATGCCATCGCTGCAACAGAGGAGAACACAGGCAGCAGGGGCGGGTCTAAGAGCAAACTGGCTCTGAGAATCAGGTGACTATTACATGAGATTGTAGTCCATCACAGGAGTGAGCTTGGTGCAGTGGCTACTTTACAACACACACAGGGACCATGGGGAACAAAAGTAGCCACCCCCCAGAAGGAAAGACAATGTCAGCACCAAGTCAGAGATGATTTGAGGACCTACAGCCGAGTGATACACACATAAGATACGTTTTTGTTAATACTTCGTGTACTTGAATGTATTTTTAAGATTTATTTTCTGAGTTTAGTGTCACTTTTTCCCTTGCAGTGTAGTAGCCCCACTGCAAGGATTAAGAACAGTTTTGCCTAAGGTTTTCCTTCAAAGAAGGTTAGAACTTGTGGCAGGTTTTAATTGCTGACTGTGACTGCTGGTGAGATTTTACTCAATTTTATCCTTACAACACCAGGACACAAATTTAGGGGAAATGGGGTCAGCAGGACAGGAAGGATCTGATAGCAACAACAATACAGAAGTTCTAATCTTTCACTGTGGTCTGTGCCCTTATGGGTGGGGTTCCCCCATGTCCCTTCCATTTGACCCAGTGTCACAGGGGCAGGAAGCATGGGGGAATGCCTTCAATTGGCTCAACAAAACCTGATTATAACCTTTTTGAATCTGCCTAAAACTTTACAAAAATAATCTTGGCGGGAGTTGGGCTTTAATAAAATTTGAAAAAGAAGCAAAGGCAAACCTTTTTTTTTGTCTTTACTTCTCTTTTGGGTGATAGGAGTTAATTTACTAATGTGACCCAAAGTCCTCAGATAGTGGGCTAATGCTGCTCCACAGCCAGCATGGATGCCAACAATATTGTAGGGACCACGTCTGTGTCTCCTGTGGTCAGTATAGCTGGCCACGCCCCCTGCTCAGTCTTGCTGTGTTGACACAGTAGCTTTCAGCAGGAGCCTGGCTGTCAATCAACATAGCAGGGACTGGGTAGGGGGCATGGTGGGTCACAGCCACATGTAACTAGCACAGCAACAGAGTTGAGTATAGCCAGCCATGCCTCCACCCAATCCATGCTGTGTGGAAACAGTGGCTCCCAGTAGGAGCCTCATTGTCAATCAACAGGGCAAAGCATAGTTAGTACAGCACCAGAGTATGCAGACATCCCAACTCTCCCGGACGTTCCGGGAGTCTCCCGCTATTTGATCGCGGCTCCCGGCCGCCCGAGAGAAACACTTTCTCCCGGAAAAAACTTGGCTCTATCTAGCAGAGCAAACCTTTCCCTGCTGTCTGTTTTTTTTAAAATTCTGATGTCAGATCCGCCGACCGCCATCAGAGTAAAAAAATAAAAAATAAGACAGCATAGAAATGAATAGCTAGATTGCTGTTGGTTATTTGAATTTGAAATAGCCAATAGCAGACTAGCTATTGCACCCGCTCACTGCTGCTGTCAATCAGCAGAGGTGGACCTAAAGTTCTCCATCAGGTCCTCCTCTGCTGATTGACAGCAGCAGAGGGCGGGTGCAATAGCTAGCTTGCTATCGGCTATGGCAAATTGAAATAGCCAATAGGAATCTAGCCATTCATTCCTATGGTGGCTTTCTTTTTTTTATTCTGACGACACCGGCTGTCAGAATACTAAAAAAAACCCCCAGCAGATAGCACGGGAAGCAATAGCATGGTGGCAGAGGGAACCTCCCTGAAATGAGAAGGACACCTCCCTGAAATTACTTTTTACAGGTTGGGATCCCTGAGTATGACATAATACTCTGTCCGCCCTCTATAGAGCAGCCCACCTCCTGTTGTGAGAAAGAAGAACCAGAAGGGATGTTGTGCAGTCACATGACCACAAAATAAAATCTAAAAAAGAGGTACTTAATTATTATTTGTATAAGTAAATTTGATTATAGTTACACAATACTATTTGCTGTCTTCCTATTGGTTTTTGGTTTTTTTAGTTCTGTGTTCAGAAATGAAAATGGCAACCAAGAATTGTCCGCAAAAAGGTGTATATTTACTTTCTCCTGCTGTCTGTGCTGCTGAACCCCACACTGATGAGGACGCAGTAGTGGTGTAGGGGTCGATCAGAGGAACCACAGAACTCTTCAGGGACATAGGAAATCAAGTGTCTGTTTCTTCAGAGACTACAGGAGATGATTACCCTTTAACAGAGCAGCTTTTGGTGGCATGGGCAATGGGAGAGGTATTTACCTTCTTTGTTTATCATTTTTCTATAAGTGACTGAAACTACATACCTGTGGACTCTACCATACAGAAAGCATTAGCAATTTGTTGCCTGGAACCGCTCATTAGATGGCTGTTTCTGATCCAAATACTTTTGGCATTCAATGACCGAAAGCACGTTCTTACAAGTAAATAATACCAACTTATTTTCATGGGTGTAGCTGTGGATTTATGTATAGAGCATAAAACACACCATACTTATTTTATGCCAGTTAATACTTGTCCTGATACAATCTGGATTAGTTTAGTTAAAGTTTTTTCTTTCTCTTCTTCTAATGCAACACAAAGGAGTAAACATATATTGGAAGTACTGATAATAAAATATATTTTATATATCTATAGGAAATGCCTTATTTCACAACATATTAGGACAAGTATTATTGTTATTCTAACCCAAAACCTGTGTGACAGTACTTAGACTGCCAAGAAATGTAAACTGGCTAAGTTTGGTGACCAGTTGCCCCTAAAATCCACAGAGAGTCCCATTGTTTTGTTTCATCTTCTAAGCCTTCCTGTCCCCATATTGACTATTATGATAATATAATTGTTTTCCCACTGTGCACTCTCTGATGTAAATTAACCATGCAGCTTCCTAACATCAGATACTAAAACCAAAATTGAGATAAATAATAAGACAACGCTAATTCTACCCAAAATAGTGTTATTCTTTTACTATTGCCCCGTTAGATACAAACCATCAATATTAATAAAGTAGTGCAAATCCTATCAGTATAACAATCATATACAAAAAAACATATATGTATGACACTGACAGTATTAGTTTATAGTTCATATGTGATAAAAATAAGTCCCAAAAGAATATCCACGTGATATGAAGAAAGCAAAAAGGAAAAACCTTCTGCTGTTCACTACTGGAACTCTCTACCGTAAAGGAGCTACACTCACCAAAAGAGCTGACCACCAGGTTATAGGTAGGTCAGACAATACAGATCTGTAGCCACAGGGCCACCATAAATCTTCTAATTGTATATGCTATTCAGTCTTCTTCATATGAAAAGCATCTATCCTCAGAAATAAAATAGAGCAAAACTCTGCTTAGGAGCACCTGAGGACATCGCAATGATGAGATGCAATGATTTTGAACATACTGTATAGACAATGACCAGGCCTTTTGGAACAATGTGTCCCGAATCAAAAATAGAGATGTTTAACTGCAGTAACATAAAACCTATTTGGTGCAAAATAAAGGCCTCATACAAACTGTGAAACATGGCGGTGGAAATGTTACAGTTTGGGTTTGCTTTGCTGCTTCAGGGCCTGGGCAGCTTTCAGTCAGCAGTTAACTATGAATTCTGCATCGTATCAAAGTGGAGTTGACATGTGAGGCCATCTGTCCAAATGTTTGAAGTTAAACTGGAAATTAGTCTTTCAACATGATATTGATCCGAAGCACACTAGAAATACACCAAGACATGGCTCCGAAAAAAGAAATGGAGGGTTATGGACGGATCTAGTCAAAGCCCTAATTTCAATATTTTGGTACCGAGTCCGAGTACCGATCATTTTTTTTCGGTACTCACCGATACCAATTACCGAGTAACGGAAGTCCCATTCAGGAAGCCAAGTGGCGAGTAATGACTCGCCACCTGGCTTCCTGATTAGCCGGGAAGCCGGGCAGCGTGTAACGACTCGCCACCCGCCTTCCCGATTAACAAGAAAGTCTATCCTCTCTTACCTTGGTATGTCCAGCCTGTCACCCCCGCCTGGCCGACCAATCAGGAAGCCGGGCACTGTGTAATGACGTGACGCCCTGCTTTCTGATTGGCCGGGAGGCCGGCTCCATGCTCCCTCGTCAGGAGATGACAAGGGAGCATGAAGCCAGCTTCCGAGCCAATCAGAATGCGGGGCGCTGCGTCATTACACAGCGCCCGGCTTCCTGATTAGCCAGCTTCCCGACCAATCAGGAAATCGGGCAGCGCGTCATTACACGCTACCCGGCTTCCTGATTGGCCGGGAAGTCGGCTCTTTGCTCTCTCATCACAAGTGACGAGAGAGCATGGAGCTGCTTCACGGCCAATCAGGAAACCGGGCAGGGTGTAATGACGCGCTGCCCGGCTTCCTGATACAGGAAGTACTCGTGCTAGGCATCGGAGCATTTGGGCAAGTACGAGTACTCCCCCAAATACTCGGTATCGGCACCGATATCGATACTAGTATCGGTATCGGTGCATCCCTAGTTTCCATGAATTGATGACAGAGACTAGTGGCCAGTCAGCAAAATGTCAACAAAAAGTAATTTTTGCTTACTAGCTTGTAAGGCCAAAGCAGTACTTACATCTTCCACAGTATACCATTATAGCTATTGATATTTTTGTTGAATAAATGACTGAAAAGGCATCATTTTCTTCTGTTTTTTTATTGAAGTATATCACCTTTATCTGTAGACATTGTTTGAATAAAATTGTTATGTTTTCCTGTTCAAAAAGGTCAACAGTTTTCATGGGGTGTACTTATTTTTTCACATAATTCTATTGCCACGGAGTGAGTGATTAGGAGTATGTAGTGTAAAACATAACATACAAAGTGCAGGGGTCTGGACTACATATTGTATGGAATAGCATATAAAGTACAGAGGTCACGACTATGTAGCATGAAAAGTGCAAGGAAAAGTCAGGATTAAGTAGAGTATACAGTGCAGCAGTCAGGACAATGTACAACATAGCGCATACAACACAGCAGTCAGTGCAAAGGTCAGGACTATGTAATTGCACTGCACAGATTGCATAGTGTAGCAGTCAGAAGTGTCCCTGTTCTGTGTCGATGCATCTCTAGTGGTGGGTGTGTCACCTTAAACTGGTGGTCAGTGTGCCCCCAATATTAGTGGTCAGTGCTCAGGTTATCACCCTGGTTGACCCCCCCCCCCGCCCCCCCTCATTCACAAGCAAACAGTAGCAGCAGT
>NW_017306493.1:1065383-1083551 GCF_000935625.1 Nanorana parkeri
CCCCCCCCGCCCCCCCTCATTCACAAGCAAACAGTAGCAGCAGTATCCTCATGCCGGTAGGTGGTTGGGAAGCACGGCAGGCAGGCAGGTTGATCATTACATGCTGGTCTTAAATCACTGGCTCTAATTCTGAGGCTTGTGCATGTGCTCTTTGCTAGATGCCTAGTCCTTCCAGTGATCAACAGGAGCAGTATTAAGGATAGGAGCATCATCCTCCTCAAGAACCCAGGTCTGTCCATGGAATTGCCTGCAAACGATATGACAGATGTGGGTAGGCAATGTGGCTGCTCTTTGTGAGCAGTAAAAAGTAGTTAAACTAAATAGTGGGTGGTTCGCAGCCTTAGGACCCGGGGTACCAAACATCAGATGCTGAGCACATGTCGAAGACGCCCGGCGATGACACTGAACACAGGCAGCCTACACTGTATATTGAATTTTAATGCACATATTTCTAGCATATAGTCCTAATTATAATTTATATGTTCTGCATGGACCATAAAAAACTACATCAAAGCACACAGGTGTGAACCAGATATTGAAATGACATTATATAGATTACATCATGCAGAAGACAACCCGAACACTGTGAATTAACATTAGTCAGAAAGACGACTTGTCCACGGAAGGAAGTACAACATTTTCTTGTCATCAGCCTACGCCAATCCTTAGATGGTTCTTAATGTACTGGACTACTCATACCAGAAACTTGCATGCTAATGAATGATGCTACTGTTCCTGTTTAAAATGATCACAGATCTTCTTTGTTGTAGCTCTGCTCATTGAAAACATCATTTCCAGAACGATAATGTTCCCAAATATCAGATCTGGAGCCTGCTTAATACACTTTAATATAATTCTCAGATGCTCTTCTTTCGTCATTTCTGTACGTTATCTTCCAAAGATGAGCGTACATTCTAATAACTCTGACAGAGGTCATTTAATACTGCCATCTCATACTCTAAAGGACCTTAGAAGCCATGATGCAGGAATGAATCTGCGTGTATTTCAATAAAATTCCATCACAGAATATACTGTACTTAGCACATTAATATGTGCTCCCAGAAAAAGAGAAGCCGGTGATTGTTAGCTGCTTGTAGGTTGTGAATCACGTTGCTTTTGATGAGCCCACCAACATATTCAGCACCAGCGGTTAAACACATTAAACAAATAAATAAAATATAATGTGGTAAGTGTGAGTGTGTGTGGTTGGCACTATGTATATTATGTGTTTTTTCTCTTGTCCTCAGGAGCCTGTGTGGTCCAATTTGTTCCGGGCACAGGGCTCTATGTGCCCATTTTACAATGTTTATTATCAACGCGAAAACAAAAAAATGAATACCTTTGAAACAAATGTAAAATGTAGCAAATGATCAGAGACACACATACTGGGCACCTACTATGGGTGCTTCTGAGCACATTCAGGCAAGGGTTACACAGCTGCTTTTATCACATTAACAATCATCCCATTAACAGCATACTAATTTATGCTGCCTCTCTGGGTGGGTTAATAACACCTCCTAGCTCCAAATAAGCAAACAACACCTTACCTCCATGAGCTCTCTGACCCCATGCTGGTAATCTTTAAGAGATTATGTTGATTGGAGCAACATTCACCATATTTATTCCCAGAGAATTGTTGTACAAGTCTTTCTGAATTAAGAAAGCTAGTTGGGTGACCAGCGAAACGTCTTCAGGAAAAATACAGCAAGTTCAGTTGCCTTGATTTATTTTTTGCAGATATGATTTAAAACGTAGTTCCACTTTTGCAGCCAAATTTGAGAGACCCCCACTGTATGTTTGTTATGTGTTCTGTTCACACAATATGCCTATAAAAAATGATTTAAAAAAAATGTAGCTAATACTCCAAGCTCACTCCTGTGATGGACTACAATCTCACGATTAGATTACTAAATTGTATTGTGATTGTAGTCCATCACAGGAGTGATCTTGGAGTGGTGACTACTTTACAACACACACAGGGACCATGGGGAACAAAAGTAGCCCCCCTCCAGAAGAAGGGACAATTCAGAGATGATTAGAGTTGAGTGATACACAAATAAGCTAGTAAAGAACAGCTATGTGTGCAGTGCATATATACATTATAGTACACATGTTATTTCAGCCCGCAACATTTCTGGGTAAAAAGGAACAATCGGTTAAAAAATGTACACTGTTGTTCATTTGAACTAATCATCATGGCAACATACCATTGGAATGGGACAGACTTTTACTATCATTGATGACTGAAGAAGGAGAACACAAGAAATCTTCAGCTAAAACACAGAATGAAAGTATTTTTCAGTTTATGTTTCTCCAGGTTCTGGACAGCACATCAACCATTCATCACAAGGCACTGATTTGACACTGGGTCCTTCTCTGACTACTTTTTTTGTTTTAATTAGTGGAAGCTGCTTTCACCAACTGTGAAAGAATTTGTGGCATTCATTGTTGTTATTGCATGTCACAGTCAGAAGAAACATCAAGGTGTACACAAACTGATAGCATTTAAAGTGTATGTCAAGACAAAATAAAATAAAATAAAAAAAAGAACCCCTCCATATCTCCATAACCATAACCCTTCCGGTTACACAGGAAGTTATCAGCTCACAAGATTTCTTTTTTGTACTTATCGAACAGATATAACTACACACTTTCAATGGCTCTCTAGAAGACAAGGAAATAAGAAGTTCTTTGCTAGGACTTACATACACTTTAAGTTTAAAGGTAATTCTTCACAGGAGGCCTTCTATTAAATGCTCAGTAAACTCAACTCTACAAAATATTTGGCTACATACTAGCAGGCTGAAGCATCCAGTGGTTTTTTATCTATGTCAGTAACTTGAGTTTCCAGGTCTGCTTACAACTACATGGTCATGTCAATGGAAAAAAAGATACAGCTGTTTATGTTTAGACTCCAGATAAAACAAGGCCTTTCTTTACTCAAAACCTTTAGCTCGGTCTACCATTAAATTAAGTGTATGTAAATCCTAACAATTAACTTGTCTCATTTGCTCCCTTTTGGTTAGCTAAATATACCACTGAAAATGTTTGTTCGATGGGAGAGACTCTTGGAGGCAAGCATGGGAGGAGTGGTGAGGACGGTTAGGGTGATACTTTGGGAAAAGGTTGGAAATATAGTTGTGGATCGCTTTGTATTTGGTTTTTAATATTTTGAAAGATTGTTCTTTGGGTAATTGGAAGCCAGAGGAGAGATTAGCACAGAGGGGTTGCAGACACTGAGTGGTTGGCTAGGTGGATGAGTCTAGCAGCAGCATTATGATAGACTGAAGGGGTTATAACCTGTGTAGAGGTAGGTCAATGAGAAGGGAGTTGCAAAAGTCGAGATGAGAGATTACAAGGGAGTGGATTTTGTAGTTTAAGTGGTTAGGAAGGGGCATATTTTGGAGGCATTACAGACGTGAAGGTGGCAGAATTTGGACAGTGATTGGACATGAGAGGTCTGTCTTCTTTGTAATCCATCAGAAACTAAGTAGGCAGGACTGACACCACCTGATTAGGAATTCAGAGCTGTGTTGAGGTTAAATGGGAAGAAAGGAACATACTATATTTCTGTCATATCTAGTTATTTTTCTGTAATTATTCAGCATTTTTGAAAGGATAGAATGCAGGAAATGTGCATGTATTCCCTATACACACACACTATATTGCCAAAAGTATTGGGACGCCTGCCTTTATACTCACATGGATTTTAATGGCATCACAGTATTAGTCCATAGGGTTCAATATTGAGTTGGCCCACCCTTTGCAGCTATAACAGCTTCAACTCTTCTGGGAAGGCGTCCACAAGGTTTAGGAGTGTGTCTATAAGAATGTTTGACCATTCCTCCAGAAGCACATTTGTGAGGTCAGGTACTGATGTTGGACGAGAAGGTCTGGCTCGCAGTCTCCGCTCTAATTCATCCCATAGGTGTTCCATCGGGTTGAGGTCAGGACTCTGTGCAGGCCAGTCAAGTTCCTCCACCCAATTCGCTCATCCATGTCTTTATGGACCTTTTTTGTGCACTGGTGCGCAGTCATGTTGGAACAGGAAGGGGCCATCCCCAAACTGTTCCCACAAAGTTGGGAGCATGAAATTGTCCAAAATGTCTTGGTATGCTGATGCCTTAAGAGTTCCCTTCACTGGAACTAAGGGGCTAAGCCCAACCCCTGAAAAACAACCCCACACCATAGTCCCCCCTCCATCAAACTTTACACTAGGCACTAGGGATGCACCGATACCGATACTAGTATAGATACTGGTGCCGATACAGCGTATTTGCTCCGATGCCTAGCCCGATACTTCCTGTATCAGGCATGCCATTACACGCTGCCCGGTTTCCTGATTGGCCGGGAAGCAGCTCCCTGCTCTCTCTGCACTTGGTATGAGAGAGCATGGAGCCGACTTCCCGGCCAATCAGGAAGTCCTCCATGATTGGCCAGCCAGACGACTCCGGCTGGGTACCGGAGGAAGGCCGCTCCTGGCTGGAGAGGCCCCAGGGGTGACAGGTTGGACATGCCGAGGTGAGAGGGGACAGAGATCCGCACTGCAGAAACATGCTGGATCTTATTATTATTATGGGGATTCGTATGGCACGGCTTTCTTGTTAATCGGGAAGCCGGCTGGTGATTCTTTACGTGCTGCCCGGCAAATTAGGAAGCCAGGTGGCGAGTCAATACACACCACCTGGCTTCCTGAATGGCACTTCCAGTACTTGGTAATTGGTGTCGGCGAGAACCAAAAAAATATTATCGGTACTCGTACTCGGTACCAAAATACCGGTATCGGTGCATCCCTACTTGGCACAATGCAGTCAGGCAAGTACCGTTCTCCTGGCAACCGCCAAACCCAGACAGGTCCCTTGGATTGCCAGACAGAGAAGCATGATTCCTCACTCCAGAAAACACGTCTTCACTTTTCTAGAGTCCAGTGGTGGCGTGCTTTACACATTCAACGCTTTGCATTGCACTTGGTTATGTAAGGCTTGGATGCAGCTGCTCGGCCATGGAAACTCATTCTATGAAGCTCTCCACACACTGTTGTTGTACCAATCTAAATGCCACACGAAGTTTGGAGGTCTGTAGCTACTGACTCTGCAGACAGCTGGCACACTGTGCACTTCAGCATGCGCTGACCCCACTCTGTCGTTTTACATGGTCTACCACTTCGTGGCCGAGTTGCTGTTGTTCCCAGTTGCTCCCACTTTGTTATAATACCACTAACAGTTGACCGTGGAATATTTAGTAGCAAGGAATTTCACGGATGGACTTATTGCACAGGTGGCAACCTATCACGGTACCACTCTTGAATTCACTGAGCTCCATTCTTTCACAAATGTTTGTAGAAGCGTCTGCATGCCTAGGTGCTTGATTTTATACACCTGTCGCCATGGAGGTGATGACCTCATCAGTCTGTTCCTGTTCCTTCACCCTCCATTTGCAAGCTCGAGGTAGAGAGGCGACTGTGCTGTTGTGGCAGTGATATGTAAATCTCAGGGCTTGGTGGACAGATGCTTTGGCAGGTAAGACTGCTCCAACACATATATTTTATCTGTGTATTTAGTTGTTTTCCTGGAGTTAAGCTATGTTTATTTGTGATTTTTAACCCTGCACCAGGCAAAAGATACATATAAAGGCTGTTTAACCCTTTTGTTGCCAGTGACATATGCCATACGCCACTGCGCCCGTCAACAGGCTCTATAGCCTCTGGGAGTCTGTTTACTTGTGTAAAGTCAATCATCGTCTTTATACTGGAAGCAATTCTGGCGCTTCCAGGGGTCGTTAAATAGAGTCCCCCCCCACCTTGCTTTCCGGGCTCCACTGCCCCTCCTGCAGGTCTGAGACCAGCATTATAGGTTTCATGTGATAGCAGGAAGAGAGTCCTGCAAATGTCAATTTGCTAACCTACTCCCCACTGAATGAAACCGGAAGAGAAGGTAATTGCATCACTTCCGGTTTCTGTGTGGACAACTGGGGGTACCACATTTTTTCGCTGTTTCATGGGCGCACACAATATTTAAGCTTGGCATGTTCGGTATCTATTTACTTGCTATAACCTCATCTTTTATAAAAAAATAAAAACAAATCAGTCGCATATCGTGTTTTTTTTAACTAAATTTGCATACATATATACACACAGTACTGTGCAAAAAATGTAGGCAGTTGTGAAAAAATTCTGTAAAGCGCTGAAAACTTTAATTCAGAAATAAGTGTTAATAGTTTATTTTTTTACCAAACAAAATGTAAAGTAACAGAAGAGAAATCCAAATCAAAATTTGGTGTGACCACCCTTTGCCTTCAGCATCAATTCTTCTAGGTACACTTGCACACAGTATTTGAAAGAACTCAGCAGGTAGGTAGTTCCAAACATCTTGGAGAACTAAGCACAGATCTTCTGTGGGCTGCCTCAAGTCCCTCTGTCTCTTCATGTAATCCCAGACTTGATGGTGAGATCAGGGCTCTCTGGGGCCAAACCATCACTTCCAGGACTCCTTGTTCTTTATGATGAAGATAGTACTCAATTATATTGGCTGTATGTTTGGGGTCTTTGTTCTGCTGCAGAATAAATTTGGGGCCAATCACTTGCCTCCCTGATGGTATGGCATGATGGAGAATTATCTGCTTGTATTTCTCAGCACTATTTCTTCATCGTTGCTGCAGACACTCATTATTGTACCACTCTCCAGCCCTTCGGTGAACAAACTGCCTCCTGTTACAGCCAAATATTTAAAATGTTTACTCATCAGTCCAGAGCACCTGCTGCCATATTTCTGCACCCCAGTTCCTATGTTTACATGCATAGTTGAGTCGCTTAGCCCTGTTTCCATGTCGGAAGTATGGCTTATTAGCCGCAATTCTTCCATGAAAATCTTTGCTTGGGAGAGACCTTGCTGATGCAGTATAACTACCTTCTTGTCATGGTGTATGACCTGTGACATTGTAAGCTATTCTATTCTTATGCCGACCCGTTCCTGTATCCTTTGTTAGCCTCGAAGCTTCGGGAATCATGCATCCAGACACCATGTATCATGAATAGCAGAATTCAGTTTATTTTTAGTAAATACATCGTTCTTATACCGTTTCGAGACTTTGCAGAAGAGGCATGATTTGTCTACAGTAAAATGCATTCTTAAACAACATTATCAAATTAGCTTTGCGAGCAGGAAACACCTTCCAGCGGTTATCGGTTATATATATATATATATAATCAGACAGATGGGCAGAAAACAGGAACAAGAACAATAAACAAGAATAAAAAAAAATTAACTCTTTCTCCTTTCATTTCCCCTTTTGACACAAAGTGACAACTATAAAATCTATACATTTTGTTTCCAATACGCTTCATCATTCATTTGATGAATTTGTTTCTTTAAAGTAAAAACCAAATAACAATTGTACATTACAAGTAATACCAAGCTAATAGTACAAACCAATAGAGGGTACATAATTGCAGGTAGAATTTCTGATCCAGTTGGAGACCATCCTGCAAATATGTCATACCAATTATAATGACATATAATGTCTTCCAATTATATATGACAAACTGTCTTCCACAACCTCACCTTAGTAGCAGAGTATGGCTGTTCGTCGTCGTTTTAAGCCTCCTACACAGCTGTTTCTGTTAATGATTGTGTTTCAACCTACATATGAAATTGATGATCATTAGCACCTGCTCGCTATAATTGGTTAATCATACACGTGACGCTGAGGGCCCGTTCACATCAGTTGCAGTGCGTTCCGGCCTGATTCTGGCCAGAACGCACTGCCTCACATTGCTGCCGGCTCACTTTTTAGTGGGGTAGGAGGAGGGCGTGACGGGCCATTGAAGGGAATGGCACCGTAGCCACGCCCTCCGGCCACAATGCGATCGCAAGGCACATTGTGCCTGCGTTCCGGTGCGATCAAAATGCTGCAAGCACTATTTTCATTGCACCGGACCGCAGGCACAATGTGCCTTGCGATCCCGTGCGGGCGATCACATCGCGGAGGGCATGGCTACGGTGCCATTCACTTCAATGGCCCGTCACGCCCCCCTAAAAAGTGAGCCGGCTGCAATGCGAGGCAGTGCATTCTGGCCGGAATCGGGCTGGAACGCACTGCAACTGGTGTGAACGGGCCCCAATACTACAGAATTCTAGACATTGTGCAAGTGTACGAATTGACGCTGGCTGGTTTTAGGCCAAAAGTGTAGTCAGACTTACTCACTTTACATTTTGTACATTGACAAAACGATACAAATATATATTTTTGAAAGCATTCTTACTTTACAGCATTTTTTCCCACACCTGCCTAAAATTTTTGCACAGTACTTATATATATATATATACATACACACACATACACATTACAAACTTGGTCTCATGCACAGCTTTTCTGATGAAATTTTAACTTCAAAATCCATAACAGATGTAGTCCATATGCACATTCCACTAAACGCACATCCGTATGCAACACCACGGAAACCAGGCATTGCTGTAGCGTCAGCTGCAAATGACAGGAGTGAAATCTGACTCAGTCAAACTTCCCCTAAAAGTTGACTGACATATTTATCTATCAGGTGTGTCATCTGTACTTCAGCTGTCTCAGTGTTTTTTGCTTTGGGGCAGTGTTACGCTGGAGAAAAACATTCTAAGGTGCAGGTATTTCTTTTATCTCGAATGCTCAGTCAGCTATTACATTTTGAAGGATCTGACTAAAGTCTGTAAGGGATGCTGTTCACAGGGGCTTCTATATGTGCCTGTTCCCAACAGATGTGTTCAGTGCAGGCTCTTCCTAATATTCCTCAACAGAGGTTTTATTTTAGCCTACAGTAACCAGTTACACACTAGGCAGCTCCTGGAAGCAGTATAATACAACTAGATGGAACAAGGTGCTGTCCACAAGCAATAAGCTGCATTCAGCAGACTTTCTTTCTAGACAAAAATAAACCGAATATAGAGTTTCAGAAACACCGATCAGGAAGATGTCACAGGAACATAGAGAAGCACCTGTGTACACAAAGCTCAAGCACTATTCAGCAAGTGGCTGTAACATATAGGCGTGGTGATAAATAAACAGAAGCTTTCATATTGAAATGTTGTTTATTTACAGCTTGGTGCTTTATTAAATAACGCCTTAGACTTCAGTTTGGTCTTCTGTTTCAAAAGTTTTTGATGGTTGAGATCCTCTTGCTTTTCGGACCACTTCTTCATTCCTTCATCTATTTCATTGCTAAGAACAACAACACGGCTCTGTAATGAGGGGAGGGAGATAAATGTTAAAATGCACAGCCATGCTAGAATACACGTTATGTAATACACGTTTTTAAATAATAATAATAAAAAAAAAAAACAACAAAAAACTAATCCACTAATCAAAGATATCAAGTTTACTTCAGAATAAAAACTACATGCACAATTTTTTGCCATCACACTGGAATGCATGGCATTGCGGTAGCATGCATTCCAGTGCGGGCGGTCATACCGTGGGTGGGAGGCACATTTGGGGTGCCAATTAAATGAATGGCACTGCAATGTACCTCCCGCAGCAGAATTTGTCAAGCCGAAACTGAAAATGACTTTTTCCCCACCTTTTATAAATTTAAAAAATAAATAAATTGTATTGTAAGCACATGGCGCTTCAATAGCCTCAGCCAGGGAATGATGGCTGCCAGTGGCAAAATTATGCAGACGGCACCTGAATGTAAATACAGCAGGTAGTGAACTGGTGCAATAGCCAGGCTGCTATTGGCCATTTCAGATTGCAATAGCCAATAGCAGGCTGGCTATTGTACCCGCCCACTGCTTGCTGTGCCCTCCTCCCAGCTTAGAGGAGAGAGCTAGGGGATCCAACTAATCAATAATGAGAAAAGTTGAAAACTATTATCATTATTGATTATCATCGATTAGTTGGTTGGAGCCCTACATGCAATAGTGGTTGATTAGGGACAGGCTTCAGAAATCAGTCATAAGCTGCAGACATGTTACATAAGACTGCTATAGACCTTTACAAATCAGTGCTCTCACATTTGTGCTCCCTATAGCCCCCTTAAAAAATACTTATGCCATATTTGATATTTCTTTTAGCAGGATCCATTATTAAAATCAGAGGGGAAAACAAAAAAAAAGAGGAAAGCGATGGACAACATAGAAAAAGTAAGAGTGTGAGATAAATAAGTCAAGCCATTTAAGTACAAAAAGCATATAAAAAAAAACAAAAAACTAGCCTGAGTAAGACTGGAGCTAAAGCTGGCCATACAGCAAATGGATTTCCACTGGTTCCAAAGGAACTTGCTGAAATTCGAGCTGTGGGTGGCCCTGTCGGCACATCTCTGCCTGACAAAAAATGATCTTTCAATCAACTTATCGAAGGGGCCAGTCTGAATATGTTTGGCTGAACACTTCCTACCTCCAATCAGATGCAGACACTGTCTGGGTATATACAACAGCCAGCAGCAGGAGATTCATCCAGCCATGCTCTTTAGCATGGATGGAGAAATCAGTTAGATTTTCAACAACAAAAAAATCCATTTGTGCAAGGCCAGCTCAAGAAAAGCACACACTGTCAGCAGGGGAGCTAAAGGGTTTGCAGAGCAAGTGCCAAAGGGCAGCAGGTAGTAAATAGTTACTAATGCCATATCAATATTTAGACTGATCTGTTTGCATTGGCAAATGTTACAGTACATTGTGGAAAACCCCCATTTACAACATCAGTCCTTTCGGGAAGCTAAATTTATGTTTTTCTTGAATTTCCGCTTTATTTTTTCTTACCAAAGGAACATGACAAATGTCTGCAGCCTCCTACATTTCCTGTCCTGCTAGCCACGAGTGAGTTAAGATTTTGAGGAACCTTGTCAGCATGTGAACTGGGGATCAGTGCCACATCTTTCAAGAGTGAACATGCCTTTCCACTATGTATTGGATATAAAAGACTGCAAGGGATCACTTTGGCACACTGAAGTTGTAAGAAAAGTAAAAATTGGGTGAGGTTTTTCTCCACGGTCTCCTTACATAACTCATATGTTACAAAAACAGTGGCGTTCAACTTAGTAAATACAGTGGTACCTCGGTTCATGAACTTAAAGGAGAACTATGGGGTAAGTGTTTTTCCCCATAGTTCTCCTAAGGGTGATGGGAGGACATAAACTAGCGTCCTCCCGTCACCCTAAGCTCACTATACCGCAAGTTACAGCTCGGAGTATACTGAGACGCCGCAGCCGGGACGGATCGCAACATTACTGTCTGGATCCACCCAGCTGCGTGAGTGGCAGCTGGATCTGCCTATCTAGAGGCAGAGCCAGCTGTGCCCGCCCCCTCCCCTGTCCATTCCTCCAGTCAGTGCTGAAGAATCAGAGAGGAGAGAATCCCTGCAGGGAGCCATAAGTGTCAGTCACCTGGGATAGATCGAGAAGTGAGCGAGCGCCGGTATGTGTTCGCTCACTTCCCGAGCTATTGAGCCGACGTTGGACAGTTTCATTGTCACACGTCGGCTCGAACTATGAGGCTGAGTGATTTTCACTCGCCTCATAATTCTCCTTTAATTTGTTCCATGATTCTAGTCCCCACCATGCTTCCTCTACACTTGCTTTTTACCACCATGCTTCCTCTGTACTTGCTTTTTACCACCATGCTTCCTCTGTACTTGCTTTTTACCACCATGCTTCCTCTACACTTGCTTTTTACCACCATGCTTCACAGCAAGTGTGCACAGGTCTGTCTGCGACCGCAATCTCGACTGGAGGAAGCCACGACCACGCGTTAGAGCGGGGAAGATGGCCGCGGTCGTGTTCGTCACCCGATTTGGAGTTCGCAAACAGAAGCAACATTTTGCTGAACTTCCTGTTCACGAACCGAATTGTTCAAGAACAAAAGCGTTCGTAAACCGAGGTATTACTGTATAGAGGGCCTCAAGTGCAGCCCCCAACATGCCTGCTCACTAGCATACTTTTTATAAATTTGCTGATGCTCCTTCAGAAGGTGTGTCCATGACAGCCTGTGCCAACAGGAAGTGGGTTAAGTGATGCTGCATCATTCAACTTGGAAGACAAGCTGTGCTGGACCTGGAAGAAGTAAATCTGTGGGGAACAGCACTAGGGATAAGGTAAACATTGCTGCAAAACCTTGTTTTCATTTTTTTTTTTTACTTTTAAAAGGTGCAAGGCAGTATATAACATAAAAATCACTTCAACTGCCGTAACAGTATATACCTTACAGTTGTAAAAGAAAAAGTCCCCTTTCCTTCTGTTGTTTTTGTGTATTATTTGGTATATTTTGTTGTTAAAAAGGTAGTAAATAAATAATAATAATAAAAAATCAAGGTTGAAAATAGCAATTTTTACATTGTACTACTAGGCGCCTGCTTGTGTTGATGTCTCTTTAAAGGGTCACTCACAAAATCTGAACAAATTAACTTACCCATAACACCCTGCCACCTCCCCAGCCCCCGCTGCACTTACATGTTCGAAGTCTCTTCCAGCTGGTGTAGCAGTCTGTACACTGGACTTCCCAGTCCAGCAGTATGGAATGCTCCTAATGCTTGCAAATTACAAGCGCTCATTGGTCAGCACGGTCACATGACCAGGCTGACTTGTAAGAAGCACTTCTAAACCGGGAACCAGGTGCCAGATGTAGGAGTTGCTTCCCATTGGTCTACATGACCATGTGATCAAACGGAAGTGATTTTAGTACCTGATAAATGAGAAGCTGGCAGTGATATTAAATGACAATGCTAAATATTTGGAAATTCTGGATGGCCTGGATCACAAACTACCTCCCAAATACTATTGATTACTGTTTACTTACTATCTGTAATAAAACTAGAACGCACACCTTGCCTCGGTGTCCTGAGCCTGCCCCCATCCTACCACCCTCCTCCTCCCATTCACCTCTTTCTCAAACTTTCCTATCTCACCATTCCTTTCCCCTGATCCCCTCCAACTCCCTCTCCACAAATACTCCTCCTTTAGTTCATGGGTTCAGACAACGGCTGTACTTTCTCTTGGAACCCCTTAAAGATCTACAAGAAATTGAAAAGTTAACCCTTGCAGTGGGGCTACTCCCGCACTGCAAGGGTTAACTGCTCGATTTTCTCTAGGGGCGATAATAAAGAAGAAACACTCACCCGATTCTTGCTCCTGGAGCAGTGACTTCTCACCTCTCTCCCCCTCTGCGGTATGTCCCTTAGCATCCTCACATCTAATACACTTTAATAAACATGATAACCAGAGAAGAGGCTGCAGGGACTAGTCTAGCAGCCAGGTGGGACTAAGGATCCGGTAAACATATCTTCATTACGTTTGCTACCTAGACAAAATGAGCAGTTAACCCTTGCAGTTTGGAAGTAGCCCCAATGCAGGAGTTAACTTTTCAAATTCCTGGAGTTCCTCTTTAAAGGGTTATTAAACCCTTAGTTTTTTTTGCATATATCTACTGCATGCAAGCACTAGATATATGCAAAAAGTTTTTTTTAAAAACAAAAACTTTTGAAACAGGTTTAAAAACTTACCTGTGTGTTCGCCGTGCGCTCCCGTCCGAACATCTGAAGAGTCTCGGGTGGCTGCAAAGGATCTTGGGGCGGGCGCATGCGCAGTTCAGATGTTTGGCCGGGAGACGAGGAGAGACACAAGGTAAGTCTATGGAGCAGCGTGCACCCGCACAGACACCGTAGGACATGAGCGAAGAAGAGGACAGAGGAGTCAGCGCTGGAACGGAGACCCGCACCAGTGCTGGAGTTACATAGTATTTGAGGTTGAATAAAGACATTAGTCCATCAAGTCCAACCTATTAGGATCTCATTCTAGGAATGGAGGGATTGCTAAAAACAAATGTAAGGAAGAAGATCGGATTAAGAGACATCATTTAAGGTGAGTCCTTACACTAACATGGGGGGGGGATACTTTAATGTCACTTTAAGCTTTCATGTTACTCTCATGTGTCACATTTGATCACTATGAACAACCTTCGAGGGATACCTATTGCCTGTTCCAAGTTCTAACCTCTTTCAGCCCATGCCCAACACTCACCACTTACCCTATTTGTTGCTACCAATTACTTTTACTGCACCCTGTAACACACAAATCCAAATGTTTGTCTGATCCCATGCATTGTATTTTATTTATTTTGTTTCATGTAAGAGGACATTCAAAATCTGTTTAAGGCCATAGTGTTGTGTACCTTGTTTACTTGAAATCTCTAATAAAAATCTATTTATACAGAAAATGGAATTGCCCTACAGCAGTAAAAGGAAGCAGTGAAATAGAAATGAATGTGTTGCATGACATTTCATACATATCCAGTTATATGAAGACACCATGTATAGCAGAGTGCAGCTTGTACCAATTAACATATATGGATATTTAAAAAGAAAATGTCAATGGTCCTCAGACAAACTGCCAAATAAAGTAGACATAAAACCATTTGTGTGTCTACTTGTTGCGTCCCCACTGAGTAAATAAAATATGTTACCAGCACAATTGTCTGCAGTAGGAATGGCCTCAGTATGTACAAACCTTCAGGTAGATATAACATTCCTGCAACTGGCAGTTTCTTCACTAGCACTGTAGTAGCAGTGTGTGAAGCCTTAGCGATCTCAAACATATCAGCATATGATACCAGTTTGTGACACTTACAGCCAAAGCCTTGTTTTCCTCTATTCTCCTGATCTGGCCTTTCCACAGTGGGGCTGGACGTCCATCTATGAATGAAAATATTCAGTTCAAAACAATTGGCATAAGACCAGTTTTTTTTTTTTTTGCAGTTAGTAAAACCATACTCCAACTGGCAAAGTAAAAGTCATGCCTGCAGAAATGAAATGTCTACTATTGCCTAGATTAGCCGCATGTCTCTTCTGTACCCCTCTCTTATTGGTGCCAGTATTTTTCTGAATTAAGGCTAGGGGGAAAAAACAGATCCTTTAAAGATTATTTACAACCCTTGGCACAGGCTAGACCAGAGAAAATGCTTTCTTTGGCAAAAGCCTGGTTGCTTGCTTTTTTTTGGACCAACTCCCTGGTCCAGAAAAAAGACCTTGGTCCCATTATCCTTGCCCACTACCAGCACATCTATGGATTTCCTGATTATGTTTTATTAGCTATGTCTCACAGCAGAAATTGTGCATCACATATGTCTTCCTATCAGTTACATTCTACAATACTAAAGTATCATTTAAATTGACATAACTGACTCAGCGGTCTAGTAAGAAAACTCATATTCTCTTTCATCTTTGTCCCTTAAAGTGGAACATTGTACTCTCTTCTATGGCACTTGAGCGCCAGCCTTTTGCCATCTCTCACTGGAGCATGATTAGTGTAGATGCCACTCTCCTGAAAAAAAGGAGAAGTATGAGGTGAGTGTTTTTCACTCATCCTCATAGTTCTAGCCAACCTGTGACAATGAAACTGTCACAGGTCGGCTCACTAGAACGGGAAGTGAGTGAACACATGCCGGCGTTCGCTCAGCTCTCGATCCTGTCACGGTAGAGAGCTGTGACAGGGGAGGGGCCTCTAGATAGGCAGAGCCAGCTGTCACTCATGCAGCTGGGCGGATCCAGACATAATTGTCGGGATCTGTTTCAGCTGCGGCGTCTCAGTATACCGCGAGCTGTAGCTCACGGTATACTGAGCTTAGGGTGAGCTCAGGGTGACGGGAGGACGCTAGTTTGTGTCCTCCCGTTACCCTTAGGAGAACTATGGGGAAAAGCCCTAACCCCATAGTTTTCCTTTAAGGAGAAAAACCATCCAGGTCCCATGACCATACCACAATATCATGGCAGTGTTGTCACACCCTGCGAACTCTAACTGGTGAACACTCGAGTGACTGAAGACAGGCCGAATAGAAAAAAAAAGGTCAAAACTGGTAGTGATTGCCCTGGAAGGCAAAAAATTAAGATACTGTTGAAATTATTTTTAGATAGGAAATTGTAAGTAAGCTTTCTTTAGATTTAAGTAGACTGAGAAAGTTCCATAAAGCACAACTGCAGCATTACTAACAGCAATACATTTGGGTCTTGTACCAGAAGCCTGTGTAAAAAATCTGAGATGTCTTGTTTCCAGCAGTACTGATTGCAGCCTCCTGGCTCCGAGTACATCCTGTGTTGCTTTGAAAAATGCCAATGCAGGGCAGGTCCACATCTCAAAACTACGCCCTCTAGTGGTGGTCAGGAACAGCTTGTTTACAGACACACAGCCTAGCCACACTACAGTTCAGTAAAAGTACACCAAAAGGGAGTCCCCAGCCCTTTGTTTTAGAATAACATTTAAGACTTAGAACCTAAGTATTCCCCCCCTTGCTGTCTGTGCCATATTTAAGAGGTTTTCCCTCGCTTTCTGTCGCAGTGACAATTTCGTCAAAAAGATGGGAAACTTCTCTAGCGGGGACACAAAGGTGATGACAACCTTTTATTAGTACGTGGCAGGGTGGCTACGAGCGCCATTAGCATTTTATTGCTAGCTGTGTCCTAAATGGAGATTTCCCTCACATCCTGCCAGTTACAACATTGCCATAACAGAAAGTAATTAAGGGAAATCTCCATAAAGGGCTTGTCCGGATCATCTCCAGACAAGAACAGTTTGTTCCCGGACCAAAAAAGCATCCCAACGTATCCCTGAGGTATTTCTGGGCCCTGTTCACACCAGCGCAGTCCGATCCGGGCCAGACATAAAATATGCTGCTTGTCTCATTTTCTCTGGTCTGGAATGCATGGAGACGCATAAAACCGCATAGAAACAGATGCAAACGCACTGGAACACACCTAAAAGCCTATTTAAAGCTTTAAAAAAAACCCGCTCCGGAATGAGGCAAAACGCAATGCACCGCGTTCCAGATCTGGTCTGGAAAATGGTGTGAACCTAGCCTGACTCCATAATGGCAGAACTAATAGGGGGTTTATCCTTTTCCAACTCTAGAATAAAAACCAAACATACACTGTATTAATAATAAATCTCTCTCTAGCAGTGAAACATGCACTTTTGTTGATGGTCGTAGACGCACCAATTTTTTGGCCAGCCATTTATTTGACTGCAAGCAGAGAATGACAGTTTGATAAAACACGAATTAAAAACTTGTCTACATTATTATTATTATACAGGATTTATATAGCGCCAATAGTTTGCACAGCGCTTTACAATATAAGGAAGACATTAGTCACAATACAATTTAAGACAAGATGGTAAGGAGGGCCCTGCCCGTGAGAGCTTACAATCTAAAAGATCTGATCAAAACTCAGTCGGAAATCCTTAGCTGTAAATGTGAAAAATACAATTCTGCCCTTTGACTGGTTTGTTTGAAAGGAAGTTAGGCAAATAAAGCCTTTTTTTCCAGTTGAAAAACAGCCAAAGGATGCTGGCACAAACAATGGTTTGAACAGTCATTTGCTAAACTGGCTGAAAATTTTCAGTCCATCCAATCGTTCTCATGATCAAAATTGTGAAATAATTCACGAGAACCAGACAGTGGTGAAAAAGAATTTGCCAGATCTTATATAAATAATGAAGCAGTCCTTTCACCAAACAAGAGGATCAATATGCGTGGACTGATGTAGAGCAGCACTAGAAGGCACATGAACATTCATTCAGCAACAGGCGCGTCAGCCACCTAGTGGTTCAATGTGAAAATAGTTCTTTGTACAGCTCACGCTTCTCTATACGCCCTTAAAAATGCTTGTGTTTTACTGTGAATCTAGACCACTGTCCTGTGCGGTGACAATATAATCCAAGTTTATTGTACTTATATATGTGGTAAAGAGGAAAGTGCTAAAATGTTTACATTTTAGGTTATATTTATACAATATACATATGACATACCTCTCATTAACCCCTTCATGACTGAGCTTGTTTTCAGTTTCTGTTCATAAATGACTGACACGCTTTTTACATTTTTCTGTGTGATTCTTCCACGTCAGTAATATACTTTCTTACTAAATGTACCCACACATATTATATATTGTTTTTTAGAGGACAGATAGGGCTATATAATTATATCAAACATGTACCTAATGCCTCACTTAGTTTGAATCAAATATACAAAATGAGGAAAAAAAACTAGAAGAAAACACTTTTTTCACAAGTTTTAATTATTTTTTTGAAATGTTTTATAATAATAGTATACAAATATATTTATATATCATTTTTATTTTCCTAATTTTGTTTAACACTTTATTTTTTTTTTATACTTTATAAAAAAAAACAAAAAAACTTTT
>NW_017306493.1:1083939-1178775 GCF_000935625.1 Nanorana parkeri
TTTTTTTTAAATTTTTGGCTATTATTAGGCTGCTCCAAACTTAGGAACAGCTAATAATAACCATAGAGACTGATCCTGACAGCATGTCAGATTCAGATCTCACTAAAGCTCTTTGATCGTGCCTAGATGATCAGAAATTATACATTTCAAGCAAAGAGATACATTGTATCTCTTTGCTTGAGATGTATCACATAGCTTCATAAACATTGGGCCAGTCTATGGAGCTGTCAAAACAAATAGCAGGGAGGTGAGTCACTCTGCTGCCTCTCTGCTATTTTCAGCTGTCAAATATCGGAGCACTATTTAGCGCTCCCATATTTGCATGTAACGGCTTAATTCTTTCATTAATGAAAGACATAAGCTTTTACAAAAGCTTAACTATTTCATCAATGAATGCCTCAATACTGAGGCATTCAATAATGACTGGTTACCGCTGAGAATCAGCAGTTACCGGCATTACAGAGCCTGATATAACTCACCAGTGTACGTGGCCAGTCATATAGGCACAAAGTGCCAGGACGTACAGTGTACGTCTCCCGTCACGAAGGGGTTAAAAGAGAACTATGGGGTCAGGGCTTTTCCCCATAGCTCTACTAAGGGTAACGGGAGGACACAAACTAGCGTCCTCCCGTGACCCAAAGCTCAGTATACTGCAAGCTACATCTCGCCGTATACTGAGACGCAGCAGCAAGGAGGGATCCCGACATTAATGTCTGGATCCACCCAGCTGTGGGATGGACAGCTGGCTCTGCCAATCCAGAAGCAGAGCCAGCTGTGCCCGCCCCCCTCCCCGTCCGTTCTGCCAGTCAGCCCTGGAAGATCGGAGAAGGAATCCCTGCAGGGAGCCGTGAGTGACAGTCACTGCTCTCTGCAGGGATAGATCGAGAAGTGAGTGAGTGGCGGTATGTGTTTGCTCACTTCCCGATCTACTGAGCCGACCTGTGACAGTTTAATTGTCACAGGTCGGCTCAGATTATGAGGCTGAGCGAAAATCACTCGCCTCATAATTCTCCTTTAATACCAGCCAAGCTCACGATGTAACCATCTGGACCTCAAAACTTCTGTGAATTTCCAGAAGACACTCTTACCCATAACTAGCTGGCTGGATATGGGACACACTAAAGTTTTCCATGCCTAATACGAAAAACAATTAGCACTTCTCCCACAATTCTAAATCTTAACCCTTTATCTTTTTAGAGGAGCTGAGGGCAGCAAGACCATAACCACCGTCAGGCCTAAAGCCTGACTTAAGTCGTGTTCCAATTACACAACAACTGTGTGAAAGAAGAAATCCTACTAAATGCTATGTGGCTACTTGACATCAATGTGTTGCAGTTCAAAAATGTTTTAAAAAAATAAGACATATAGCATTGTGTGTAATAAAGTGGATCTATACTTACCTCCATGATGCAACATCTGCGAGCACCCTCGCCGGCATGTCTTAAGGCTGTGACACACTGCACGCGAAGCGGTGGCGCGCTGCCTTTGCGAGCAGTGTGTCATGTCAATTTCTCCAGGGCACCTCAGCTGGCGAGAGCTCGCGGAACTGAGCGTGCCGAGATGACCAACTTCAACTTCAGCCAATCGGCCAATCGGCTAGCGCGTATAAACCGGCGCGACGGGATGCGACGTCTGGCCGGTTGTTAAGTACGGGCCGATTGGCTGAAGGTGCAGTCAATCATCTGACTGCACTCAGCTCACACACTGCATGCAAAGCTCTGTGCCAGATAGCTTTGCTTCGCTCTGCACGGCTTCGCGTGCAGTGTGTCACGGCCTTTAGGATCTTAAACCATCTTGATTGGCTTGCCTGGGGTGAAAGAACTTCCTGTATTTGCGGAGGTTCATTCAGCAGATGCCCGGATTATAAATGCACAACTCAGTGCACAGTTTAAGAAGTTTGCAAAGAAAACAGGTAAGAATCCACAGTCTCTTGCAATGAACAAAAAAAAACTTCCTTCTCGCAATTTTTTTTAAACTTACAGTAAAGTTCCACTTTAGGTCGGACCCTTGAAATGAACAAAAATAAAAATGCATTTTTGCATTTCAAATACAACTACATCATGAAAAATCTCAGCCTGACATAATGCTTGGATAACACAATTTGTCCATCGTATGTGCAATCTTGCTGTGTAAATACCTCAAGGAAACGGACAAAATGCAGCACATCCATCTCAACTTACCTACAAAGCTCCAGTCTGGAAGGTCTGTCAAGGGTCCATACTCTGAATCACTGCGAGCAAAACCATGCCTGGAGGTAGGACATAAGAAATGTAAGCATACCTTTCCTATTTACAATATGTGCAACATTCTATAGAAGAAACATTTGGTGCACCCTTTCTCCTCCCCTCCCCTCAAAAAATGACTCATTAATTGATCAAACCATTCCATACAGTTATTGGGAAAGCCTAGCAACCACTGACCAGCTTGATGGTGAACTCATAAATGCAATTTTGGGCACTTGCTGAACAACCATTGAAACACAAACCGCATTCATTATTATAGTACAGTGATGTGAAAAAGTAAGTGCACCCCATGGAAATTGTTGCCCTACAAATAAACGTTATATACTTGAAAAATTACACAGACATTGACTTGGTCTATATTATTATATAGGATTTATATAGCGCCAACAGTTTGCGCAACGCTTTACAATATAAGGAAGATGTTACAATTCAAGACACGATGGTAAAGAGGGCCCTGCCCCTGAGGGCTTGCAATCTAAAAGGGAGGGGCAAGTGATACATGAGGAGGGAGCTGTGTGGGAATTGTTTGAGAATGTGATGTTTCAGTGGTCAGTTTGAGGTGGGATAGTCTTTCCTGAAGAGATGAGTCTTAAGGGATCGCCTAAGGCAGTCAGAGTGGGAGATAGGTGGACAGGTTGTGGTAAAGAGTTGCAGAGGATGGGAGAGACTCTAGAGAAGTCCTGGAGGCGAGCATGGGAGGAGTTGACAAGGCAGCTGGAAAGCAGGAGGTCTTTGGAAGAGAGGAGGGGACGGTTATATTCATTCTCATAAACGAAATTGAACAAAAATGTGAAAAAGTATGTACACCCCTAAATGTACCGCCACTCCAATTTAATAAAATTAAAATCAAGCGTTCCAGATTAGGCGCCAATGACACAAATCCGCTTAGGAAGTATGCAGGTGGAACCTGTCTTATTTAACCCCTTTTTCTGCGACCAACATAATACTTATGGCGGCTGTAAAAGCACCCAATCACTTACAAAGCTTCATAAGGTGTGCCCCCGCCATGTATTCTGGGCTCCGCTGAACCTCTTGGGGGCCCAGGACTGCCATGGCAGGAGATAGACTAGTGAACATCTGTTCACCGATCTCCTCTCTGGTGAATGGTCCTGGAAGCGTCAATGAATGTCACTGCCAGGTTCAGAGCCGGGGAAGAAGGTTATCAAGCTCGATCTGTGCTTGATCAGCTTCAATGGAGTAGAAAGGTGACATAAGGGCTCTAATAAACTCCTAATGTCTCCCTAAAGAGAACCTGCATGTATATGGGCTATCACATAGGGGCAAACGTACATACATACCTACCTAAACACATTTGTCGGGTGCAAAAGCAGCGATTGCGCCACGTGTTACATATTGCTGCATACGACAGAATAAGAGCAATCATTGTTGGGCCTTTATTCACATGAATACATTTTACTTTAAAATGATGTCCTGTAAAGCCTTGGTTCTCAACTGGTGGGTCGTGACCCAAAAGTGGGTCGCAACCTGGTGTTCAGTGGGCCGCCGCGTGCCTTCCACTTTTCTAGGTGAGAGGCTTCTCAGCCTATCTCTAGCGCAGCACTGTCAGTTTAAAGTGGGGTGGGCTGGAGCTATGGCCGTGAGGGAGCTCCATCCATACATGCATTGCTTACAGCTTCCTTGCATGTCCTGTAGAGGTGCCTGGACAGGGTTGAAATAACGTCACGTTCTGAGATGCGTCTGTGGTTGTGTGCGAGATTGCGTCTGTTGTTGTGTGCGTCTGTCAGTGTTTTCGAGGGACCGTTCGCACTAGTACAGTGCATTAATCAAACAGTTCTGTGCGATTAACGGGTGGTGTTGCCATGCATTTGAATGGCACCCTAAACGCCCGTAGTTCAATCACCTGCACCGGAACATGTGGTACCGCAATGCCGTGCGTTCCATTGCAGTGCGACTTGGACAAATGTGGCTAGTGAGGTTACACAGGTCGAGAACCACTGGTTGTACCGAAGTTTGTTGCCGTTTCACAGACTCACAAACATTTTTAGTCAAAAGGCTCTGGCAGCGAAATGTTTAAACTTCCAATCTCTATATGGGGTTTGATGTTCTCTTTGCTACTGGTGGGTATGGTGTCATCATGCCAAGATCCTCAATCATTGCACTGCAAAGAAAATAATCTTTAAGAAGTGGTGTAAATTTCAAACAAGTGCTACTTTGTTCAGGACTGGCTGGCCCAGCAAATTCAGCCCATGAACTGCGGGTCTGCAGGTAACTCTTGAATAGGTTGGTGTGCATGAGTCAACAGTCAGAAAGAGATTGTCCAATTTAATCTGCATGAGAGGTGTGCCAGAAAAAAAGCATTTGCTGTTGAAAAAGAACATTGGTGGAAGACTACAGTTTGCCACTGAACATATAGGCAAAGAACACAGAACTATAGGAACAATGTGCTGTGAACTGATGATGCAAAGAGAGCTGTTTGGCCACAGTAACAGTAAACATGTTTGGTGCAAACCGAAAACAGCATCCTGATACCAACTGTGAAGCATGGTGATAGAAATATTATGGTTTGGGGTTGCTCTGCTGCTGCATGGCCTGGGCAGCTTGCAGTCATCAGCCAACTTTGAATTTTGCATCAATATGAAAAGTGTGCTGGATGAGAATGTAAGCCTATTTATCCAAAGATTCAAAACAATGATCTGAAGCACACTGGCAACTCCACCAAAGAATTGCTCAAAAAGAAGACATGGGTCACCCTTATGGGAATGGGTTATGGTAATGTTTTGAACTGTGTTCATTGCATGGCCAACTGAAAGAATGGTGAGAGAATGTTGTTACAGTGACAGAAGCCCCTTCCTAATACATTTTTCATGAATTACATTAGTAATACAATATAGGAGTGACACAGTAATCGGAAATACACTGCTGTGCTGAATATTAATAGTGAATAAAATTAAGGTACTCACTGTTTTCTCCAATCTTGGCCTGCACAGAGAACAGCACTGTTCTGCAAACTTCTTTTAAATGTACATGATACAGATGTCCTATACAAACCCCGTTGCATGCACGCCACTGTAAATATAAACATGCACGTGTGAACAGTATCCAAGCATGGGTAAAGGACTAGAAAAACTTTACATTTATTATTATACAGGTTTAACAGTTTGCACAGCGCTTTACAATATAAAGGGAGACAGTACAGTTAGAATGCAATTCAAGACAAAACCTATACACATGCATGGTCCACACTGAAACCTTTAGGCTAGCCTCACATTTATGTGTTGTAAATGCATTTTACCACGTTACTACAAAGCACACAGTAAAACAAACTGAAGTTCCACTCATTTTGAATGTACCCTAACATATTTCACTCATGAAGTATGAAAGCTGCCATTGCAGACACTGTCTTCACAAAATACTAGTTCCCTAAATACTAGATCTTAAAGTGTATTTCCACTTTTGCAGCCAAATCGGGAGAATGCCTAATCTATGTGTTCCACATTACTATTTACATAGGACAGATTAAAAAACAATATTTAAAATGATGCTAAACTTAGGAGTTAAATCTTAAAACTACATTCAAGTACCTTAACTACAATGAGAACTATGAGGTGAGTGCTTTTCACTCACCTCATAGTTCTAGCCGACCTGTGACAATGAGACTGTCACAGGTCGGCTCAGTAGATCGGGAGGTGAGCGAACACATACCGGGTTCGCTCGCCTCTCGATCCTGTCACGGCTCTCTGCCGTGACAGGGGGAGGGGCTGGATTCCCCTCTCCGATCTGCCAGCGCTGACTGGCGGAACGGACGGGGGAGGGGGCGGGTACAGCTGGCTCTGCCTCTAGATAGGCAGAGCCAGCTGTCACTCACGCAGCTGGGCGGATCCCATCATCTACGTCGGGATCCGCTCCGGCGTCTCAGTATACCGCGAGCTGTAGCTCACCGTATACTGAGCTTAGGGTAACGGGAGGACGCTAGTTTGTGTCCTCCCGTTACCCTGAAGAGAACTATGGGGAAAAACACTGACCCCATAGTTCTCCTTTAACAGAAATGTCTCTTATTTATGTATCACTCAGCTGTAGATCCTCAAATCATCTCTGAATTGGTGCGGACACTGTCCTTCCTTCTGGAGGGTGGCTACTTTTGTTCCCCATGGTCCCTGTGTGTGTTGTAGAGTAGTCACCGCTCCAAGCTCACTCCTGTGATGGACTACAATCTCATGTTTAGTTTACTAATCTGTAGGGATGCACCGATACTGGTTTTCCGTTATCTAGTACCGATATTTTGCTTTCGGTACTCGTCGATACCGGTGCTTCCGTTGGCGTGGAGCCGGCTTCTCGGGCAAACTGATTGCCCGAGAAGCTAGAACCATGTTGTTTAGCCAACTTCCCGGCCAATCAGGAAGCTGGGCGGCGAGTAATGACCCGCCTCCCAGCTTCCTATCCAATCAGGGAGGCTGGTCATTGTGACGATAATGGGGGGTTTGAGACTGAATATTAAAAAATAAAATTGGTTTGTTTCCCCGTCAGAGCAAATGCAGGCATTAACCCCTTCGTGACTGACGACGTACAGTGTACGTCGCCAGCATCGGGGCTGTTTAAACAGACTCCCGGCGACTTTTGCCGCCGGGACTCTGTTTAAAGGAATATAACATGGGTGCAAAAATTGAAAAAAGGGCCTCAGTCATGAAGGGGTTAAATTAGTCATTTGCTAGGCCTCCCACATTCCACCGAACAGAGATCTGCTCTGTGGCTGTGATCTTTTTATTGCCCCAGCCCTAGTGAAAGTCCCAAATATCTCTCTAAAGCTGGTCATACAACCTTACGATTATCGTACGATAATCGCGGGAAATCCCGCGATCGTACGATGTTCGTAAGGTGTGTGGAAGCATTATGGTGGCCCTAATTAAAGGCATGGCACCAAGCACTCATCTATTACCAGTGGACAAGTTATATAAACAAGCAGGTCTGGGAGAGGTGGTGACCCCGCATTCACATGAAAGTCATAAAACCTGAGTTACAAAATAAACTACATTTTATCATTTGGAATTGGGTTTGGATAGTGAAAAATAAAAAGGTTTAGCCTCCTTCCTGCTTTCCCTCCCCAGCCCTGCCCTAGGGGCCGGCTGCGGAACACCCTCCAAAAGGGGCTTATAAAATATTCTGTCTAGGCGACTAGAGGGCGCTCTGGTTTTTGAAAACATCAAGTAACTGAGAAGTCTTAACATCGCAGAAGAGTTCCCCTTTAATCTTTGGACATTATTGGATGAAAGCATTGCTTAAAGGGCCCTGCAGACTTCCCCTTTGCTTATTGAACTCTGTCAGAACTCCTAATTCCAGGACTGTTGAGTATTCTCCTTTTATTTTGCTGTTGTATACATATGTTGTCTCTTTTTATTAAATCTTTTTCTGTATATTTTCTGCACCGTTTCTTTTATTAAAGGACGATCTTAAAAATCATTAAGCTTATCTCTACGCTCTAAATACGAACTTAAAGTATTCTTGCCTCTGTGATGAGCGCTACTGTATAGTGACTCCTGTCATTTTCCTGTCTGAGAGGACAGCGTATCACAGGCATTGATTAAGTGTTTAAATTGTCGCAGCATTTGCTGGACACGGTTGGGGTTCCGTAACGAAAAATACATGGTGGCAGCGAATGTTTGGTGGGTAAAAGGTTAACTGCGGAGTTAACCAACCCTGGTGACGATCGCTCTCAGTCTGCTGGCATGAGATTGTGTCCTGCGAGCTGGGAAATCTCTGTGCAGAGTGAGGCTGAGAGTGGTATCGTCACGTTCTTGCGACCCTCAGTTCAGACTTGCGTATAGTCACGTGGGATTGACGTACAGGGGGTCTGGGCCGGGCATACGTCACAGTCATTACTTGCAGCCCAGCTTCCTGATCGCACGGGAAGATGGCTCCATGATCCCCCTAGGGAACTGCCAGTCAGAGGAAATCTTCCTCTGACTGGAAGTTCTGGTTTCAGGGAAGGAATCTGAGCTTTTGGCTGAGTACTAGTACATGCCCAAAAAAATCGGTATCTGTACTGATACTAGTATCTGCATCAGTGCATCCCTAGTAATTTGTATTGAGATTGTAGTCCATCACAGGTGAGCTTGAATGCATTTTAAGGTTTAACGACTGACTTTAAAAGTTGTTTCTTATCTTTTTACTTGCTTAAAATTAGGGATGCACAGATACTTTGAGTACCAGTGCAATGCTGTACTCAAATGAATTTTATACCATTTTTTGGGGACAGATAGCGCTTTCTTTTGGTGGTATTTAATCACCACTACGGGTTTTTATTTTTTACTATATAAATGAAAAAAGTACCGAAAATTTTGGGGAAAAAAACCTGTTTTCCCTACGTTATTTTATAAAACAATTATTATGACCCAAATCTTTGGCAAAATATAAAAGACGGGATCACGTCGGGTAAACAGACACCAAACATGTCAAGCTTTAAAATTGCGTGCGCCCGCAAACTCGCAAAAACAACAATACCCAAAAATTGGCCATAGGCGATGCTTTAAAAGCTTTTAACTGCTCATCAGTTTAGTGTTATCAGTGATTGATGGCCCTAAAATTATTGCTCTCACTGCGACGATATGTAACATGTGTGACGTAATGGATGCAATAGTCGTTTCCGCACTCGATGCATGTTTGCATGTGGGGGGCGGGGGACTTTAATTTTTATTACCTTATATGTGAATTTTTAAGTTTTTAATATTTTTTTTGTAACTAATTCTTTTAAACCTTTTTTTTTTTCAAGCCCCCTTTGTGATAGCCAATTTTCAGTGACAGGTCCTCTTTATGTAGACATCAGAGGTCTGTAAGACCCCTAATGTCACCTAGGGACCCCCAGAGAAGCTGACGAAGCAAACACCTGCTTCACCAGCTACTCTCCGGTTTCTGTACCGGAGAGTGACAGAGGAATGCGGAAGTGATGTAATACACATCACTTCCTGCATTTCGAAGAGGAGACCAAACGGAGTTCGTGTACTGATCTCTGTTTAATCTCCGGCCGCAGAGCTGCTGTGGTGGTCGGGAGCTCGGGATCGCCAGCAGCGGAGGGAGTGCGCACACCCGCACGCATATTACCAGCGATCGGGCGTCTGTACAGACGCCCGAACGCTTGTATGTAAACAGCCATCGCTGGCTGTTTACATTCCAGGCTGGTTTCCCGCTCGTGCCCGCCGCCTAGTGGCGGGGCGGGAAGTGCGCGCCACCTAGCGGTGGGCACGAGCGGGGCCGGATGGGACGTTTAAAAACGCCCACCCGCATTCAAGAAGCCGCTGTCACTTTTTGCATATATCTACAGCTTGCTAGCAGTAGATATATGCAAAAACACTGGAGGGTTCAATAACCCTTTAACCACTTCAAGACCAGGTGTTTAGACCCCCTTCCTGGCCAGGCCATTTTTCAGTATTCAGCGCTGCGATACTTTGACTGACGTTTATTCCGTCATGCAGCGCTGTACTGAAATGAATTTTATACCATTTTTTGGGGACAGATAGAGCTTTCTTTTGGTGGTATTTAATCACCACTACGGGTTTTATTTTTTATTATAATTAGGAAAAATTACTGAAAATCTTGAAAAAAAAACGTTTTCTGTAACATTGTTAGGAAACATTTATTATTACCCAGGTTTTTGGTCAATTATAAAAGATCAGGTCACGTCGGTTAAATAGACACTAAACATGTCAAGCTTTAAAATTGCGCGCAACATCCTTAACCCCATAGTTCTCCTTTAAGGAGGGGGCTGGGAAGTTCATGTTTACCATGTTTAATTAAGCCTGTCTGTATTGTACTGCACTACACACTGCCTGTCCAAACATAGTTTAGTTTCTCAAATTTGACTGCAAAAGTGGAACTACACTTTAAAGAACTATGGGGGGGGGGGGGGGAACATATTTATCTATTTTTTTAACCTGTTTGGATTACTACAATAAACTTTCGGATTACATTTACTCTGGTTTGTGCGGCTGATCTTTTGAACAAGTGTGAAGCACACTATAGCCTGCACCCAGGGTATGGTCTGACTGCAGCAGAAGTTAGAATGGAGCGGTGAGTCTGTGGGGCTTTCTTGAACAATCATCTCCATAATTAGAGCCAACATGTAACACTGCAGCTGTCACACATCAGCTCTATAGATCAGCGGTTTGTGATCGCTCAGTTCCTGGCCTTCTCCCTGCAAAGAGCAGTGACTGTCAGTCTCTGCTCCCCGCAGGGATTCCCTCCTCTCCTCTTTTTATTCCTCCGGTGCTGACTGGAGGCATAGACAGGGGAGGGTGTGAGCACAGCTCGCTCTGGTTCTGTGCAGTAGCTCATTAGATGCTAACTTTGGGTCACAGGAGGACATTAGTATATGCTCTCCTGTGACCCAATAAAGAACTAAAGCCAAAAAAGGTTTGGCCATAGTTCTCTTTTAAAGCTGCCTAAAAAAAAGTTTAAAGGTCAGTTCCCTGCAATAGAAGTGCTACCATACTAACCTCTGTGACCTGTGCTTCCCACAACGCTTGTTCCAGGTCAGTAATCAGTATTGAGGCTACAAAGCCAACTTGCATTTAGGGAGATCACCAGTGTCAACTAACTCAGTCTTGTCCACCCAAGTATTCATATTTTATACCTGGTCAGCACAGGGGATCCTGTCATTCAAGTACCCTAACAGTACCCAGTTACTACAGTGCTGACAGCACAATCTTCCAGGTCATGTATGGTGCAGAGCTGTGCTCTGAAAACACAGGGAGGGAAATTTATCAAAAGTGGAACAGACAGAAATCTGGAGCAGTTGCCCAGGGCAACCAATCAGCTTCTCTCCAGTTTATTTAAGATTTGAAAATGAGACAGCAGGTGCTGATTGGTTGCCGTGCAGAGCTGCTCCAGTTTTGATATATTCCCCTCAGTGTGCTCCCTGATTGGACAAGAGGCACTGATGTCAGGATCTGTCACTTGTCCAATCAGAGAGCACAATGTACTCATTGAGAAAACAAATACTAGGCACCCTCTGAATGGGCGCTGTGCCAAGTGAGAGACCCCTTGTGTTCTCAGGAGCACAGCACCATACATGGCAAGGAAGATCACTGTAAATCACCATAGTATTACCAGCTACTACAGTGCTTTACAGGATCACCCTGGACAGACCAGGTATGACATATGCACACTTGGACCAAGGCAAGTATATATAAATATATATACACCTGGATATCATCTTTAAATACACATACAACACAGTGTAGAGCTCAGAATTCCATCTGACAATCCTAGCAACTCTCTCTCTTCCACCCCCCCATGAGTACACAGACCAGCAGCATACACTGCCTATTGCTTCGTACAAAACGTCAGGCACTCAACTCTTTGTATATGGAACACACAGGAGAAAAACGGCACATGATGTACCCCCGACACTCAGAAGTCAAGAAACGAACTGACTTCCAGGACACACACACACATAGACGCCATAAAATTCTGGAAAGTTTCCGAAATCTTACAAAACACATGACACACATCACATCTCTGTCACCCTCCTCACCCAGCAAGGGCGCCGCCATTTTTCCCCGCCCACCCGCGCGCACCGCTAGGTCACGTGGATGTCAGTGTCAGGTGACCGCAGCGAGTATCCAGGGGCTGTGTATGTGTGTGTAGGAATAGGGCGGCGACTCGGCGAGTTCGGAGTTGATCCCTGTACAATGGCTGACGCTGTGTGTAGCACAGGAAACGGATCAGACATAGGAGGCGACTTCATTGTTAATGAGTATTATGATACGTCCTCTGCGCCATATCTGAGGGAGAGCCTACTATCATTTTGCAGTCTGCACTAGGAACACGGCGGCTGGGCTGTGAATGGACCGTCACAAGTTCTAGTGGCATGATTCAATTTTTCCCTCTTCTTCGAACTTAGTTATAATCCAAAGACCACCTTCATCTACCCGAGGTTCCAGTTTGGGTACTAGCATAAGTAAAAGAACAAGGAGAAGAGTGAAAAAACTTCCAAATTTTCTTTACCCTGTTGACCCCACCCTCCTGCACAGAATTAGAGCCTCATTCCCTCAAACTCCATACTTACCAAAATTGTGCTGCCAAGGCCTTCCACACTGTTTAAATCTCTCTACTGGTTTCTTCATATGGATGCCAATGCATATGCACAATGTAATTACATAGAATTAGGATTTAGAAATGGGCCAGGAGATGATCCATCTGTGTTTGAAAGTTTCTTTACCCTTTCAATAACTACCTATCCAGGAAAAAAAAAGCTGCTTCTGGGTCCTTTGGGTTCCAGTAACATGGCCATCTTAGAAAGCACTGGTCACACATTCTATGCGGCTAGGAAGAATATGGCTAGGGCTACACTGGCGATTAAACCTTCTTGCCACTGAGAGATTCATCTGCCTGTTGGCAATTTGCATTTCACTGAAGTGTAGTGCTAATAAGATGATGAGGAACAAGTAGTTACATTTCTCAGTAGCAGACTGTAGTGTTATGTGTAGTTTAAAGGAGAACTATGGGGTTAAAGGAGAACTATGGGGTCAGTGTTTTCCCCCATAGTTCTCCTTGGGGTAACGGGAGGACACAAACTAGCGTCCTCCCGTTACCAAAGTTTCACAGCGATCGTGGTGCGTTCCAGCAAACGTGGTGCGTTTCGGTGTGAACAAGGCCTTAAAAAGCGACGCGCCAGCCACCCCCTCCCATTTCAATTAATATTTTTTATTAAACACTTTAAATGTTTTAAATACCTTTTTTAGACGTCCAGAGGTACAGGTGTGGAGAAGGACGGCGTTGGTCGCAGAAGTCCCAGGCGAGAAGAAGAAGAAGCCGCTTCAGAGTCCAGTCCCCACGCGCAGGCTGCCGGAGAATGATTTCTCCCTCGCTCCCTCTCTCTCTCTCTGATGTCACTTCCTCTCCCTAGCCGAGAACACCAGAGAGAGGGAGGGAGTGTGTGAAGACAGCGCCGCCCGGCTGCAGCCTCGATGACAGCTGATCGCGCGCCGGTGACAGCTGATCGGCCGTCGCCGACACTTCATCCACTGCCGCCGCTGACACCTCATCGCCGGCCGCCCTCCGCCACTCACAGCCCGCCGTCCGCCGCCGCTCACAGTCGCCGTCCGCCGCCGCTCACAGTCGCCGTCCGCCGCCACTCACAGCCAGCTGTCAGGTGAGCAAGTCTGCGGCTTGAATCCTGTGCCCGGGTCTGCCAAAGTCGTGTACCCGGGCACAGGATTCCAAAACCGGACTGTCCGGGTCATTCCCGTACGGGTGGCAACCCTAATCTAGAGGCAGAGCCAGCTGTACCCGCCCCGTCCGTTCCACCAGACAGCGCTGCAGGGAGCCGCGACGGTATGCATTCGCTCACTTCCCGATCTATTGAGCCGACGTGTGACAGTTTCATTGTCACACGTCGGCTCGAACTATGAGGCTGAGTGAAAATCACTCATCTCATAGTTCTCCTTTAATCTCTTAGCAGTAATCGGTCATGTAGCTCCAGCCTATTTGTGCAGAAATAGTTACTGACTTGCCAGCTCAGTGTTATTGCCAAATGACTAAGCAATTGTAGCTGGTACTGTGATGATTATGAGGTATTATAAACCCCAAGCTGTTTGGGGAGTGCCACCTTCATTCCTCCAAAATTCACAAATCAGCAGCAAAACAATCAGATTTACATCTTTTGTCTGTGAGGTAGAGATGGCCCCTTTGGGAAAACACAGACTAGACTGAATCAACAAAAAGCAGGCCATCATGAATTCCTTTAAAACATTTTACCTACAGCATCTTGGACAGGAAACAGTCCCAGTGTCATTAAAACCATTACCCGGATGCTCCCTTACACCAGAGCCTACTAAAAGCTGCCCTAAATAGTTGTAAAATAGTCTTGCAGCAATACATATTGGTAAATCTTGCTTTTTTTTTTTTACTTGAAATTGCCCTGTCAGATCTAATGCTCAAATCTATTCATATTTCATAATCAGTACTTTAATGGTGATATCTATAAAACGTGCCTATGCAAATGTATAAGGGAGTAACAATCAATTTGATACCAAACATTCCTGTGTTATCATGTACATATTTAGTCTTTATCAAGTCCTAATTTCATTCCGTTAAATACTATGTTGGCTGCAGGATTGCAAAACCGTGTCATGTAGTAATATGGTTGAAATAATTGTCTGCTGAAGTATAATGCAACCCTTCAGCACTCCTATATCACACCCCTCAGCTCTTTTAATTGGGTTGGAGGTTGGCTCAGCAACATTAGAGGGTAAACAATAAACTGCTGCTATTGACAGCCAGATGTCTTGTATACCATTGAAATAATGAAAGATTGCTATGGGTCATTCATGAATGCCAATTACCTTAATACATCAGATTAGACTCTGCTGTGCACTGGACTCTGCCGAAACCAAACACTAGGCAAACTTTGCTAATACTTTTCACTTTTAATCCTATTTATTTTACTGTTACTTAATGTCTACTTTGTAATATAATCTCTGTAAATATTGTCTTGCACTATTTTTCTTTTCATTAAAACAATAATTTTAATTTGTTAGGCTAAATCTCTGGGGCCTAAATAGGATATTAAAGAATCCTTGCCTCAATAAAGAAAGCTCAGGGGTGTGGAACTTTTTGAAAAAACTACTTGTCCAAGGGCTAAAGCGGGGCTCGAATCTACTTGTCCCTCATGACAATCTACTTGTCACTATACAAAAATTTGCTTTAATCAAAACTAGGGATGCACCGATATAGGTTTTTGGGTATCGAGTAGGAGCACTGATACTTTGCTTTTGGTACTCACATATAGAGTATCGGTGCTTCTGTTTGCCCAGGAAGCCTGCTCCATGCCATCAGGAAGCTGGGCAGCAGGTAATTACATGCTACCCAGCTTCCTGTTTGCCAGGGAAGCCGACTCCATGTTGTTTGGCCGGCTTGATTGTGATTGGCCAGGAAACCGGCTTCCCAGCCAATCAGCATTGAGCCAGCCAATCAGGAAACCGGGCGATGAGTAATGGCCTGATTGGGCCAATCAGGAAACCGGGAGCGGGTCATTAGTCGCTGCCCCGCTTCCTGAATGCACGGGAAGCTGGCTCCATGTTCCCCTACAGCACTGCCGGTCAGAGGAAACCTTCCACTGACCAGAAGTTCCAGTGTTGGGGAAGGTATTGGAGCATTTGGGCGAGTACAAGTACTTGCCCAAATATTCTGTATTGGTGCAATCCTAATCGAAACTGTATTTGACTGTGCTAAATAGTGCTTCTCACTTCTCAGTGCTCCCTGCAGGGATTCCCCCCTCCCCGCTCTGATCCTCCAGCGCTGACTGGAGGAACGAACGGGGGAGGGGGCGGGTACAGCTGGCTCTGCCTCTAGATAGGCAGAGCCAGCTGTCAATCACGCAGCTGGGTGGATCTCCACAGTAATGTCGGGATCCGTGTCGGACAAAACTGCTCGTTAACATCTATGGGCACTATATAAAGGATTTTTACTTACCTGATCCTTGCTTACCTTAAGTCGGCACTCGCATATCTCCCCTATACTCCAGCTTGTGGCCTGTCCCTTGGCATCCTCACTATGGCTCCTGCATTAGACATGATGATGTCAACAGGCCTCTGACCATTGGAGCACAGGGGAAAGAGGCTCTGGGCTCCTAGCCAAAAATGAGCAGTTAACCCTAACAGTGTGTCAGGGTTTCTTACCCTTCCTTGTCCAGTCGCTTGTGCATGGCTTTAGTGTTTCTGACCCTGCAGTTGCTCTTTGGCGCCCTCTTAAATCCAAACCCGCAAACATCATCATTCTGCTGTGACTGGCAAACTCCTGGCTGATTCCTGTCTCAGAGTGATGATGTAGGCACCAAGTCACTATTTAACCTTCACCTTGTGTATTCAGTCTCTGCCCTTGCATTTGTTCTGATAAACCAAGCATGCTACCGTTATTCCTGATTTCCGTGTATGATCCTGGCTCTGGCTGACTAATCTCCTGGTACCTGACTCCGGCTATTGTTTCCATTCATCTTGTTCTCCATGCTCCCTGACCTGGTTTCGCTGACTACCTATTTTGGCATCTGACCCCTGGCTTAGCACTGACAGCGTCCTGGACCTTCTCTATTGTTTTTTGCCATTTATGTTTATTGTTGTTTTCAATAAACTCCTTTTATATTTTAAACCTGCACTTTAAGTTTCAGTCTGGTTTCTTGGTTCCCTAATACGGTGTGGGGCTAGCCCCACTGCATGGGTAGTTTTTTTTCCCTGGGGATGGGCTTTCTAGTTCAGAATAATTAAAACATGTGGTTGTGGCTACTGTTTGTGTGTGTAAAGGGTTTACTGCAGAGTTAACCAACACCAGTGACATTCATTCCTAGCCTGCGGGAACTTAAATTGCTTTCCCGCAAGCTAGAAAATCTTTTCACTGCAGCTGTTGGCAGCTTGGTGGGATATTTCTGCCTTAGAACATTAGTGCATGAGTTAAGCAACTAACCCTGCACTAAAGGCCTGTAAACAATTCTTAGGCTGTCCATACACTACTTGTTTTTTCATGTTCAACCCTGTGGGCTGAATGAGAATATAACACTCAATTTCCTCTGCCAGGCTATTGTACTCTGAGAGTGGTAGGTGGGCCACTACCAGAATACTGGAACAGTGACCATAGCTGATTGGCTACAGTCAGTGTTCAGCTGAGAATTTTAGGTACAAGTGGTTCTGGTACAGCCCTGCCAGGTGAGGGTACACAGACTGAAACTAATGTACCAATAAATGCAACCTCCAGCCCACAGCCTGAGCATGCCAGCACTACACTGTCTGTACCCAATATTGAATGCCCCCAGCACTACAATGGATACTTGCTATGTACTCCATGGTGTACCTGCAGTTTTTCCAGGCCTAACATGCTCACCAACATAGTCAATTATTGTAGGTCCTGTGATACCTGCCAGCGGGTTGCCAATAATTGACAAATATTTTGAAGAGTGTGGCGATGGACATTATTGGTTCACCAGCCATTCTCAGCAGTTCAGGCTAAAGTTACATCCTGACATTAGGAAGGCCCGATGTGGGAAGCCTTTGCCATCTACTCCTGGGAATGGGTGATGAACTCTTTACACTACATGTTGCCTCTGATGCTCATGTGACCCATTGAGCACTTTTCCGATATTATTACTCTTACAATTCTCATGAGTAATGAATAAGTTTGATTTGACTATTGTGTTATTATTTTAAGTGGCCATTTTACTTACCCATTGCGATGTGGAAATGCTTGGTATCTTAGTACAGCTTCTGAATATCACACAAGCAATCCAGTTTAAATATTGAAGGGCATCTTGCCATGATGCATCCCTTAACATCCCTTCGTATGGCCTTAAAAGATGTGAATGGCCCCCACCCCAACTGTAAATGGCTGGACTGGGTGAATGTTCTTAATGGTTGTCGGTATTTGAAGGAGGATGTCACAAAACACAACTCTACCTTGTAGCTTTAACATATTTTGAGTCACTGACAAGTCAGATTTAAGTCAGAACTACTTCTCTGTAAACATGTTCGGGGTTTGTGACACAAAGAAATGAAACCAAAGGGTCAGTATTAAGCAGCTCTGGCAATTCTGCTATATAACATGAATGATGTGTACAGGGGCCATGACCATATGTCCTTACTCAAGGGACAGTGTTCAGGCTTGGCTGCTCATGTGCCCTTGTCTGTATCCTCGAAAGAGGAAGACAAGTGCACAATGTTCCCCCATACACAGAATCACTTAGAATTTCTCGTCGCTGCAGACACGTTGCCACTTTGTCTTGAATGTCCTGAATACACACTCCATGAACTGCCTTGTTCAGAACCTAAGGTGCCATTTTTTACCAAAAGAAAATGTTTTAACAAAACAAAATCCACTTATTTCAATCCTTAGAAACTCAATCAGCAGATAAGAGATAAAAGGATAGGAAGGAAAGAAAAAGGCTGCTTTATTCTGTACATGTCATTGGAACACATATGTCATAAAGATAAATAAAGAGGCGTAGCAATTGTGGATGAGCCCCATGACTTTATAGGCTTAGGAGCAGTTGTAGACACTGCAGTAACACACCAGTGTGCAGGGAAGCTCATCTATGACACCGCTTGACTGAAACAATATCAAACTCTTGGAAAACATCTTCTATTAATCTAAAAGAAGTACTCTTTCCTTTCTCTATACCATCTTATTGTACATATTAGGTATGCAAGAAAACAACCATTTCTCAAGGTTTAAAGTTTTATTAGGTGCTGAAAATGCACAGTCATATGTAATAGGCCTCTCAATGCAACCTATTCTAAGGTTGGGCACTCTGTGTGGTGTGTTCACAGGCAGCTATCCAATAAGTCACACTTCAAGTTTTCCAGATGGTGGAGTCACGCTTACGAAGGCAGACTCTTCACATCTCTCTCTTTGGCTTCTGCAATTAAAACATATACATCAGTGCAATTACCTATTCATTTAACATACACAAAATATACAGTTTATGTTCACTGGGTGTGGGTAACAAAACACACAAATGTTGCCACTCTCTATCTATTGGGTCTGAAATTCACAATAAATGTCTACATTGTAGGGTGGATTATATGATTCGGAAGGAAATGCTACCTCGAAGGGTTGAACATTGAATATTGTAAAAGACAAAATGCAAATTGTTTTATGTTTATCTTCAGATTTCAAGCTATTGTTTTTCTTGTTATATATCTGTGTGTGAATGTTTAACTTAGCTATAACAGTCAAAAAGAGCATGTATTACTGGCAAACTGTATATTATTCACCAAGTGTATCTAATATTTCTGGAAAAGGTAGAGAGACCTCACCAGTGTGTAACAAAATGCACTGAACCAGATGGCAACTTTTGGCATCTTGATTGTCAGTGCCATGTTATATCAGCATAATGAAAGGCTACTGTAGACACTCTCTCTAATTTGCAACTAGCCAGGGTGCCAGGTACTGCTGTGACATGCCATTTTTAGATTTCAGAGAACACATGGCGCTGCTACACTTGAATTTTGTTGCATGAGTCCCTTTTCCATGTACAGAAGGCCATTGTTCTTAACTAACTTTATACCTAAAAGAATTACATAATCTCAGCGTTAGAAAAGAACTCCACTATATAACGTATGCCTGAATATATTTTAAAGAAGAACTCCAGGAATGCATTGTTTTTTAATAACCCTTGCAGTGGGGCTACCCCATGCACTGAAAGGGTTATTTGCTTGCTTGTGTCTAGGTGCTAAAATAACAAAGATATACTCACCTGAAGCTCCGAGCCAGCCAGCTGTCACAGCACTCCCTCCAGCCTGTCTCCCCCTCCCTGCAGCATTGAAATCTTCCTGAGTGTTCTCACGTCTATACACTGTGTATAGATGTGATGATTTACAGGACATTAGACAGCTGCAGAGGAGGGGGCGAGATGTTGGAAGAACCAGTCTAAGAAGAAGCCGGCTTGGAGCTTCAGGTGAGTATAACTTTGTTATTTTTGAGCCTAGGCACAAACAAGCACTTAACCCACTGCAAGGATTAAACAAAATAAATCCTGGAGTTCTTTAAGTGCATGTCAAACCAAAAACATCCCGGCTGCACTGCGGCTCTGCTTTGTCAGTATATAGCGGGCAATAGCTCGCTATATGCTGCATTTTAGGTCACAGGAGGACATTAGTCCTTGGTCCCCTCTAACTGAATTAACTAATCGGTTCTCTGCATATATTTAATTCAGTGCAACATTTGCTTGTATTAAACCATTAAAATGACCTGGAAGGAGGTTATAATTGCACTGCTGAGAAACTTGCTATTTTTAATATTAAAGTGTCCCATGGGTGCAGTTATAACCATCTTTCAGGTCTTTTTAGTATTAGTATTTAACCTTACCTGATCTATGCATTCTTTCTTCCATTTTGCTCACTTTTGAGTAGGCTTAGGACTTACCAGCCATGTGGCGTAGTCCACGTTGCAAGGCATCACCTGTCTGAGGCATTTTCTGTTCATACGTTTGCAGTGTAATACCTGTTCCAGTCACTAGAACAAAATATCATAGTTAATCTCTCTCTATAAATTAAAATACAGCACATAAATCATGTCTTCATACTTAAAGAGACACTGTTACCTTGCCTAAAGATGACCCCTGATGCTCTCCTTGCCAGTGTTTCCTCACCATTCCTGCTTCTGTCACAGCTGGTGACAATATTCAGTGACAGCCTCCCATATGACAATGCTCTGGTCTAACGGCCATTCCTTAGGCCAGAGCACTGTCCACTCTCCTTGCATCCAATACCAGCCAACTAGGGATTCTAGTGCAGGCTGTGACTGAGACAGGAACAGTGAGGGAGTGCTGACAAGATGAGTATTAGGAGTTTGGAGATGGCCCATTACGAAGATACTGTCACTTTGCACTGAATCTCAACCTACTTCTGTTTGTTTTCCTAATTCTTCTTTTTGGTCACCCATACAACATCAGGCTAACTGAGTGCTATGTAGATACTATGCCAGAGATATCTACTTATTGTTTGCCCATGCAGGTTTACTTTAATGCATACCCCCCAGCCCTATACTACCCTCTCATTTGCTTCCACACCACTCTGTTTGGCCAATTGGAGATAAAGGGTAGTCCTGTGTAAAGGTGCCCATACACCTAAAGGTGCCCATACATCTGTGTATGCCCTGTGTATGGGCAGTGTACAACCGCAAATACTGTACAATCGTACGACTTTTGACTTTCAAGCATGTTCGAAAACTTTGGCCGATCGTACGATTATTGCAAGGTTGGTGGCGTTTCCGTACGGCAAAAATCATACGATCTACACTGCTACACTGTGAGATTACTCCATCCACACAGTTAAGTGTAGATGGAGAAATCTGTTGCACCTTTTCTATCTAACCACAGAAAATCTGCAGATAATTGTAAAGGTGCCCACACACCTTGCGATTAACGGACGATAATCGCAAGGTGTGTGGAAGGCGTGCGACCGTTTCTACTGTACGGTCGCACGACTTTTGTCTTACGAACATGTTAGAAAACAACTCGCCAGAGTCAACTCCCTGTATGATTGCATTAATTGGCCACAGTGGTGTCACGTTTAATGAGTCATATGCTCCTCTATACCCAGAAGTATCAGGAATTTCTTTGACTTTGGGTGCTGAATGGAGCAATGGGGGAGTGGAGGAAAAGTAAGCATATGTTTGTGGATCTAGCAGGGTTATAGCAAACCCATTGCTTTGCCATATTGGCAAAGCATGGGTTTGTTTTTTTAAGTGTTGCCCAGTACTGCCAATTAGTTTTCTAGGTCAGGTTACTAAATGCTTACTATGGGGAACAAGTTTCCATATGTCAGTATCACTGATGTTTGGCTGAACCCAAACACAATTATATTTTGTAATGAGATTTTTATGTACCAAGCTCTTCAAAAAAATACAGTTTTATCTTTATACAGTAAGCTACAGTCATGTCTTCTTTTCTCTGGATATGATTACTAAGTATACATGATTTTATAAAAAAAGATCTCACCAGAAGTTGGCGCTTCAGCTGAATCACATGACTGCATCCTCCGAGATCGCTGAGGTTTCAGAGGAGGCCTACGCACAGGTGGTGCACCATCTAATGAAAGCATTTTTGAAAAAGTAAGGGATTACATCACAGTGCAGGGGTCGTTGTAAATCACAGTAGAATGGAAAGAGAGAGGGCACACAAACAGCAAAATATAATGGATAGCAAACGTCAGAAATGAAAACAAATGTAGAATGTAGAGATATACAGCAAGGCTGAATGCATTTACAAACCAAAACTGAGAAAGCGGTAACAGATATAGGCAGCAAAAATGCAGACTTGGGTAAAGGTGGGTGAGAGAGTGAGCACTGCATGCTGTGTAGTCTTTGCAATGGGCTGTTCCCACCTCCCGCTGGGGGGGCCGCCTCTTTCACAGGTTCTCTGATTCTTGGCCTGGGCACTGGAATTTCCTTCCTCGCCTCTTCCGGACATTCGGTATCACCTTGCCCCCCCCCACAAGACACTTTCCTACCCCGTGGGGCAGCAACTGGCCGCAGTTCTGCAGAAGGGGGGCAGGAAACAGTAAGACCCCCCTGGAAAAACAAGGGACGGGAATGTGCAGTGAATGGGAGGTAAACATTCTCGGTCACCCTGTTATCTGGGGACAGATTGCTTCATATAAAAGAAGTAACTTAGATCCAAGTACCCCACTGCTCAGGTCTGTTAGTCACACACTAGTGACATTTTCTGTATTTCATACTAACATGCAAGGTGCAAACGATATGGTGACAGCATTGAAACCTAGATTAGTTTCTTTATGGTAGATAATCCCAACACCACACGTTTTCTTGACAATTGGTCCCTACTTTTGTTTTTACACTAGCATTGCTTGGATGACCAAAGAATCCTTAGAGTTATATAAACATCTAACTTGATAGAACACAGAATACATTACTGCTCAACTTAGTTCTGCTGCAAAGTTCAATAGAATGGGTGCAATTCAAATGCTGGTTTTCAGCCCACAGCAAAAATCACATGTAATAAAGTAAACTGCATCTGCATTCCAATATCTGCTAGTTTGGTAAGTATACTCAGATAACAATGGTGCAGTATGAAGACACACAAAGCCCCTCACACATCAATGCTTAATCATAGCATTAATTAGATGATTCATAGGCTCTATGATTAAGCGCTGATGCGTGAAATGAGTTAGCACTGCACTGCACAGGAGCAGATATTTTGAACCATAAAAATTCAGAAGAATTCATCAGACTAACACCGTAAAGCAGCCATAGACACTAAGGGGTGATCACTTAAGACCAGTGGCATGCTATGTAAAAAAGGTTTTTTTATGGAATCAGAACTAAGCAGTAATATTTTTTATCTTTTTTAACAATTGTATGTACTTAGACCACCAGTCTGGCACTCAAAGCAGGAAAAATGGTATCTCTGTGGACAGTAGCTAATGTCACCCACTCCCTTTCCCAAACCTGCCATGCTGATATCATGCTGCATGTCCATCATCATTTGGGGATAATTTGAGATGGGTTCATAAATAAGTAACAGTGCCTGATTCTGACTGGCTCCAGACTCGTCTGTGCCCTTGGTGCCCAAAAAAGATTGCTAGCATAGGGTATTTATGAGTAATCCCCCTACCTCCCCTTTGGGGTTAAGTAAGTTGCAACCTTTGCTATTCAAACACCAGATAGCTTGTAGCTCCCAAAACAGAAAAGTAATCTTCGTGCTACAAAAAAATAAAATAAAATTCTACATACAAATACGGTCTGTTGAAGTGATGTCCGCAGGTAACCAGAGTTCCATGTGACCTCATAACCAATCACTGGCTAGGATCTCCTCATTTTCAAGCCGGTGTTTCCTGATACTTACCTTAGCCTAGGTACTGGTAAAAATTCTGCATTAATTGTTAGGTTGAGTGTAGAATAAACCTTTTTTGTTTTTTTTTACAAAAATGGGATTGAGTTTCTTTGTGTTTTGATGCCACTGTTTAACAAGTAAGAACTCTTTACTAGTTTACTGGGCAAGTAGGTTACACATTAAAGCTTTTCTTCATGCCTGAATCGCCTTTTGAGTGCCAGGATTGGAGTCCATCAGCAAAAGACACCCATGCAATGGGAGAAGTGGCATTTTTTTTTTTATAGGAGTTGCTTTTAAAGCAATCAGTTAATGCTCGAGATCATGCAGGCTAGTATATTCATGGTGGCAAAGGGGCATACATTTTCTACCTTCTTGCAATGAGATACCAGTTCACATGCCTAGTGTACAACTGTGGTGTTTTCCATACATAAAAGTGTCAAAATGGTGCTGTATATAGCAAAAAGCATATGTTGTGAGGATATTTCTTTGCTTTAATGATTTGTCTTTTCCTTCCCTTGGATTCCTTACTTCCAGCATTATCTCCACTTCCTGGTACTGGAGCATATGCACGCCCCTGCCTTCATTCCACAGTGTAAGGCCTGGTGCCTAAGCAACCAGCAGGCACTTGAATTTTTAACTGGGGTGCAGATAGACATGTACATTCTTATGCAAACTGCGACTTTAAGAAGTTGCTATTGGCATAGGTGCAGGAGAGCTACGGCAGCAACGCATGCATACCTCATAAAAGGAAGGGGTATCTGCTACACATCATAGTTTAGTGCATTTAGGTTACCCACAGGTGCACTTTAAGTACAGTATTGCTACTGCAACAGGACATGCTTAAACTAGGTGAAAAGCCAAGGTGATCTTAAAGCACATATAGTATTTAGCTTTTTTTCCCAGTTAAACAAGTCTGTGAATCAGGTGTTACATTTACAAAGACATTAATAACACCTGAAAATGTTTCCTCTGATAAATCAAACAATATTATCACGTGTGATATCTCTTAACATGCCACATTTAGCGTACAGTAAGTGGTATAGCAGCTTACTGAATCAATAACTAGATGGCAGTCAGATGTGGACCTCATCTGATTAAAGCATATACTGTACGCTCATGTATGTTAATGTATACTCATGTTGCATTTTTGTGCATGTCCATGCATTTAGTAAAGAGACACTCACTAGTGTTATCTCATAAAACAATATCAATTATCTGGCCAAATCCAACCCGGCCAATCTTTTTTTTTTCTCAAAGAGTCTCAGGTGCCAGTCATCTGTTGTTGGTACCTTAAAATTTACCTTTACAGACTAACGTCTGCTTACTTAACAAAGCACAAATCTCCTGCCTAAAATAATAAAAGAGTGGTTAATTGTTAGTGGAATGTACAAATACACATCTCTGGAAAAAGAATTGTTCAAATTGTTGTCTCATTCTAATCCTATTTTCATGGGTTTTTTTAAAACGTGCAATACTTCTAAATTATCATTTAAATTATTTTAAGGTTGGAATTATTTAGCACTACCCTACTTTGTCTTGTATATTTACATGCAACACATCTCATTTCAAAACCAAATCATAATAAACTGGTGCAGTTTCTTTTATTTATAGTGAATAACAAATGAGCAATTATCTGGAACTAGATTAGCCATTGCACAAAAAAAATATACTATATATCTGTTGGCTTCCTTGCTTTATACTACTTTATGTCACCACCTCTTCCCTTTTATTTCCCAGAGTCTGGAAAGCTTTCAATAATAGGATTACCTCTTCTCTTGATAAATTCTTCTGATTGGTCCTGTCTCCGTTGGAAAAACAAGGCTGTCTGTCCTCAAACGTAGCACCCTCCTCTGAGAGACAGAGAGAGAGAGCGAGAGACAGAGAGAGAAGAAAAAGGAAGGGAAAGTGTAGGGGAAGGCAAAGAGAGGGAGACATTGCACATACAGATAGGAAGCACGTAGATAGTGGAAAATAGGTAGGGAGAAACACCAGAAAAAAGACAGAGCAAGCATGGGTTGAATTGCTCATGGGGAAGAGAGAATGAGAGTTCAGGGTCATGGAAAAGTCCAGATAGAAGAATACGGAATGGAATAAATATTTACCCCCATCCCCAGAAGAGCGTCTTCTGTCCTCTGGTACACAGTTAGTACTTCCTGGTGCCTCTATCTGAAAATGATGGATATCATTTCATAATTCAATAAAACATTGCAGGGTGCAAATGTCAATACTTTTTAGCAAAGTTAAAAGTGCCCCTCCAGGACATACCTCCTTCCATTGCCGGATACCATCCATCCCTGGGAGTGGAACTCCTCGTACTCTTGCCGGTTGTACTTCCTCCAGCCTTTGCTCACAGGACTAAAGTCATACATTAGAAACAACATTTTATGAATTTCTCTGATATTATATATAATATACAGTAAGTTTACTATGGTGTCTAATGTGAAATGTTTTTTTATAATCAATATATGCTAGGAAATCTACAAGATTGTAAAATTCAGACTTCAGGCATCAAAACTCAGATTAAAGTCAACTTGTCACTTTGTAAAGACTGATAAACCAACAGTGCCAGTTTGTGTAAATGGTGATGCAGGGTACACATGTGCCGTGAGTGCCTGCACTATGAAAACATCTCAACCACCCTCCCCCCACTGTACCCCATAATGCAGTGCAGAGGCATCTTAAAGAGTTTTTCAGGCATCTACATTGTTGGATGTGGTGGGGGCCTGCCTCAGTGACAGCTTTCTTTAGTTTTGCCATGCGTAGCATTGAACTTCCATTGTGCAAATATCTCTTAGTGTGCAGTCATTAGGGCTGCAACTAATGATTATTTTCATAATCGATTAGTTGGCCAATAATTTTTTATATCATTTGATTAATTGGATTTAAACAATTCAATAAATACCATCCTTAATTTAAAATAAAAAATACACAAATAGAGTGTTACAAACATAAAGTTTACTTCAGAAAAAAACTGCATGCACAATTTTTTGCAATTGCACTGCACTGGAACACATGGTATCGTAGAACCGTGCATTCCAGTGCGGGCGATCTCACTGTGGGTGGGAGACACGTTTGGGGTGCCATTGAAATGAATGGCACTGCAACGCACCTCCGGCAGCACAATTTGTCAGGCTGAAACCGAAAATAACTTTTTCCCCACCTTTTATCATAATTTTTTTGAAATTGTATTGTAAGCACATGGCACTTGAGTAGCTTCAGCCAGGAAGTGACAGCTGCCAGTTGCAAGATTCCGCAGACGGCAGCTGAATGTAAATACAGCAGATAGTGAACTGGTACAATTGCCAGCCTGCTATTGGCCATTTTAAATTGCATTAGCCAATAGCAGGCTGGCTATTGCACCCACCCACTGCTTGCTGTGCCCTCCTCCCAGCGTGAAGGAGAGAGCTGGGGGATCCAACCAAGTAATCGATAATGAGAATAGTTGACAACTATTCTCATTATCGATTCTTCTATTTTCGAATAATCGATTCTTTGGTTGCAGCCCTAGCAGTCATATTTGCTCAAAAGAATTGTATCTGGTGCAACAACTCCTCTATTGCTCCAGATGAACACAGTATTTAGCAGTGACTGTTTTGTGCCATCACCCAGGGGATAGGAATTGTACTGGCACAATATTACCTTGTTTACCAGTATCTGTTGTCTGCTTCGTCATCCTCAAATCACTATGTTGTTGCTTTAGCCAAGGGGTAAGCAACCTCAGCACCACAACTGTGTTGAAACTACAGGTACATATTCCACCATGCCCCTGCCTCTAGGCTGTAAGAGATTTGCAAATGCCTCAATGAGTTTGTAGTTCCATCACAGCGGCAGTGCCAAGGTTGCCTATCTCTGCTAAAGAACCATGACATAGGTTGCTCTATTATATTAAAGGATAAATGGGGTTGGGGGGGGGCACACACACTTTTAAAGCAGCTAAATAATGGAAAACTATACTCAAAACACCTTTGTGTAGTGTTTAAGTGGCATTTCCCATACATTTAGGTGAATTAAACTGGCTTACATAGGGTAATATACCTTATTTTAGATACACATCTCTAATTCCATATACAAAATGGTTTGTAGAAACTTCCTTGTGGCATATAGTATGTATATTGCCAACTATACTCCAAACTTTGTCAAGTGCTGCTTACCGGTGTTCCTCGGCCAGGTAACCCCCTGACTCCACCAATGCTATGTGTTTCAGCTCCATTGCTGATGGGTGTACCATTTGTTATTGAATATCCTTCAATTTTCACATGATCTGATTTTTCTGGACCCGGGGAGGGGGGTGGAGCAGTTCTCCCTCTGTCTTGTTCTCTCTTTGGGGTCCGACTTCTACGGAAATGGAAGAGGCTGCGACGCCTTCTTTTTGGGGGTGCATCTGTGTCACCTTGACCTGAAGAGATACTGAAGGGACATCAAATGACAGATGATACCATGCTTTTCTACTATATCCCATAGTGTAAGCCCTAGTTATAGCTAGAGCTTACACTATGAGTGCAAGGCAAAGCTATAGCCCAACTTCAACACTGGCAAATTATGCAGAATTAAGGATATTGTACAATACCTGTTTGACTGAGTCAGCACTGTGCGATGGAAAAATTCATCAAGGCCCTCGTCTAAGGCAGGATCAGGACGTTCAGAATCAGATGCTGGGCCCCGGACCTTAATTAAAAGACATGGTCAGCCAACCTATACAACCATACTGCTGAAGGCCTCTTAAAGTGGACATTTTATCTGAAATATTGCACAAATACTAGTATGGAATAGTAAATTACTGCTGTTCTGTAATTTGATACAAACATTTATTCCAATAGTAATAAAACTCCACTCAGCGAATCTCATATGTAAGGTCTCTGTCACTTCGGGAAGCAGACCAGCAGCACTGCCTGAGTGACAAAATATTAGCTTAATGGTGACAGAAAAAACAGTAGCACGAGTGAAATTTTACAAATTCTGGATAGGCCCACTTTGTCATGCAGTGCTGTCCCCTGACCCAGTTCTGTCACATGGCCTCCATTACCGGCCATGTATGAATTTTGAACTAGGGTGCTTTTAGACAGCTCAATTATTGCTCTAGATTAGAATGTTTTCGTATCGACCAACACGAGATAGATGTATGGAACTGTTTCTGCAGTTCAAAGTGGACCTTTACCCCCTTTGTCTAAAAATCACATCAGCATACAGCTCTGCCTGCTGATATAAAATCATCTTACATTCATTAGTTAAACAAACCTGTTTTTCATTTACTTACAATTTTTTTTTTCTACTTCTTGGTCCACTTTGGCACAAATGATGTAATGTGCCCAAGCACTGCATCCTGGGAAGGTTACATCATCAGAGCATTGCTAGGAAATCTCATCTGTAATCTCACAAGATTTAAGGGAAAGCCATTTTCCTCCTGTGAGATGATGTGCATGGTCACATGTCCTAGTCACATGTGCCAAAGCTCCAGGAAGTAAAGCGAGAAATAGCAACCTTTCCCATAGCTAATAAGGCCACTGTGAGAAGACTGGGAAAGAAAAGAAAAATAAGGTATACAAAAAATAAGCAACCAGCAATTACCTAGAAGTATGTGTTTGTAGATTGTCATTATTATACATTTATAAAGCTGCCTTTGTTGTTATTTTGAAGATATGGGTAAAGTTCCTCTTTACGTACTAAAAAGCTGTATCTTTCTTATTGGCTATGATGACAATCAAGAATCAAGAGTGGTTTTAGTTGAGCATTTATTTGAGTTTTAATCGGAGTCATTTTATCTCCTCAATTCCAGCTTCCTCTCACCTTTCCTCCTCCTGGCGCTCTACGTGACTGTTGCTTCGGCCTGTCCCGAGTTTGATGCTGCAGCTTACTCCCTTCTGTGGGTAGTTCAGAAAGACCTTCTAGTGACACGCTTAGAGAGCGAGAGAGCTGACTGCTAGCGGATGAGGAGAGCGCAGGTGGAGAATTGAGTTCACGGGAGCCAGGGGACCCCAAATCTAGTGTCTTGGGGCTTAGTTCCTGCTCACTCACACCTACCAAATGAGGGGCATACAGATTCAGTTAATATTCTACAACAGAAAGATTTTATAGTTGAACAATAAAGGGATGTTTCCCACAAAACATGTTGCATGAAAATGTTTATGTTAGCGTTGTGCGTGAAAACTTGGAAATGTATATATATCAGAGATCTCACTGATAAATGCAGACACAGGACGAATTTTCCTGCCTTGAAGACGCTTCTTTATTACCATGGTATCCTACAGAGAAACAGAGAAACAAATAAGAACATAAGGGAAGACAGCAATTAATGTTTTTAATTGGAAGTGTATTATACCAACCTCAGAAGTAAAAATTTAACTTAAAGTGACATTAAACTCAGGAGTTAAATCTTAAAAATACATTCAAGTACCTTAACTATTAACAAAAATCTTATTTGTGTATCACTCAGCTGTAGATCCTCAAATCATTTCTGATTTGGTGCTGACAGTGTCCTTCCTTCTGGAGGGTGTCTACTTTTGTTCCCTATGGTCCCTGTGTGTGTTGTAAAGTAGCCCTAGCTCACCCCCATGATGGACTACAATCTCAATACAAATTAGTAAACTAAAGATGAGATTGTAGTCCATCACCCGGAGTGAGCTTGGAGTGGTGGCTACTTTACAACACACACAGGGACCATGGGGAACAAAAGTAGCCCCCATCCAGAAGAAAGGACAGTGTCAGCACCAATTCAGAGATGATTTGAGAATCTACAGCTTATGCAATCTTTTAACGAAGTGAAGAGCTTGAAGTGACATTAAAAGATACTTTTTTCCCTCCCACCAATGTTAATGTAAGCACTTACCTTAAATGATGTCTCTTAATATGATCTCCTTCTTCTTTCCTGTCGTTTTCAGCCTTCTCTCCAGCGCTGCTTAGGGTCCATGATCCAGCGCTGACTCCTCTGTCCTTGCTGGCACTTCCTGTCTGCATGTGGGTGCATGCGTCCATATACTTACCTTGTGTCTCTCTTCTTCTCCCGGCCAAAAATCTGAACTTCGCATGATGTTTTGCGGCCGCCCGAGAATTTTCAGATTTTCGCTTGCTAGCAGTAGATGTATGCAAAAAAACTGAGGCTTTAGTTATACTTTAAGTGAAAAAAATCCTATTATGTACGGTAAAAATCATGCAGGATAGCATAACTGTATTGCAAATTGGAATGAAAACAGACTTAGCCACTTACAATACTAGAATACATCTCTCCTTCGTGTGTTTCCTGCTTATTCCTTGGTGGTGTCTGTGGGAGATAGCCCATCAGCCTCTGCTCTTCTTCCATAATACTCTGCAGCTGAGATCTATGACGGGCCTGCGAAGGTTTATGGAAAAAAGAAAGAATTCGACATTTTTGTTTTCTGCTCATATAATCTTTTTCTATAGAGGATACTGATTTTATAAATCAAAATGTGAATATTCTCTTTTTAAAATATGTTGTAGGTGAAAGAGGTCAACATTTAGACCTTTACATAGCATACAAACACTGTAACAAGTATCGTGTAGTATTCAGGAAGAGCACTTATTAATGCCCTTAAAGTGATTTGCAAATCTATCAATTAGGACCGACTTTATACAGAGAATCTTATTTGAATGATTTAACGAGCAAGGATTTTGGAGACCTTTATAAATCTGATGAAACATGGTTGAAGGCAATCCAGTAAACTCTGATGTATAATAGGAATAAGCAGTGAGTCAAATCTTTACAATGAATGCAGTTTATTAAATTCTCATTCGACACTCCATCACTGTTTTTTTATACTGTGTCAATAATGCTGTAATATCCAGCATTATTGACACCCAACATCTTTGTCATGGCTACAGCTAATATCCTGTGGTCTGGTTATTGCAACCAGGGCATACATGATCACTAAAATCTATTTCAATGCAGGATGTAGATGTATGGCAAAGGAAGTGCACATGAGGTAACATAATTGTATGTGCAGATGTGAGAAGGGGTCAACTTTACATAGTATTACCATGCCTCATACTCTTTTCTACCATGCTATGCCAGTTCTCTGTTATTTTATACTTACTAATTTTCTGTGTGTTCTTTGCATTTCCTGTAGAACTTGCTCCAAAACCGAGTTACTAAGACGAGTCATGAGGGAAAGCTGGGCAGCTCTGGAATTATAATCATAACAGACCCAATTATTAAAATGGCTTGAATAAGAACAGTGTGAACTGTCCAAAAACAAACAATCATCTTTAGACCTTCACCATTCCTGTTCCATTTTTCAGTCCAGGCTTGAACCTGGTTGTTTTTGGTCAACACATGTAGTTCTTACTAGAGATACTTTGATAATGATCTTTATTATTATTAATAACAGACACACATTATCTGCCAAAATAGTATTCCTTTTTTACAGATACAGAGTTGGAATATGTAATTCTAGTTCAAAAAGCACACATATGTCTCTATGTCACCAAACTGTAAAATCTGCTAGAGCAATAATGATTACAAACAGGTTAAGATCACATGGGCATTAACAAGAAATGTGTGTTAATAAACGTATGAGTTGCATATAGCACTGCTGCACATGTCGATGTGTTTAGGAGACATACATTCTGTGTAAAGTTTTTTAAATGCCCTGTTAACGTTTTCTATTCACTAAAAGAAAAAACTTACCAAATGTCTTACAAGCATCTAAGGTGTATGTGTTTGGGGGCACACTGTCATTAATGTAAATCTAGGCATTTGGCAATTTTGGGAAGTTGCCAATGCCTGCCATACATGGCTGGTGCGATCTAAAACAATGCAGAGCAAAGCAACACCAACACATTCTCGTTCTTTTATTTGTACTGGACCGTTCACTTTTATGTTACAGAACAGTGGAATGCTTCAATAATGCAAAGCATATGCCTGCTCTTCACACCCACGTGAACAAGATCTAACTGCAATCTCTGGAAAATGTATCAAGTACAGTGAAATGTACTATTTTATATATGTGGCTGAACAAGCAAAATGAATATAAACCAGCCCATACATACAGCACATTCAAATGGACCATACAGCAAATGCCAAATTGGCAGGCCAGGCCTGCTTTTTTGCCCTTGTAAGGTTTCTCCTTGAATTTTGAATCCTGTTTAGGTTATTCAAATATGGTAGTTTTTTTTCTGCTTATGAATGTATATGGAAACAAGCATTGCTAACCTGTGATCAAATAAAACTTCTTTAAGAAATACGTAAATATAACACTATGTGAGGGGATTAAAAACATTAATTTTCCATCAAATCCCAGCATAAATACAAAGCTTGTGATCAGGAACACAACTAGTATTTGCATTCTATTAAACATATTTTTAATTTTTTCTATGCCTTTGCTTTAAAAGAAAATGTCTAAAAGTCCTCCTGTAAAATATAGTGATAGAAATATTAAGTACACCCCATGGAAATGTTTGACTTTTTCAACATATTGGAACAGACAAACAATAGCAGGGTTATTCACTAAGCTGATGGAGGCAACCGAGTGAATAACCGAGTCGTAGTGAAGTGAGCCGACCATCGGCTGAAACCAACCGTACATCGGCTGCCTTCGGCTGCACTCCGTTCAGCCGAACATGCTTTGCATGTTCGGCTGATCTGAAGTGCAGAAGGACTTCCACTCAGCCGATCCAACATCTGCATCGGCTGAGCCGAAGCTCTGGCAGCTCACTCGCTGCCGCTCACCCCTATGTACGTAGGGGCCAAACGGCAGCGAGTGAATAGCTGAATTCCGCTGAGCGGCATTCTGCTCGGCTATTCTGCTCGGTACCTCTGTGGTACCAAGGAGAATAGGAAACCAATGAAAAAAGTTTTTTAAAAAAGAAGTGGAAAAAAAGATTAAAAACATTTAAATAAATGTAAAATCTAAAAAAAATAATAAAGATTTAAAAAAAAAAAAAATAACCCTGGAGGCCCCCCACACTACATATTTTGCTTTTGCCCTTTTCAGATGTCTTCAGGCTGTTCACATGACTTTCCCTTTTGCCGGCCTGGGATGGTCCTCTGTTGATGAAAAGAGTGGGGCTGATGTGATAACGTCAGCTCAACTCTCTGTTTCAATATACTATAATTTAAGAGGGGCCAAGGTGATGCCCCTCAGGAAGCAGGGCCATGGTGCCCAGCATTCATAGTATTTTCTCAGTCTTCTGGGTTAAATAATGCTGGGAATCATTCAACCTGGAAAAGTGAGTATTCCTTTTGATTAGGGATGAGCAGATACTTTTCGAGTATCAGTGCCGATACTTGGCATTTTCATGAGAACTACCAGGGTTGCAGCGGTTGCAGCTGGGACCGGGCTCTGGCGCTCCACCACTCTCCTGAAATCATTAGTCTGTATTGTTTTAGAAAAACTGTCACATGACAATAAACAAAAATGTATCAGTACTCGTACTTGTAAGTACTCGGCAAGTACCAGTACTCGTACTCGCAAAACTGGTATCTGTGCATCAATTTATTTATATTTATAAAAACAAAATCGTACATTAAAACAGAGATGTACAAATCCCAGGAGCTCCGTGTGCGCCTAACACATGACTGCTGCCTCCTAACTTTTGAATTTTTCTCTAGTGTAGTCTTGGAGCTCAAAAGTATCGGTACATGTACTCGCACTTATACCGAGTACTGTACTTGGTATCTGTGCAACCCTACTTGTGATGAAAAAGAAGTACAGCTATTCCTCACTTACTGACCGAATTCCGTTCCTACGATTAGGAACGGAACTGTAGCGAGGAACTGTATACAGTACTGTACTGTAGTTTTGGAGATGTACAGTACTGTACAGTGTACTATAAATCTGTAAATACTACAGTCCTTACCTCAGCTTGTTATGTAAGTCGCTCCCCACTTGGCGAAGCATATCTCGGATATGAGGTGGGCTGAGTCCATGTTGTTCTCTGAGTCTGCACAGCATTGCTCCTCCTCGTTGAGCATCCCGTGCTGCTCCAGGGAAGAGATCCTGAGTAGCCTCCCACATGGTGTCTGCAATGTTCTAGGTAAGCAAATTAAAATCCATTCTGGTTTTTTAGTGGCATATGAAATGCCATGTTATATTAGTGCAAGTCTTTTTAGCAATATGGTCTAATACTCATATGTGCATAGAGTCACAAACTAAGTTGCTAAAATGAATAACACAGTCAGCCTTGTGTCTTATATACCAAAGGGTCTAAAGAAGAAGATTTTTTTCAGGCCATATCAACAAATAAGATCATGCCCTTCACTGCAGTATTGCAGAATGGACAGGAGAATGTAATTACATGCTACACAAAGTTCTTTCTTCAGATGGCTTGATAAGTCAGGCCTGCTGTTCATAATTAAATTGATCTAGCCGCCAATCAACTTCAATATATACATTTTCCTCCTGGGGCAGATATGAAAGAGAGAGGACACATGGTTGAACTTTATATTGAACTCGATGGACCTGTGTCTCTATACAACCTCAAATACTACTGTATGTACCTATGTAAGTCCACCAAGTTCATCTTATAGGAAAAAATCTATAAATAAAGAGTTATAATGGTTTTTTTTGCAAGACTTTTTTTTTTTCTGTTTGTTTTTTTTTTCTTTATTAGTTGAACTCTATGGACTAACTAGATAAATGAAAAACCTCCATTAACAGAATCCTATCCCCACACTCGATCCAGAGGAAGAACCCTGATAACGCAAGGACCATTTGTTCCAACAGGAAAAACAATCCTTTCTGATCCCCTAAGGCAGTTGGATATTCCCTGGACCAACAACCTCCGGTGTTATTGCTTATAAATGTTAATATCCAGTTATATCTTGTGCACTTAGGTATGCATCCAGCATTTTTTTAAAGCAATCAACTGAGCTGGCTAGAACTTGTTCCTGAGGAAGTCTATTCCACATTATCACAGCTCTTACTGTGAAGAGGTCGTTCTGTATGCAGAGCTTAAACCTCTTTAGAACCTGCAGCTGGGCACTGCATGCTGTTATTAAGCCTATGGTCTACCAAAACGCCCATATCCTTCTGGAATATTGAATCCCCAAGTTTTATTCCCCCTAGCGTGCATAATGCATGCATGTTTTTATCCCTCAAGTGAAAAACTGTATATTTATCAACATTAAACCTCTTTTGCCACAATATTGGCCAATTAAACAGTGCATTCAAGGCTGCTTGTATGTTAGAGACATCCTGTAAGGACTGTTTCTATCCATTTAAAGACTGAATTTTCTAGTCTATAGACTTTAACTTACACATTAGCCATCTGTGAGGAACTGTGTCAAATGCTTTTGCAAAGCCCAAGTATACTATATCCACAGCCACTACTTTGTCAAGGTTTTTGCTTATTTTCTAATAAAAAGTAAAGTAGATTTGTTTGACAACTTTGGCCTTTTGTGAAGCCATGCTGACTATCGCTATATAATAATGTTTTCTAGCAAAAACTTACCTGTGTGGTCTTTTATCAAGTATCTTTCTTAACTAGAATTTAAACTTACAGGTTACTTGTTTGCTTTGCAATGTGAACATGCTCTACTACATAAGTAAATCAACCATGTTCAAAGTGAGAAAAAGTCCCTTTCTCTAACCTAAAGCGTTATACTATACAGTATATATGATAGATTACTTATAAATGCCAATCTACCCTTGAGAGAAGCTAAATCTGACAGCAATGGATTTAAAGGGATAGAAGTGTCACACTAGAAGGAGACAATGCTTTTCCAGTACCTGCAGTTCTCTATCCACTGCTCGGGACAGTTCGTATGAGACTGTTTCAAGGAGGCGCTGAGCTGGGCCAGAAGGAGACAGCCAGCTGCCAGCTTCCAGAAGACGTGGTAATAACTAGTAGTGAGAAGGAAAAATGTGCCAGGGTTAATGAAACAGACACACCGAAAAATGGATGTATGAGACTATGGAATAATATAGATGTAAAGAGGGAGATAGCTTCCACTGTAAGCGTCATTGAAGAAATATGTGTTACCAGTGGCATTAATTAAGGGCTTTTATGACCAAAATGCATTATTGCTACTTATTTGGAGAGAAATAGCTGTCTGCGTTGCTGTTACATAGATGTCCCCTCACTTCCTGCCCTGGGGACAACCTTTTTACCAGACAGGAAGTAAGGCCTGGTTCACACTAAATGTATTGTTGCAGCTGAATACACGCCACAAAATCTTTACGAAAAAAGTCCCATTCATTCTTATGGCCCCTGTTTTGTCACAATAAGCAAAACGCCTGTCGCTGGAAAAAGTGCATGAACTTCTTTTTTGCAGAGTACAGCTCGTTTTGTCCCCATAGAGTCAATAGGAAACGCTTGTAAACGCGCGTTGCAATAGTTTTTGCGTGTTTTACGCGCGTTTGCGCACGTTTTGCACATTTACAATAAATGTGTCATAATGTGCTAGTGAAAACGCATGACATAATACACGCGTGGTTTACGCTCGTCAAAAAAGCACAAAAACCTGCGGCAACAAATGCGTGTTTCTATGCGTGAAAACGCTGTTGTCTAGGTGTGAATCAGGCCTTAAAGTGACATGAAACCCTCAGATTTTTTAACATAAAACAATACTGTAATGCGTGCCTTACTGTAATCCATGGTTGTTTCCCTTCTCTTTGCTGCTCTTCCTTTTAAATCTGTATCTGTTCTCATGCTGGGCAGAACTTCTGTTTTGCAGCAGACTGCCTTGTCTCTGAAATGGATACATGGTGTCTGTGTGTAGGTTCACAACCTGAGCCAGCACTACAGGAAGAGGCACTCAGCTGCAAAGGGAATTCTCCACAAGCATGAGAAGACATGAGGATTTAAAAGGAAGAGCAGCAAAGAGAAGGGAAACTACCATGGATTACAGTAAGGCACACATTATAGTATTGTTTTATGTTAAAAAATCTGAGGTTATAATGTCACTTTAAGGAATCTCTCCAACAGCAGTAAAACCTAAAAAGATTAATAGTACTTTACTATCCAAAACAAAAAATAAGTTTTGGTTCAAGATACACTTTGATATTTTCATATAACCTCTTGCCGTCCGCCCATTGTAAAAAAACGGATGGACGGCACTGCAGCATTGGCGGGTTGCCGTCTCCAGACGGCATTTTTTTTCTGCTTGCACGCGCCCCCTAGCGGGCACGCACGGGCAGACCATTGCACACACCCGTTACCGGGTGTTTCACATATAGGTGATCAGCGGCTCCATAGCCCGCCGATCGTCTATATGTGCTCGTTCGCGTGTGCACACGCGGTTTAAATCCTGGCCAGGTCTACAAGGAGTTTGCATGTTCTCCCTGTGCTTGTGTGGGTTTCCCCCGGGTACTCTGGTTTCCTCCCACACTCCAAAGACATGCTGGTAGTTTAATTGGCTCCTGTCTAAATTGGCCCTCGTATGTATGCATGTGAGATAGGGACCTTAGATTGTAAGCTCATTGAGGGCAGGGACTGATATGAATAGGCACTGTGTAAAGCTGCGTAAAAAATTGTCGGCCCTATATAAATACCAATAAGAAATAAATTAGCATGACTCGTATGGATTAGTTTAGTAGAGGCTTACAGCCCGACAGTTCTTGGCATCTCGGAGGAGCTGTCTTGCACATATGATATCTTCTTGGACGGTTTCCAGGTCACATGACCGCAAAGCATTAATGTGATCATGTATCAACATTGATAGTGTCTGTAGCATCTGAAAGTGGGATAAAGGGAGAGAAAGAGAGAGAAAGACTGTTAAATTATGCAAGTTAGGGATGGGATAGCGAATTGGACTTCCATTACCTGTTCTGCACTGTTTGCTACTCCCTGTTGAAGTCGCAGCGCTCTCTGATCAGAGACAGCCAAAGTCTGAGAGTTTCGAAGGAGACAACTATGTATCTGAGAAAAAAAAATACATTATTGGAGTCTTCTGTTCTTGTCCTCAAATCCATCCCTTAGAACCCCTTCTTTTTCTCAGTGTCACTAGAGTCTTTCTCTTCGTTGCCCACAAAACTCATTGAGGGGCATTTATCAAAACTGGAGCAGACAAAATCTGGAGAAGCTGTGCATGGCAACCAATCAGCATTCGCCTTTCATTTTCAAATCTTAACTGAACAAACTGAAGAGAGGAGACGATTGGTTGCCATGGGCAAATGCTCCAATTTTGATAAATTCCCCCTGTTATTTCTTGTTCCCAATGTCTCCCTCTACTATGCTTGCTCTGCTACACCCCAGCAGCACATTTCTGCCTTAATCTCTACTACTGCTTTCCACTTTAGCATAAAATATGTATATGCTTAATCATCCAACCCAGACTTTCAGTTCATGAGTCTGATGCAGGCACATATACATAAATGAAGTGTGTTTTCTGTACTTTTGAAACACCCTCCTTACCACAATCTGTTCCTACTGACTCCTTTCTCTTCCCTAATTTCTGTGAAATACTTCGACTACCTTCTCCCTTTTCCAATATACAATCTTGTTCCACACACTGTATTGTTCTCTCTTTGATTATCCATGATCTGGTCCCACTGCAACTAAAGCGCCCCACATCTCAAAGACCTCCTCTCCCCTATTCAACGCATATGTCTCACTTTCCTTTGATCTTTCAGCTAATGTACATCTCATCTGTTTTCAGCAATGCAAATCTGCTTTCTTACTCTCATCTTCAAGTTCCTGTCCTGCATATATTCCAACACCTCCCTCCCCAAGATCCCATCCGAGTCCCTGCTTTATTCACCTTCCATCAACTCTCTCATGCCACCTACATTATACACATAGCCACTGTCCTAGGTCCCTAAGCTAAGAGACAAATGAGTTCTCTTTTTCGTTGCTACACCATCAGTACCCACAAGGTTCTTCACCATCAGCTCCCACCTCCACTTCATCTACCACCGTCTTCACCATCAGGTCCTGTCCCGCACATCCCATCCACCATCAGCTTTCATTCCTTGCTACATTATCAATTTTCGTCCTTCTTACCTCACCATATCTTATATCCCCTACCCCCTTTCCCCACCATGAGCTGTTGCTTTTCCCCGAATAAACTGTACATACCCTATAAAAATAAAACACTATTAATGAGAAAATATATTGTTAAAGATTTTCACCCATGATTCAAATCATATCTTTGAAATATGGGTGCTGCGTGTGGACCTAATTCAATCACTTTAAATTTTTCGTAGGTCAAATTGAAAAGGAAGTATCAGACAGTTTGAAACATTTTTCATTTTTTTTTACAAAGTTGTAGCATGTGTAGTATTATCAAAAAAAAATTCAATTTAGTCTTTTACAAAATGCAGGAAAAAGAATTGGTCAAGTGAGAAACGCGTATAATTGCTGCAATCAAGTCAAAGGCAGATACTCACAATACAACCAATATATAACTTATTTATAAACAATACCATTCTATAACCCCAATTATAGAGTTGTAATGAGGTTTTCAAAAACTTGCACCAACTCTAAAAAAACTCAACACATTGGCTAGTCTCTCTTTATATTAATATTTTGGTATTCCCTATATAATGGAAATCAGAGAGAGGGTGTGTGAGTACTTTAAACCAATCAAACTCTACTGCAAAGCAAAGTGTTGTTAACATCGAATGTTTCAGGAAGGGTACGATAAAGAGAATGGTGTTTAAGCAAAGTACAGGAGAAAGAAACCATAAGCCAGATGTTTCTAGTGCAGTATGCTAATATATTGTCCAACAAACAGGCATGCATTTGAGTAGCAACTAGGGATGCATCGATTGGTGCCGATACCGAGTATTTGTAGTATTTGTATTTATTAAATGCTCCGATACTTAGCTACGATACCAGAACTTCCAGGCAGAGGGATATCTCCCTATGACCGGCAGTGCCGAGGGAGCATGGAGCCGGCTTCCTTTCCAATCAGGAAGCCGGGCCATGGATTATGACCTGCCTCCGGACTTCATGATTGGCTAGGATGCCGACTTCACTTGTTCCCAGCCAGCCTGGCTTCCTAACCAATCAGGAGGCCAGGCTGCCTAGGAACAAGTGAAGCCGGCTTCCTAGACAATCAGGAAGCCGTGAGATTGTCATGACGTGCCACCCAGCTTCCTGAATGGCTAGGAAGCCTGCTTCACTTGTTCCTAGGCAGCTTGGCTTCCTGACCAATCAGGAAGCTGATTGGCACCTCATGGTCAGAAAGCTAGGCAGCCTTGGCAAGTGAAGCCGGTGTTCTTTCAATAGAACACCGGCTTCCCAGGCAATCAGGAAGACATGATTCGCCTGACTTCCTGATAATCAGAGCTCACGGCAAGGGTATCGGAATGTACCAAAAGAAAATATCGGTACTCATACTCGATAACGAAAAACCGCTACCGGTGCATCACAAGCAACACAAGAAGCTGCATAGCTGCAGGCTCCAGATAGTGGTGGCACTCTGGCTACATAATGTGGCAAACGTGTGTATATTATAAAAGTTAAAAAAATGAAAATACAAACATATTTGGGTTTTCATATCTTTCAGCGTCACATAGAACATTAGCAATCCAATCTCAACAGTAACATATCTTTATATAGATCTTCTGATTTGGTGGGCCCAAGGTCCAACCCCTTTATTCATCAGCCCTGCCAGTTCTATTTTACTACATAGGCAAAACATATAAACTAGGAACATCATGTGTAAGTCTCCACAGATGTCATAAAACAGAATTCTATGAACAAGGCAGTTACCTTCCTCCAGGCACTTTCTGCTCTCTCAGGGTGTCTCTGGTAAGCCTGGCAGATGTCTCCCACAGGAAAGGACATGAAGCGAAGTGTTTTATTTCTAGTTTGTATAAAAAAAAAGTGTAAATATTATTATCACTTTTTATTTAAGCCTGTGAGTCCATACATGAAAAGCCCAATTTCACCAACTCACTTTTCAAGAGCCCTTGCCACATCCATAAACCCAGAAGCTGAAACTGCATTCCTGTCCCAAAGCACAGATCTGGAGAAGGAGAGGGCATATTTCAGATAAGAGATAGAATATATGAAAGTCAGTCTCTTTTGTCACACTGTAAACACATATTTGGTTATACAGCATCCTACAGTATTTAGACCAGGCCATTGGGCAAACCAGGCATGTAATATATTAGGCATGTTTTTGGTTGCTAGTTGCTAAAACAGGAGAAAGAATAATAAGTATGACCAGTGGAAATAATTTTACCACAATGCTGACCACTTCCTTACCAACATGCCTTCATTAATCAACAACTGGTTCATTATATGCCCAGCCCAACTGCATGACTTCTAACAAAGTATATTTCCTGGTGGCCAGGGTTAGGGCTAACATCAGTTGTACAAATTAGATAGTCTCAAGGTTGAATTTATACACTATTTCCCTCTGAGGCCAACAGTCTTGTAGCAATTTGTATCCCAGCCAACTGCTTAGCCTCAGTATCACATTAAGGCCACTTTCCCCTGGAGTCTTTGCTGCGGGTTTCCTGTGACTAGAACGTACAGATTCTTGTGACAGGAATACCAGGTGTCCCTGTTCAGATCTGGCCACTGTACCCACGGAAGTTAATGACAGGGTGACAGCGGCTGCATTTAACAGCGGAAGTCCGCATGTAATCGTACATGCTAGGATTCCATGTGGTTTGGGACAGCTGGTTGTTGCTGAACACAGGATAAATGGGTACAGAGGCCACATCTGAACATGGACACCTGGGATTTCTGCCACAGGAATTCGTAGGTACTTGCCGCAGGAGTTCCAGATTGCAGCGTCTGAATGCAGCCTAAGGCTACAGTCACACTATGTGTGAATGTATGATTTGCCTTCCTGCAGTTTCTACCATGCATCAAGGAACAGTGATCTATTCCAAACCGCATGTAATTGTATCACATACGATTACATGCGGAGTGCCGCACAGATGCTGCTGCCTGGTCATTAACTTGAACGGATGACAGTGGCCGATTTTACACAGAATATTTGGGATTCCTGCTGCAGAAATCTGTAGGTTTCACTGACAGTAAGCAACTTTGCTGCTGTGGCATGGCTTATGTTGGCTATGTAGAAACCCAGCCTTCAATGCTCTAAATTAGAACTCACCGTACAGTACTATTTATTTGTAAGGTTTTTCCTAGCATCTTCGCTCCAATATCTGACATTCCATTACCACTGATATCCAGCTCTTGAAGAGATGTATTGCTCCCAAGAGCATTAAGCACAATGCAAGTGCGAGATTTCAGGCGAGAGTCTGCGAGAGACAGAGACTGGAGGCACTGACAGGAAACATGGAAAAAAAAGTAAATGTGACAATACAAATGCTCACAATATTGGATTTCTGCATATTCCCCTGTGCTTGTTAATGTATGTTTGATTCTCACAACCTTTTAATAGACCCAAAGGGGTTCATTAAAAATGTTTTCACAAAAGATTCACACACCTCTAACCCTGGATTTACACATGTTTCTTGATTGAAAAATGTGAGAATCCCAGGTAGAAGTTGTGTGAATCTTGTGTGAAAAAAATATACCTAGACCCCTCAGTGTTACATTCAGTTTATGTCATTAAACAATTGCAGAATTGCTAATTATGTAATAATTATACCGCATAAACTTACAGAATAGAGATGGTGGATATCAAACAGAAGAATGTTAATGCTGAAATGTGGCTGCTCTCAGGTACTGCATTCTTGCACTTTGCTTAGTACAACCCTTTGGCTTTTTTATAACTATAGTACAATAATCTATAACAGTCAATAAAATGATGACTTGTTGCAGTTTAGTGTATCCAGATTAAATAAATCTGATTTCAGATTAGCTGATCAGGTCATGGTAAACACACATAATTGCATCTGTGCTCTCTATTAACAAAAATGTATCTTATTTGTGTATCACTCGGCTGTAGATTCTCACAGGGCCAGCCTTAGGCCTTTAGGCGCCCTGTGCGAGAAAGCTTTACAGCGCCCCTCAGTGGCCACACCCTTTAGTGGCCACGCCCCCGTAACCACACCCATTTCCCCCAATATATGCACCATTTAAAGACTCCTATTTTGTTAAGCCGCAAAGAAACATATTAAAAAGTGTGATAAAAATAAAACTTTTATTCAAAGGTATTAAACTTGTAGGCACAATAGAAGTATTCTTATCAAATAAAACAACAGAAGGTAAACAATAACCTTTTGTTCCCCATGATCTATCTATCTTCTATCTACACAGTTATCCCCCCAGTCCACCCATTGTTGCTTAGACAACCCTGATAGTATCAAGGAAGACAAACCTGCTGAAAGGTAAGTATTTTAGCAGGCTTTCTATTAGGTTAGATCAGGGAGCAGCCATACACTTATCAAAGTTATTGTTACACTGTATTTCTGATAAATTATCAAATACATGTTTAAATAATTATGGAAGTACAGTATTCTAAAAGTATACTATATTTTGCTACATGAGGAACACTACATCCCTATCCTAATTCATTAACATGAGTTAATAAAATCTCCTTGGTGACTTGTGAAGACTGTTGCACGTCTCTCATGTAAGGTTCTATGATTCAAGTCAAAGAAAGCTGTTCATTTTTATTTAATCTGAGTCATTCATTCCCTGCTGGGGTTTCCTGCTTTATGCTAATGTGTTTTATATTTAAGGCGATTTCTGTCACTGTTGCTTGGGGAAAAATAACATACCAGTTCATTTAAGGATGTGACACAGGCCTCTTTAGTAAAGCAAAGTGTAACAACCTAACTCAATACGTTGGATGAAATCATTCACTGATGTGACTTCTGTAGAGTGAAATTATGTTGTTATGGATGACTGCATTTGGACATCATAGAGAATGCTTACATTTGAGTTGAGTCTTGCTCTGTAATATCCATGCATTCCTGACAAGCAGTTGTTAAACAAATTTGTGAAACGTTTGCCATCGTCTTGTAGCAATGTATACACTTATTAATATCTGATTATTAAAACACATACGCTCACTGAGCAATTTATTAGGAATACTATATACTAATACTGAATAGGGCATCCCTTTGCACTTTAAAGAGCCTCAATACTTTATGGCATGGATTCTACATTCCACAAAGATTCTGGTCCAAGTTGACATCATGGCATTCAACAAACTATGCATTCATGCTGTAAATCTCCTGTTCTACCACATCCCAAAGGTGTGCTATTAAAATTCAGATTCAGTGAACAGTTTACCATCTGTGTGAAATCAAGATTCGGTAGACCAGTCTCTCTGCTCACCAGAATTGTAGAATGGTTATCAGAGTTACAGTAGCGTTTCTGTGAGCTTGAACCATTCTCCTCTGACCTCTTTCATCAAGAAGGCATTTTAATCCACAGAAATGCTGCTCACTGCATGTTTTTTGTATTATTTTTTTTTTGCACCATTCTAAGCAAACTGTAGAGATACTATCGTCCGTGAAAATCCCAGGAGGTCAGCAGTTACAGAAAAGCTCAAACCAGCCCATCTGGCACCATGGGCTGGTTTGATAAACTTTTCCCCATTCTGATATTTAATCTAAACATTAACTGAAGCTCCTGAACTGTATCTGCATACGTTTATGCATAAGGCTGCTGCCACATAATTGGCTGATTAGATAATTGCATGAATAAGCAAGTGTTCCTCATAAATTGCTCGATGAGTGTATGTATATTTTATTAAGCTGCACTCCAGGCAACCCCCACATTTCCCTACCTAACCTTCTAACCACCCTCAGCACTTTCACCAACATCTCTAGATTGACAATGAATAATGCCAAACCCAAGGTATTCAATATCACCCTCTCTCAACAAACCCTTTACACTTCACTAATTGACTGCAAATTACCCAGACATGCTCAATAAACTAAAATAAGTTCTAACTGAGTGGGATAAATATGATCTCTCGTGGTTTTGAAGGATTACAGCAGCCAAATTGTTTATCCTGCCCAAAATTCTCTCTTTCCCAATTCCTCCCAATGTAGAGCCCTTTGCATATTCTCTAAATTTTGAAAACTAATTTTTGCTGGTTTATATGGGACCAGAAGAGACCCTGAATGGCTACTCACGCCTTTTCACATATATCGGCTTAGTGGAGGTATGGCAATCCCACGTTTTCCTAAATATTGTGCGGTTGCACAAATCAGTCAACTGACAATATATCATACCACTTGGTCGAGTATTGAGACCATGGAAAATAACCCACTCAGAATAGTTAAGGATTTTTCCAAAGGACAGACCTAGACTGCAAAGCCCGATAACAGCCCATTCCTTCAGAGTGTGGGACTCAACAAAATATTCAGGCAAGCTTATGTCACCACATCTTCCATTGCTATCCTACCTACATAACCCTTTATTAGCCCTGGGCATTGATTCTCCTGAATCTTTTAGACTTTGGATCCACTCAAACATTATAAACCTATACAAATTGAAATTTTACTCTTTGAATGGTATACAATCCTTTCAGTTCTTCCAAGACAAATACAAGATCTCTGCCTTTGAATTCTTTCAATATCTTCAGACTAGGAATTTCATACTAAGCACCCTTAAAACACAACAATCTGGCGCTACCTGCACACAAATCGAGCTCAAATGCAGAGCCGAACCACATAACCCAGGTCGATTGCTATGAAAGAAATTAGTATTTCTCTAGAGCCAATTAACGTGGTTTTCCATCATTTGATCACTATGTCAACTATGACATGGTAATCACATGAGTTTTGTAAGTAAACAAACCTTGCAGGTTGTCACATTTTTGTCTAATGATCAAACATTATACTAAATAAAAGCCCTATATGTCCTTAACAAATCGTAAAACATATTTAGGTAGGCAAATTAGTTGTGCCCAGTGACAGACATAAGCTTTTTGTGGTTTTGGGAATGGAAGAGAATGTCATGTTTTCCTTGCTGATTGTGTCCCTTTTGGGGAGATTTCACCTCACTTCCTGTTCCCATGCTGCAAGGACAAAAAAGTGAAGGGAAATCTGTCAAACAATGACACAAACATTGAAAATAATAGGATTTTTTTTTTTTTTTAATAGCTTGGGGAAAGGTTTGAACTAGGGATGTCCCGATACCGATGCTAGCATCGGAATCGGGCTCGATACAGGGAATTTTGACAAGTACTTGTACTTGTCAAATCATATGTGCATTACTGTCTGAGCAAAGGAAGATTTCCCCTCAGTTCCTGTCCTGGTGCCATCCTATGTGTCAAACTAAGACAGGGTGTCACTGGGAAAGGAAATGAGAGCAAATATGAAAACAAATGAAACAGGTTTTGCAATAAAAATATAACAAAGGTTTACACCTGTCTTTACTCCAAAATGACTTATCCAAAAAAAAAAATGGTTGAAGTTAGGCTTTAAAGGTGAAGTGATAGTGTAAAATGATATGCACTGAATGATTTTACTTGTGGCTGAGCTAACCTTTAATAATAAGTAAAGAAAATCACAAATAGCTTGTTAGCTAACCGGATATGGTAATTATACAGCCCTGTAAATCTAGCTATCCTCCATAACGTTGCTCTGCAGGAAGAAATACACTGACAGCATGAATTGTTTTCTCCCTGGGGGATGCATAAATTGTAATGCAGAGGCACAACATACTATCTCACACAGTGGTATAGCTCACCCCAGGAAACTACATAACACGGTAGAAGGGAAAAACATCAGCACCTCCACCTCCAGAATTACATGTGTCACTTCACTTCCAATCAAAGAGTGATGAATTACATAGTCATTTTGTTTGAGAATCTCTGCAAGAGACTCTTTACGCAAGCCTCTGGGAATACATGGATCACACATTCACTGTATTAGCCTGCAATACACAGCATGTTTTATAAGTAAACATATTGCTTTTCCAGTGTGTATTGCTGCGGTGTGTTCCCAAGATTGTAATGATTTTAGGTCATACGTTTCACCATAATATTTTTTTCACAGTGAACCACCATCACAAAAATTTATTCTAACAATTGTATAGGGGCAATATATGTAATGATAGTATTTAGTATCTAAAGTCTTTTTTTTATTCCACCTGCCTTCATTTACCTCATTTACATGCAGACCAAGCGCAGCCGAGTGACAGCGATTTAACCCCTTTCTGACCTCAATAATTATTGCTGAGAAACCATTCATCTATATTCCATTTTAGAACTGGGACTGTGCACATGTGCATCCCCCTCGTGAAACAGCACTGTCACCAGCTGTGGTCTCAGAATATCGGTTAAGAACCAATCAGCATAGTTCCCAATAATGTAACAAAGTTAGTTCTCTCTAGGAGAAAAATGTTGGTGGCCATTTTAAAGGTAGCAGTACTTGAAGATGAGATAGATGGGGTTTCTATACCATACTTGCTTAAGAGGTGAAAACAATTACTGGGGACAACTGTCATGGTTAGGTCTGCTTCTAGTTTAAATAACATCAGCTTGGTGTTAAAGGAAACAGAACAGTTCCCTTCTGTTAGTCTCAAACTGATTACCAAAACTGTACAGGAATCCAAAACCAAATCCCTATTTTCCAAGGGAGGAGTTAGAGAGGCTTAAGATGGGGAACTGGCAGGTTTCCTTTCCTCTGTGACAGTAAAGTGGTTTTCCATTGACAGCAATAAGGACAATGACGCCCATATGCACCTGTCACTGTATGGTGAGGAAACCCATCTTCTTCTACACATGTGATAGCTTTAGTGAGCACTGAAGCTGAAGTCATACTTTTACAAGGAATCATAAAGGAGAAGTGATCCATGTAGAAGCTTAAGGGAAACCACACCAGCAGACAGGACACAGGTGAAATTGGATATTGGTAAGGGACCATGATTTTGTGCAAAATGTTTTGTTAGAAGAGTTTCTCATATATACCAGTCAATCCAGACTGAATGGGGTACATTTAAATTTGGGTATGCTCACAAAGCATATCTGGTATCTACGGTCATGCAAAATAGACCCCTGTCTACATTCCTCCATCAGAAGAGAAGCCAGTCTGTCTCAATCAGTGCTTAAAGGCCACAAATAAATTGGGAAGGCTATTCAAGTGTGGAGAATAGGGATCCTTAGACCTGCTGTAAGCCCTTTCTTGGCTCCACTGTTAACAGTAAAGAAACCTGATGGAACATGAAAATTGACAGTGGATTATATAGGCCTAAACAAAATGTCACCTCCATTGAAGGCAGCTGTACTTAATATGATCTCCATCATTGAGAGAACAAGAACTAGCATGATAATATCATGTTGTGATAGACCTGGCTAATGCTTTCTTTTCCATCCCAACAGACCCAGAGTGTCAGAACTGGATTGCCTTTGTGTGGGATGGCCGTCACTCTCCCTTCCACCTCCATTCACTAACGATCTGTCATAGACTAATTTCCAAAGATTTGAGCACACTCAATTTGAAAGTTGCTGTGTTTTACTACATTGAAACAAATGAAAGGAAAGGATAGAGGGCAATACCCATTGGATTTTAGTACATGACACGGGCGCAGAAAAGATACAGTGATCTAGAGAAGTACCTGTTTGGGGCCTGCACAGTCCTTCAGGGTGTTGATAGATGAAAGTAGTCACTCGCACTCCATGATATTAAAGTCAATGCTGTTTATTGACTGAGATAACACACATCTCCTTAGCAATCTCATCTTATCTCAGTCAATAAACAGCATTGACTTTAATATCATGGAATGCGAGTGACTACTTTCATCTATCTACATTTCACGGAGGCATCCGTTGTCACCACCGCACCCACCCAGTTGGATTTGGGTTTTTGTCCGGTCAGGAGTGCGATGGGACAGGAGGATTAAGCTTCAGCGTGTTGAGACCATTACAGGAAAGGACCCAGTTACCATCTATACTGCATTGCCAATAACAGATGGATAAGAGATAACACACTGACCACACCAGACAATGATGAAGTGGTACATTCAGGAGCAAGCATGGGTTGTCATTTCAAAGCAACTGGCATGGCTTGTCACTTTTACAAGCACAAGCCAGAATAAATTCCTGTGCTGCAGTCATCCCCCATTTAAGAGGCTTCGCCTTTAAAAACTCTGTTAGAAGATGAGAGAGTCAACATGGTTCACTGAAGGTTCAACCACAGTCACCTTGTCTAGGCATTAGTGGGCAGCAGCAGCATGCTACAACAAAAGTACCATCACAGTTCTGCAGGAGACCAGAATCAGAGGAACTAGTCAGTATACAGACTTCAAAGCTGTAGCAATGACTCTTCAGGAGGATTTTTCTTCCCATGTCACAATCTGCGCTGGGTGATTTTTAAAGAATTGACATCAACTTTCTAGAATAATGTAATGTGGACTGATGAATTAAATATAAAGTTGTTTGGTCACAGTAACAGTAGACATGTTTGGCGCAAGCCAAAGAGAGCATTTCAGGAGAAAATCCTCATACCAACTGTGAAGAATGGTTTATGGCTTGGGATTGCTTCACAGCTTCAGGGCCTGGGCAGCTTGCAGTCAACAGTTATGAATTCTACATATAACAGTGTTCTTGATGAGAATGTGCATCCAGTCGTCTAAAAGTTGGCGTTAAACCGGAAATTGATATTTCAACTCAATGATTGAAGCACACTAGCACATCAACCAAAGAATGGCTCAAAAAAAAAGAATTGGAGGGTTTTGGACTAGCATTATCAAAGTCCTGTCTTGAATCCCATTGAAATATAAACAATTGAAACTGACAATTCATGCAAAACTCATAAACATCTTGCGACTGAAGGAATTTTGCATAGAGTAGTAAATAATTCTGTGTAACACGCAAAAAGTCACACAAGGATGTACTTACTTTTTCAACAGTACACAATTACATCTATTAATATTTTTACAATTAATAATTGATTGAAAAGGCAAAATGTCCTTGTGTCTTTATTCTAGCATATTATCTTTTTCTGGAAGCACTGTTTGAATGAAGATCTAATGTTTGCCTGTACATATACAGTATATGTTGAAAAAGTTAACAACTCTCATGGGGTGTGCTTACTTTTTCAAATGTATACACACACACACACTTACACATATATATTATAATATAATTTAATGATATATATAGATATCTATATATATATAGATATCTATATATATTATTTAACAGAGGCAGTGCTGTCAATCCAGAAAACAGTGGGCAGAAGGCCAGGTACTGAATAAAAAGCTACAAGGCTTGTGAATTATCAGTGACAATGCTGATAGCCATGCCCCTGCAACATTTTTTTCACCCCACTGTATTGCAAGCAGGCACAACTTACACAAATGGCAACTCTGCCTCAAATTTAGAAGCAGTGGGCATCATTGCCAGCAGGATAAAAAGTGATGACAAATCTGCAACAAGGTCACAAAGACAATGACAAATATGAAAGCACTCTTTCTATGAGGCTAGGAAATGGTCAGTCTGCTTGTTATTGCTGTATGTGCCCCAGTTGGAGGTTTTCATTCACTTCATTCACATAGAAGCGATTTCAATGGCATGAAAACAGTTATAGTCTATTGAAGTGGTACATTTGCCTTGAAAACATTATTTAGTTTGTAAATATCTCAGAAACACTTACACAGTCTTCATCCTGAAGAACATTTACAATCCTCTGCAGAATCTCTTCAAGGACTCTAAGTGAGAAATATTAACATATAAATCTATGTTTATTAAACTTTGTTAAGTCCAAACAAGTAATACAGTTACAGAATTAAAGAGCGAATTCATAAAGCAGTAAATGCTGATGTTACTTTTACGACCTTATATCAGTTCCTAATTGATTATTTGGCATACACGCCCCCACTAAATAGTCCTATAAATTTTGATTAGTCTTTGGGGGAAAGCATTCTTACCATGTTTATTTTACCAAAAGTGCACTTTAACTAAGGCACAAACAAGTTCTGACAAATTTTCTTTCACCATCCAGATATTTTTTTCCCAAGAACCCAGTAATATGCTCTCTTTACCTTCCCTTCTCCTCCTGCTCTCTCCCTTACTTACAGCACCTGTCACCTCCTGCTCTTTCTGAACACACATGCTGACATAACCTCCAGGACACCGGGGCATGTGTATTTTTAAAAGAACTCCCATTTTACTTTGCTTACCCTCCTGCTATTCCTAACTTCTGGCCCTCTGCTATCTTACCTTTTATCCCCTCACACCCCTTTTCTGGCAGCAGCCATAATCCACACATTCCTGTTACTTCCAAAGAACCAATCCCCTCTTCTCATATGCTCTTTGGAATGCCTTGTTTGTTTGGCTCACCTCCATTATCCCTTATCCTTTTACTTATTGTCCATTAACCTTTTATCTCCAACTCCTTTACCTTACTTGCTATTACTGAAACCAATCTTCAGGAATCTGACTCTGCTTCTTCTGCTGCCTTCTCCCAAGGTTGCCTCCACCAGACCCGGTGGACAAAAAGGAGGTAGAGTTGGAATAATTTTATCCCCACAAAGCACTTTTAAAGTTTTTCCTTCAATTCACTCTCTAACCTGCTCCTCTTTTGAAGATTGCTTTGTTTGTCTATTCTCTCCAGTTTCTCTGAGCATTGCTGTAATTTTTCAACCTCCTGGACCAGTGTCCAGCTTCCTTGATGACTACTCTGCCTGGCTACCCTACTTTCTCCTCTTAAATACCACTATCATTCTTGATGACATTTATGTTAATGCTAACACCCTAGATACCTCTCAGCTTCTCAATCTCACCTAATCTTTTGACCTAACACAATGGAAACACACTCCTACTCATTTTGATGACAACACCCTTGACCTTATGTTATCCCATCTCTGCACTCCTTGCAACCTTTCCAACACCCCTTTTCCTCTCTCTGATCATCAGTTTCATGCTCACCTGTTGTCAAACTCCTATCCCTCCAACCACCAAAAGGTTACCCATAAAAACCTTCGCCAGTTCAACCCTTCTCTTCTCTATTCTGCTACTAACTATCTCTATGACAAAATCTCACCCCTGCTGCCTACAACAGCATGTTCTTATCCTGTCTGGATAAATTTCCTCCCCTCACTACAGATAGCATTAGGCCCTGACCGCTACAACCCTGGCTAACAAACAACACCAGAAGTGAGTGTGGCCTACAACTAGGTTTCTGCTAGACTTCACCCTGTATAAAAAAGCCCTCTTAAAATATAATTCCTCCCTCCGTGCTGCCAAACACTTTTTTTTAACAGTTTAGTCAAATTGCTACTGCCTCACTTGCTACGAATAGTATAGAATGTTCTTTTAATTTAGTGAATAAAATGATGTTGTTAACTTTGATCATCCAATCATGGTGCATGACAAAATTAATTTGTTTTCATTTCCATTTTTTTTTCCTAAGTGAACCTAGCTTTAGTGAACATTCAGTTTGCTAAGTGAATATTCTTGGCTCATATAGAAAATAAACCCCACCATCTTTATGCGTGTTGCTTATACAGATATAATTTACACAAAGTCACATGCGCATCTGTCATCAGAGAAATATTTGCCACTGCTGGCCTTCCAAGGTATTTTTGTACTTATCGTAAAATATTTTTCTTGCATTGAGGGACATAGGAATATAGTAATTCTTGGACATTTGGGTTATATGTAGCTGCCTACATGAGGTGGGCACTGGCAAACATAAAAAAATGTTGAAAGCCAGCCCCCATATAACCCCTCCTTTAACCGTCATGATTCAATTTTGTGAGCAAGCAGTACATAGGGTCAAAAAAATACAGAAGGTTGGGACCTAGGTTCCTGAATGAACTTTAGGAAAAAGATTTTATAGTAAGTACATCGTCCACAAAATATTACAACTGTACAAGCTGAAGACTAGGGTTCTTCTGTCCAATCAACAGATCTCCTGTGTTAAAGCAGAAGTGCAAGGAGGGTTGGGAATGCTACTGTCAAGTGTATAACCAAAGTCATACCTTGACTTAAAGTGAATAAGGCATTCTTTGAGTGTACCCTCTACATCCCAGGAATGAAGTCAAAGTGCTCGATGCATTTGAACAGACACAGCAGATTTTAAATACTTCTTAAGTTCTTTTTTAAGTTGATTATTTAATTGGTCTAATCAGTAAAAAATAAGTCAAGACAACTGCACTTGCTGTATTTTTCTTAAAGATGTTTCACTGGTCATCCAACCAGCTTTTTCAATTCAGAAAGCTAGTCGGATGAGCAACGTCTTCAAGAAAAATACAGAATGTCCAGTTGCCTTGACTTATTTTTTTACAGATATACCATGACCTGATAAATGAAAATCTTCAAAGACACTCTCTGAAGAAAGCTAACATATTTTAAACACTGTTTCATCCCTATCTGGCATGGCAGACATTTCTTAAAGTGACATTAAACCCTCAGATATTTTAACATAAAACAATACTGTAATGTGTGCCTTACTGTAATTTCATGGTAGTTTCCCTTCTCTTTGCTGCTCTTCCTTTTAAATCTGTATCTGTTCTCATGCTGGGCAGAACTTCTGTTTTGCAGCAGACTGCCTTGTCTCAGGAATGGATACACAGTGTCTGTGTATAAGTTTGTATAGGCTTGTAACCTGAGCCAGCACTACAGGAAGAGGCCCTGAGCTGAAAAGGGAAGTTCTCCCCAAGCATGAGAAGACATGGGGATTTAAAAGGAAGAGCAGCAAAGAGAAGGGAAACAACCATGGATTACAGTAAGGCACACATTACAGTATTGTTTTATGTTAAAAAATCTGAGGGTTTAATGTCACTTTAAAGATCAGAACTTCTATAACAGATAATGTGAATGGTGTGTGTTTTTGTTAAAACATGTGGTGGTAGCTACTGTTTGTGTGTGTAAAGGGTTACTTGTGGAATTGAGTGATGATTGTTCTTAGCTGTCGCTTAGATTGTTGTCCTGTAAGTTGGAAAATCTCTTGGCAGAATAGGGCTGAGAGTGCAATGATCACAATTTCTATATTTTTGTGTCCCTCAATGGATGATAAAGAAATGATAGTTGCCCTTCTGACAAGCTGATGTTTTGGCTTCAATACTTTATGAGTTATTAGCCCTAAACAAGTATAGAGAAAATACATTTAACTTTTTCCTGCTTTCATTTTCTACATGTTTGTTCCCAACCAGTGAGTCAGAAAGTATTGAAGTCAGACACAGACCTGGAACAAGCATGCGGCAAAATAAAAAGTCAGAATTCCACTATTGATCTACTTTTGGTATGTTTTGGTTTGGTTTGGTACGTGTTCTAAGTAATGGACCTGGAACAAGAATGCAGCACATAAAAAAATCTGAATTCCTTATGTTGTTTGTTTTAGTGGTGACTACAGATTAGCAATGGCAAGCCTCTGTATTCCTTTCGTGGCAGGTTTCATTCAACTGGAGCAGCACTAATATAATAGCATGATAATAATATAAGATAGTAATAACAGAATTTGATTTTTTTAAATTATTTTCTCAAAACAGAAAACATCCTTACCGTGACTTAACTGAGAAATTTTTGCCAAGGGAAAGATTCTTAAGGTGTCTACTTCTGCCCAGAGCTGGCACAAGTGAAAGCAAATGAGAATCCAAGCCTACAGAAATGAAGGAGGAAGCACAGGATTTATTGGAATTCTGAACCAGAAAAATTTTCTTATTTATATGTGAGTATAAAAATGTACCGGAAAAGGGTAGGGATATAAGTAGCGGTATTATTAGTAGTCATATTCATTCACATAGCATCCTTGGAGCTGCACTAAGTAATTGTTATAGGCAAAGGTAGATAACAAAGATACATAAAAAATCTACAGCAACAATTGCACACAAATCAATACAAAACATGTACAGCATAAGCAAGGCCAAGTAGAAATGATGACCCTGAACTGAATATCTTATCATTCAAAAATAAGAATTAGGTTATTAGTAAGACTACCCCTAGCTAAAAAAAATAGTAGTCAAAGAGACACAGTACATTTCACGTCAAATGTTTTTTTGTGTAAGATAGATTGCTCCTACATAAGAACAATTGTAGAGCTGGAAAAAATATATTAACCACTTGCAGTCCGTAGCAATTTCTTACTATGTGCACACACATGATAAAATTAAAATTTTTGGCTAGAAAACAGCTTCAACCGCCCCCCACCCCAAGCAATGATGTATTTTCTGAAAGCAGAGGCCCTATAGAATAAAAAAAAATGCTAGTTGCAATTTGTTATGTCGCATGGTATTTGTGCAAATGTTTATCAAACCAGTATTTTTAGGATAAAATACACTGAAATTTAATATAATACCCATGTTTTGGTAAAATATAAAAGACGGGGTCACGTCGGGTAAATAGATACCAAACATGTCAAGCCTTAAAATTGAGTTCGCCCCTGAAGACGCAAATAATTTTAATACCAAAAATTTCCCATAGGGGACAATTTAAAAGCTTTTACCACGTATCAGTTTAATGCTAACAGTGAATAATGGCACTAGAATTATTGCTCTCACTCCGACGTTCATGGCGATATGTAACATGTGTAGTGCAATTTTAGTTTTTTTGCACATAGGTGCATCAACGCGTGTTTGCGTATGTATGTGGGCGGTGGGGGACTTTGAAATGTTTTTTTTTGCATTTTTCAATTTTTTTATATGTTACTTTGATTTGTTTATATTTGAAACATTTTTTTTTTACACTAACTTTATTGCTATCACATAAGGGGCTAGCAAGCCCCCTATGTAATAGCAGATAGGATGTGACAGATCCTGTTTATAGACCTCTAATGTCTCCTAGGGACCCCAAAGAAGCTGAAGAAGTAGAGATCTGTTTTCCCAGCTTCTTCTCCTGGCTTTAAGAGCCGGAGAATGTAAACAGTGACACCGGAAGTGATGTAACACACATCACTTCCAGGTCCAGTGATCAAAGGAGAGATCAACGGCTGGAAGCTCCATTGCTGGGAGACCCGCCGTGCGGGTCCTGGGCCCGCACAGGGGACAGCGGAGCCCGGAGAAACTGGTGGCGGTAGAGAGGGGTGGGGGCAATGCATTCCGCGGATCGGTACAAACGGTCGCTGGTCCATTAACAGCCATCGTTGACTGTTTAAAATGACACCAAGAACACGGCTGCTGCTGTTCTTGGTATAACCACTTCTGCATGCTGCCGTATATTTAAGAATATTCGCTTTTGGCATTATTCTCCCAAAGCGAATGTACACAGGGCCCCGCAATTGTTTTAAACAGAACACTTTCTTTTAGAACAATCTTTTTTAGTAGAAAAAATGTTTACTGTTTACAAAACAATCTGGGAGATTATTTGCATACAAAATATTCACAAGTTTTCTGAGCCTCATGTTTAAAACTGATCCAAAAAAGATCAACAACAAACCTTTATCCTTGACAGTGGTCTGGTATGGATTTTAAGGGGGCACCCCAGGCAAAAATAATAAAAAAGCTGGAATACTGTATATGTAGCACACAGAGCAACAACAAATAAGTTATCAGAACAAAACACTTCTCACCATTATCAGATATATTCAGGCTTCCAACACTGCTGATGGGAGGAAAATGGTCCTGTAATATCTGAGCACCTGCAGCACGCAACTTAAACCATAAGGAAGTACCGTTATAAGTACATTTTCAAACAGAGTGGTGAAAGAGAAGCAGAATAGAAAAAAAGTGTATAGGGGTCATAAAGGAACATTTTTTAAAAACAACGATAATGATGATAATAAAGGGCCACATATATTTTATTTAAAATAACTGATGCTAAAAATTAAAACATAAGCACATGTTTTACAAATTAAAAGACCAAAAGTAAAAATTCATGTAAGTGTATAACGCTAATGTACTGAGGAGTACATATACAGTAAGTGGTATTGTGAAATAACAAACCAGGGCGTCTTATCAATGTAGATTACTACATTTTGGCACAGTGATCCAGATGAGGAAAGTATATTTAAAAATAATTTTAAGATTGGATATTCAAGTTTACATTAAAAAAATGCAAAATGCTCTTAATAATCACCTAGCTAAATCTTACCTCGCAGCTGCTTAAGTCAAGGTGAACTTCTTGGAGGTGAGTGTTGGAACATAAACCCTGCAACATGGCTCTGGAAGAGGAAGATGAAGCTAATTACAGAATATGAGCATGCTGCTTAATGTAGCCTTCAATCAACTCACTAAAGACTCCTAACGTTTTCTACCTATTTGCATATATGAAAACATTCTACGTCTCCTTTTAGGGCTTAACCATACTAATGTGTTTATGCACCTCATTGCATATGAAACGTCCATCCTAAAGGCTAAGTTTATGTTTTATACCATGTTTTATGTTATACCCACATTCAGGGTGTAACATGAAACATAGTGACATCACGGTCACCCCACAACACCCCCTCCCCAGCCACCTGATCTGCAGAGTTCTCCCTGCAGGCTGCTGCTGTTATTTAAAAATAGTGTGGCTTTGCCCACACAGTCGTGACATCGATTCATAGATCCTTTGACAGGATCTGTGAATGGAGAAACTACAAGTGGTACACCACTCTTGAGGAAGACTATGATGAAACGCGTTGAGTGAGTGGGTACTTGCCGACGTCATCACGCATTCCCGGAAGTAGCAGGCAGACACGGATTAGGGGAACACTGCTGGACAGGGATGAGCTAATAAATTCTATTCTTTTTTAGACAATGTGAGTTTTTCAACCAGTTTTAATAAAATTGTTTTAAATGGTATACTTGGAATGGAATATAATTGAATATACTTGGTATACTTAAATGGAAGACTATGGAAGTCTTCTTTTGTTATTCCCTTCTTTGGAGTTATTCAGGATTGGAGGCGGAGCCGTTAAAAGGGTTATGACTCTGACTGAATGAAGCATGGTAACATTACCATTCATTCTTCCAGTCTAGTCCATTCATGCTTCCTTTATGTTCCTGAATGTCCACACCTTGGTAAGAGGGAAAATCTGCAGGAGCAAGAGCATTGAACCCATGATCCATTGATGGAGGTTACAATACTTTACGGGCTCCAATGCAAAAAAATAGTAAATGCAAATTTTTTCTTTTAAGAATATGTGAGCACTTATTTTGCACTATTCAAGGTGGACTATGCTTTAAACATGAATGATTATCTAGGCACATAAAAAATGCAAAAGAACACATCAGGCTGTGCACACAATGTGAAGGTACATGTGTTCTGATGATTTCCACAAGCAGAGTGGTGTGAATGAGCACTGTACTCCCACCTATGATCGTCTCTGTGGACATGGAGGAGGGGTATAAAGAATCTGACTAGTATGAGAACTGGACATTACGCTAGCTGTGCTGTTTAATATTCAATGCAACATAATTGCCAGATGGCAGAATAAATGACATCAGATCTTTCAAGGAACATACCGGATAAACAAGGCATGTGGTGTGCATGTGGCAAGCTGCGGTACACTAATAAATAAAACATTCTTGCAGCTCAATTGCATTTCTGGATTTCTTTGTTTCTGGATAATCATCTGTGGCCTATACAATGTGTTGGTGAACACAGGATTACACCGTCACAGGTTATGTTTACAATCTTAGGGGCCTATTTATATTACATTTCACTTCGCAATGCAGTATTTACACCGCACTGCACCTCCATTATACAAGTACTCCATAAAATGTAGGCTGGGGTATAGAGCCTATAACAGTGCCGACTGTCGAGAATGTTTCATGACGGAAAGGTCATGTGGCTGGGTTCTTCACTTAAAGTGATGCTAAACTCAGGGAGTTAAATCTTAAACACACATTCAAAAAACCTTAAAGGAGAACTATGAGGTGAGTGCTTTTCACTCACCTCATAGTTCTAGCCGACCTGTGACAATGAGACTGTCACAGGTCGGCTTAGTAGATCGGGAGGTGAGCGAACACATACCGGCGTTTGCTCACCTCTCGATCCTGTCAACGCTCTCTGCCGTGACAGGGGAGGGGCTGGATTCCCCCCTCCCCGCTCCGATCCGCCAGCGCTGACTGGCAGAAAGGACGGGGGAGGGGGCGGGTACAGCTGGCTCTGCCTCTAGATAGGCAGAGCCAGCTGTCAGTCACGCAGCTGGGCGGATCCAGACATAATTGTCGGGATCCGCTTTAGCTGCGGCGTCTCAGTATACCGCGAGCTACAGCTCACGGTATACTGAGCCTAGGGTGATGGGAGGACGCTAGTTTGTGTCCCCCCGTTACCCTAAGGAGAACTCTGTGACCCGGGAAGCAGTAAGATCAATTAAGTGGCCGCTGTGACCCAGGAAGCAGTAAGATCGATTAAGTGGCCGCCGGCTGCTTTTTAGTTCTCTGAGTCACAATCCCATCCGTCGGCTGCGCTGTCCGGCTACCGTCCTGAAGTGATGAAGTGACGGCAAGTAATCGCAAGTGTCTCTCCTAACAAAGAGTTAAAGACTTAGCAGTATAGTATGTTAATAGGAGGAAGCTCAATCTGTCCCCAATTTTGTCCCTCTAGCTTCACTACCAAACTGTTCAGAGTAGTACAAAGGCCTTCACTAAAGACACATCTAAAAGGTAAGAAATGAAAGGTCCTCTTTAACAAGTGAATGCCTCATTATCGTGCATTTTAAAACACCATAGTTAGGAAGCAAAATTCTTATGACAATTTAGCAGGGCATGAGACAAAATCTATCACCAAAAATACTTTCAGATACTTGCATTGTAAGAAATGTTATATTGATGGGTTAGGAGCAATTGTCCAGTCCTCCATTGTTTTTCTTTCACAGAAATAAGCATCGGCGCGCAGCCAAGGTTTACTGCTTCTATAAAGTTCCACGACATTTGTTACGGAAAAGACAAATAGGAAACTATATTTCTTACCTCAAGAGCTCTGGGGGCACTTTGGTTCCACTCAGTGATATGTGGGATAGTGACAAAGAGCTGCCGAAAAACTTCTCCACAGATGGCAGTGTCTCCGGAGTACGCCTGTCCGGGACAGAATGTATAGTCCTATCAGAATTTTTACATATACATGTAAATAAATTAGCTGGATGTAAATCATGTTATTGATATGTGTTCATGTTAAAAAAACTCTGTATAGTTTATAATTATACAGTATACACTGAGTGGCCAGATTATTAGCTATAATTAGCTATAATTGTGCGCTGAAGTTGCTAGAGGGCCAGACCATTTAAATAGGGAAGTAGGTTGTTTTCCACGACAGTAGATGTGATTTTTTTCTGAAGATATGGGTAAACAACGCGATTTAACAGCCTTTGAACGTGGGATGCTTGTTGGCGCTCACGCAATGGAGCGAGAGTCAGCAAAACAGCAGAATGCGTTAAATGTTCAAGAGCAGCTGTTGTTAAAGTGTTTAAAGACTGGATTGTCAGCTGGAAATCTGGGTCTGAACGTGCGAATTGTGGCCGTCAGCGACTAGTCAATGTTAGGGCAGAACGGAGAGTGGCAAGACTGGTACAAGACAACAGAAGGGCAACAGTGCAGTGTCAGATTCCTCGCATCACCTTTCAACATCTCGTGGAGTCACGAGGCCGCCCAACGAAGTCATCTCGTGGAGTTATCTCGTGGCCCAACGAAGTACTGATGGGGTGGTCATAATAATCTGGCCACTCACTGTATATTGGTAAAAATCTCAATTTGATGTTACACATGCAGGTTCTCGAACCTTAGCCAAGCAAAACATTATCTTATTAAGGTAAAACAAAGACTTTAAAGAAGTCTGGGGAAATCAAAAACTTACCCTTGCGGCAGGGTTACCCCCACACTGCAAGGGTTAAGTGCTTGTTTTGTCTAGGGGGCTCAAATAAAGCTGTTGTACACACCTGATCATCTGTCCCGCATTGGTCAGCGCTCAGCTCTCTCCCCCTCCACTCAAACTATGCAATGTCCCTCGGCGTCCTCACATCTAATGTAAGTCAATGGACCTGTATGAGACATGGTGATGTCACGGATCCTTAGAGCGCCGGAGCCCAGGGAAGAAGAGGTTGCGGGGACACCTTGCTAGTACTGGGTTGGACCCCCTTTTGTCTTCAAAACTGCCTTCTTCGTGGCATAGAATCAACAAGGGCTGGAAACATTCCTTAGAGAGTTTCCATATTGACATGAAAACATCACACAGTTGCTGCAGATTTCTCAGCTGCACATTTATAATGCAAATCCCCCATTCCGCCAGATGCCAAAGGTGCTCTTATGGACTGAGATCTGCTGACTGTGGAGGTCATTTGAGTACAAGGAACTCATTATCATGTTCAAAAAAATCGTTTGAGATACTTTTAGCTTTGTGACATGGTACTTTATCCTGCTGCATGTAGCCATCAGAAGACGAGTACACTGCAGTCATAAAGGGATGGACATGGTCAGCAATAATACTCAGGAAGCTGCGGCGTTTGAACAATGCTCATTTGTTATGAAGGGGCCCAAAGTGTGCCAAGAACATATCCTCCGCACCATTACACCACCACCAGCCTGAACCATTGATACAAGGCAGGATGGATCCCTGCTTTCATGTTGTCTATGCCACATTGTGACCTGATCATCAGACTGAAACAGGAACCATACCGCACTCTTTACCGGGATTCCCACTTGATGAAGATGGCTGTTTGAAATGACTGCGGATGTCACCGGCACACATAACAAAAGAAAAATTGCATCATCTAAGCCTAATGAAGGGGACCCTGCAAGGACCCGAAAGCGCTTGCCAATGAGATACAGCTATTGGCAATAAAATATTTTGCTTTTTCAACTTATGGTGTGCTGGTGAGATTTTTCTATTGTTCATCAGACTGACACAGCAGAAAATGAGATTCATCAGACCAGGCAATGTTTTTCCAACCTTCTATTGTCCGATGAATCCTTGCAATTGTAGCCAGTAGATCGACAGTTTCTGAAATACTCAGAACAGCCCGCCTGGCACCAACAACCATCCTACGTTCAAAGTCACTTAAATCACCATTCTTCCCCATTTTGATGCTCGGTTTGAAGATCAGCAGATCATCTTGACCATGTCTGCAAGCCTCAATGCATTGAGTTGCTGCCGTGTAATTGGCTGATTAGATATTTGGGTTAATAAGCAGTTGAATAGGTGTAACTAATAAAGTGCCAGTGAGTGTACATTCCCTAATATTACAATATAGCGTTCCTTTAAAACTTGTCATTCTAACAAAATCATCATCTTCAACAGTGATAGCATCTAAAAAAATATCTAAAGTAAACTCCAAGCATCACCCTTATATATAAAATAAATCAAAATAATTTCGAGATCAAGTAAGCTTACCGGTGTGATAGAGAGTTTTTAGAGAGATCAAGATGTGAGAGACAGGAGCAGCAACCAAGAGCCAATGCCCCAAATATCTGAAAGAAGAGACCATAGTACTTGGTTATCTCTAGCCAATTAACTGATATCCTAAATAAACATATTTATTCTCCATCTAAACGCTCCTTATCCAAAGCCAGCCTCACACTATTGCTACCATCATGTTCTCTGCAAGCATTTAAACACTTGTACAGCTCTTTTCCACCATTCCACCAAGAGTCATTCACTATAGGCATACAGCTATCATCCATAACCACGGCACCCACATCACTGCTCCCATTCTCTTACAGTGTCTACAGCACAGTCTGTTCCTGAGAGATCCAAATAAACCAACGAATTTGGATGGGACAGAAAAGTATAAAGTGCCTGGAAAAACAGAAATGTATTAGTTATTAAGAGTGTGCAGAAGAAAGAGGTTTAAAGGTAAGTGGATTATAAAGTAGCAGTAAGGGTAGTGGGTACCACATGGTGGCAAAGGATGACTTTCAGAAAGGTTTCTCTACAGCAAACCTAAAAGCATAGATTTCCTGTCATATAATGGAAATATTAGCAATGGGTAAGTGTTTTAAGGAGGGGTTATACAGCTGTAGATATCTCAGAATGGGATTGCACATACAGTATGCACAATATAGAGAGAGAATAAGAGACTCCATACTAATGACAAATAATGAAGGTTTTGTTTATTATTAGTACTGCTGCAGGTAAGGAAAGACACTTACTGATTTAAAATGCATAACTGTCTGATGTTTCCTCCTGTTCTATCAATAAAAGACTGATTTTAATATATATATTTTCCCATTAGTAGCCTGTTCCAGTTCTAAATTGGACCATCTCTGCGCAGTGTATGGCTGTGTATCTGGTTATACAGGAGCTGTATGAATCTGGATGGTGAGATTTCTGTTTTTCTTTCTTTGCAGCAGTGGCAAAACTACCTTCACAGATAACACAACTGTTTAAAACAGGACACCCTCCTAATATCCCCCTTCTCTCCCAATCAGTCCAGAAAAGCATCTGAAACTTTAGCACTGTGTAATACAAAAGAAGTAGACAGCTCAATCCAATATAGTGTTCGTGTGCCTGCTTGTGATCTATGCATAGAGGTATATGTACAGTACAGTTTGCACATACTTCCGATGTTCTGAGATCCTAGTCGCTTCCTCCTCCTAGATCTGTTGCCTCTCTGGCCTCCTAACAAACTCATGGAATAAGTTATGAACTGGAGGTTTGTAGTATGATACTATAATATAACATGGGCATGCCATTACTATATTAGCATACAGCATTATCTGCTGCATAACCCTCAATACAAACACTTTGCACCCACTTTAGTCAGATTCAATTCTACACATATTTTAGTACCAATTTTCTATTGTTTTTTTTTTAAACAGCTTAAGTAGTCGAAAGGAAGAACAGAGCACTCTAAATCACATATAGAAGGTACATTACAGGATGAATAAAATGAACGAATGAAAAACATATAAGAAAGACGTTCGGTAATTTGCAAACACACATGCTTAGTGTATATGGGATACAGTGTATATGTGGAAAGGACCGGCTGGCATGCAAGAAAGTAGAGAGCCATTGGAAAGGTTATGCTATAAATTAGGTATTGATAGATAGATGAACTATAAAAGCATGCATTATATCTGCTTTTTGTTGTTAGGGGTCAGTCTCACATTGGTCTCCTCACTCCCGAGAAGTCCAGGGTTCTTACTGAGGGTCAGAGAGTGCAGCGAGGAGGAGAAGAGAGCATTCTGGCAGAGAGACTGACACAGAGAGAGTGCTCCTACAGAGAGAAAGTTCCACAGTAATATACATTCATACACTACATTATGCAGGCACAGTGGTGTCATTTGCAGTGCATCAGCCACCCATTCCTGACATCATTTCCTTTCATACATAATAAATAAATACGAATACAATAAGTTACCATGATAAAATATCAAAAAGCCACACAACATCATACATCCCTGTACCTCTAGATGTAATGTTTGTTTTGCTCAGGTTTAGGCTCCGAAGTCCGGCGTGAAAATACAGAAACTGCTGAGAGAGTGCTGAGATTCCTAGAGGAAAGTGTAAAATGAAATCTAAGTATAATAAATCTGTTTAACAAGTTTGTAACACTTTATGACCAGAAGAAGTAAAGTTGGCCATACACTGTTAGAATTGTAAACTAACATATATATGAAAAAAGTAATCAGAACATTCAATAATGCCACCAGAGACTTGTAGAATGTTTCTCAAAATTTGGATTTTAACATTCGATGTTGTAATGAAAGGAGTATCTCGAATGGAAACCACATTCACTGATTTTCCATCCTGCTCCTTTAATTATTTTAATTACTACAGGAATGAGAAGGGTCGTTGATTTGACCCTATTAAGTATTAAATAATCAAAATTCGAAACAAAATTCTACTGATGTATGGCCAGCTTAAATGCTGAACATGATTTCATGCTTTCACGGCAGGTATAAGTGGCCATGGGACAGTTACATGAATGCAGAATGCTGAAGTTGGATTACCTCGGTCTTCCAGCGGGTTGTGTGATAGGTTCAGTGAATGCAATGAGGAGACTGAATTATCTGCCAAAACAGAGGCCAAGCGGAGAGCAAAATCACTGCAGGAGAGAGGGACAGAGAGAGGAGGAATGGAGAGAGAGAGAGAGATAAGGGGTGAGAGAGAGAGAGGGAGTACTGTGCTATTGGACATAACAAAACTAGTCTGACATCATATTCATTACTTCCAACTTTATTCTGTCCAGTCATGCTGTCATGTTCTTTGACTGTTAAGCTGTAAGTTTCCCCTTCACTCCATATTGTATAAGATGAAGATACTCTGGTTATGCCTTCTAGACTGGTATGCCTAATAACTATGCAATCATTTACGCAATAGGCTGAACAACAGACCCTTTGTTACTCTTAAAGTGACATGAAACCCTCAGATTTTTGAACATAAAACAATACTGTAATGTGTGTCTTACTGTAATCCATGGTTGTTTCCCTTCTCTTTGCTGCTCTTCCTTTTAAATCTGTATCTCTTCTCATGCTGGGCAGAACTTCTGTTTTGCAGCAGACTGCCTTGTCTCTGAAATGGATACATGGTGTCTGTGTGTAGGTTCACAACCTGAGCCAGCACTACAGGAAGAGGCACTCAGCTGCAAAGGGAAATTATCCCCCAGCATGAGAAGAGATACGGATTTAAAAGGAAGAGCAGCAAAGAGAAGGCAAACAACCATGGATTACAGTAAGGCACACATTACAGTATTGGTTTATGTTAAAAAATCTGAGGTTATAATGTCACTTTAAGAGTCCCTGTTTTTCCCGATAAGCCTATCCCTTCCCCTCTTGCTTCTCACTCTTCAGATTTCTAAATCCACCCAACATGGCCCATATGTTCCTATCTCCCTCTCTACCCTTATCTCAGTATCTCATCTATATAACCCTCCTTCTCTGTCACCCTCTCTCACGCTCTCAGTCCGCAGTCCTCAAGGATTAGCTCCTCTAGGTGCTGCGATCGGCCCACGCAGTGCAGGATCTGCTCTGTCACCTCTGATCCCTACAATAAAAAAAACATAAAAAATATAAGCACATACTAATCATTTGGCACAAAGTATGTACAATCTAGTCCGTGCTTACCAGTTTGAGATTTGCGGCCTGGAGCCTGAGAAAATACTGATTGTACGCGAGAGCAGCAACAACCAGAGCCAGGTCCCTGTGAAACACAAAATGTATGATGTAACTAGAAAAAAACTCAGCCAGTGAATGTTCACACCTCACATCTACCTTTACTCTCTGACCTGCTTTCCAGATGGCTGAAGTCTTGCAGGTTAAACTCCCGGCTGTCCTGAGAGTGATAAATCATGTCCACATCCTAAAATGAGACACAGCTTTTTACATCTTTGGACAATTATTACCTATATAGTGTATAGTTGACTGCTTATTAGTTTAAAGATAATCTTTTATTTAGCTGACTCCTTACAGAATCTTTTATGGAGCTGAATGCTTGTTTCAGAAGGCTCTGATGGAAGCGGGCATTGTTTGAATTACAGGTCACATCCTAGATTTAGACTTAGACTTGACTTAGACTTGCAGTGAAGCCAAGTGCAGTCAGCTACACTGCTCTGGAGGAAGAGCAGCAAGCAATGGCAGCTTTCATCAGAAGCCCCTGAAATAGCTGTTTAGATTTGCGATAGAATCCCTTCAAAGTTGAAATCCATATATGTTTACTATTTACCTGTCAAATGCTTTTTAATTGTTTAGCCAACCTTGTGCACCACACAGTCTCTACACAATACGACAGCTAATACCCTGTATCCCAGGTTCAGGCTCTTAGATCATCTAAATGCATCCTTACTGCTCACTGGACTAGGAATTAGTTTTCTGTGCAATGAGAATCACAAGACTAGATGAACAGGATTACTAATGTTTTAGCGGGTAACACAGTCAGCATCATTGTGTTTCAACTTTGTATTCAGCTGCTGGCCTGAAATATTACCTTAATGTGCTCAAACTGGAATAAGGGTCACCAGTACTCTAAATATGATGAAATCAGCGTACATTTATTGACATGGCATCACATAGGTCAAAATAACTATGTTTTGGGGACCTGCAGGGTCCCTTCCTCAAAATGACACAGTGACGCTGTGGTCACTGTGTCACCTTGAGTAAGGTACTCTGTGTGGCCCCAAAACATTGGCTATTTTGACCTATGTGATGCTATGTAAACACATTTACACTGATTTCATCAGCTTTGGAGTGCTGTTGACCATTTTTCCAATTCTATGGCATGGCACCATCTGTTGCTGACACTACAACCACCCTTCCTTACTATATCTGGTCAGTATGCTGAGTTGCTTACCCACTGCACCTCTTCTCTGCAACACACACCATTGTAGTCACAAAGAGCAGCGTATGTCTCTGAAAAGCCACCTAGAGAATTGAGAAGAGATAGGTTATGGTCCATTGTCAGAAAAGATAATTGGCTCAAAGTACCTACTTTTACATATTTATGATTTATATTTGCAGGAGAAATATAATAATATGCAGGGATTACTTTTGTTTGCTTTTTAAAAAAGCATAATGTTAATTCATTTCCTTAGTTTTAAGGTGCCCATACACTGCACGATTCTCGTAGGAGAATCGCAGGAAATCCCGCGATCGTACAAGATTCGTGCAGTGTGAATGAAGACGTGCGACCGTTTCTACTGTACGGTCGCACGTCTGTTGTCTAAGGAATTATTTTTTTATTAAAAAAAAATTTTTAAAATCAATGTAATTTTTTTTCCCACCTACCTTTATTGCTATAACACAGGAGATAACAAGACCCTGTGTGATAGCAAGGTAGACGGCGAGGTATGAATCCACCTGCATCCTGTTAATGTGGATTGACGCCGGTGGATTCATACCAGTCTTGCAATGGTTGTAAAGTGTATGGCCACCTTTAGCTAGATCTATAATTATAATTGTGTTTATCCACCCCCAGCATCAAGGACATGAACAACCCCAAAAAAACCTCCATAACCTGGTGTTCACCTAACATTGGCCTGGTCAGGTGTGCTTCAGATTCAGCGGGCTACATGTGCCCAGCTGAGCTCCATAAGCTATAATGACAAGTCTAGGATCTGTATTTGCTGGAATGTTTCAGTTTCACTTTAATTAGCAGTTCCACTTTATAAAAACTCTTTCATTTTCACACCTGCTATAAAAAAGTATGGCTACATTTGAAATGTTACAATGCACATCCTATGGTTTATATTTAACAATCCTATTGTCCTATATTCCCAATAATTCTCTAGATAGCTAACAGAAATCATGGGAGCCAGATTTATACTTTGTACTACGTTACTGATTTACAAAGCCACCTGATATGTATTGAAATGAGTTACAAGAATCTGATTAGGAGTATAAAAGCATAATTCTATGTTTTTAATGAATTCATTGATCCGGAGTGTGCTGCCTTTGTTTGAAGTGAGATGAAAATCTAGACAATAATTGGGAATAATAAAGAGATAATATGAGTCATTTTGGCGATCAATGAAATGACAGTCAGGTGTGAACATGAATGAAGATGTTAGGCTTGCCAAAACAGCATGCCTACAAAATACATTCATTCATGTCTGTTCTCAGTGAAACGTTTCCAAAACAAACAAACGTTTGTCTGTCTCACAAACATTTTGATGCTCATGAGCATAGGGATTGTTTAAGAACCCTAGTTGGTACAATGGGCTCTGTTAATCTGAACCAGTGTTTCCCAAATGTTGTTAAGTTGAAAACCACCATCATGACAAAGTCTGCTGTATTTAAAAATGACCACCTGTCCCACTCAAGTACATCCAGTATCCAGTCAGGACATTGCCACTGTGTTAGACCTCATTCACACTGCCGCGCACTACCAGGTAACCAGGAACGCCTTCTGTCATTACCCACTGAGAGCACGGCAGGCCGCTCTCAGTGTGTAATGACAGCGTCCCTGGTTAGCTGGTAACCAGGGACGCTGATCTCTCTGAAAGTGGCCGGAGCCAGCCATGAGATGACGGCTGGCTGCGCCCAACTGTCAGAAGCAGGCTGTCGGCCAGCCAATGGCCGGCCATTTGGCCAGGTTCGGCTTTCACCACGGCTAAGTCGAGCTGAGGCATATGCCTTCGGCTCAACTGAGCCGCTCGGCCAACTTCGGGAGCTGTACGGTTCATAGTGAATAGCCCGTACAGCAGCCCTTCGGTTCAACTGAACCGAAGGGGTCCTGGGGCCAAAGCTAGCCGTAGGATCAGCTGAAGCTACAGCTAGATCCTTCGGCAGCTTAGTGAATAGACCCCTATGTTTCTAAACACCTACAACTCTCTCAGGTCTGCTTCACTAAATTTCCTGTCCAAGGGACAAACCAGTCTCCGGCAACAAGCTTGGAGAAGGGAGGAATGAGGAACAGACAGAAGAGGAGTGTCCTACACACTGAGAGTGTAAGTGCTTGTGGAGACACACACAGCTTACTAGCACACACAAGAGCCACCCTAAAACAAGATATCTGGGCTAGTGCTCAGGTGATCAGCTGATTCTGCAGGAAATTAAAACTTTTAGACATCAAGGAGCAGCATCCATTGTAAGTGATTTAATCAGCATTTGAAATAGCTTAAAACCCTTTTGAATTTAATATCACTTAAAGTTATCCTCTTCCATTTTTTTGTTTTGTCTGACCGAGCCAGGGTCACCAGCTTTGTATATTTAGACAGGCAGGCAGGGCAGCCATCAGAAATTTTGGGGCCCCTTACATGGCTTTAGAAGAATAAATGTTAGTCAGTTTACAGATTAATTTTGAAATGTCCCTCACATTTGGTAGGAGAAGTGGTGAAGGCTACTTACTGGGTTATCACAGTTTAATAAATGTTGTACACTACCTATGCTACATATTGAACATATTATTTGAAAACACCACTACATCAATAAAACTAGATGGTTGGGATTAGATATTTATATCCCATTGTATCATTGCTTCAATTATATTCCAAATGTTTTCTGATCAAATTAATGGTAATAAGGACAATAAAAATACTCTCTATACAGGGCCCTCAAACCAACCCCCCTCTGCTGAATTATCTATTTTACAAAACAATAGTTTTTCTTATTGTGCTGCTTCTAATCTGTTTTCGAATATTCTGACAGTATGTAAGTTAGTTTATAACAGACAACCGTGTCACCCCATTTCCTCTGGCGCCTTTGGGCTAGTAAGATGTCTACTGTGTTAAATAGGAAATCCAGCCCTGCCTGTATACCTCCTGGAACTCAACTATACAAACATAAATGTTGGTGGCTTCCACAATAATGGCAGTGGCTTTTACATATTTACATCCTCACCACATATTCCAGTTGATGCTGGCAACCCTGCTATGTCTGAATTTGGTGATGAATTCCCGGAACTGTCCGTAGATTCAGGATACTGACGTCTGACTAGACACCTGTTAAATGGACATAGGACATCACAGTATAAGAAAAGGAGAGAAGGAGGCATGGGGGTTGATTTACTAAAGGCAAATAGGCTGTTCACTTTTTAAGGCAATTTTCCCTTAGTGAATGTGGTAAAATTTCACTTTGCACAAAATACCCAATCACATGCAATGATGGAAGTCAGCAGAGCGTTACCTGATTCACTAAGCTAAAGGGCAAATTCCCTTGCAAAGTAAACAGTCTATATGCCTTTAGTAAATCAACCCCATAGAATATTATCATGATATGAAAGTATTTGCGTCTCTGCTTGAGCTGAAATTGCTGCTACAAAATATGTTGCACATTAAGCATTTTTAAGCTTTAAATTTCACATTAAAAAAAAAACCCGCAGCTTACAAGATATATAACTGGAGACCTGGGAAAGATATTACTATAACAAGATAATGGATCAATATATGTAGTTAAAGTGGAAGGGGAAAGTGATGATTAGACTTTATAGTATAAGGTGAATACATGTGTTTATAATCAGGGCCATGCCTTTAATGAGGCAGCCTGAGGTTGTTGCCTCAGGTGGCATCTCTTTGGTTCACGAAGGGAGGGTGGCAGGCAGAGCGGCATGACTGATCTGCTGCACAATGTTTGCGGTGTGCCTGCCACCCCCTTTCCAGCTACAGCATCCCAGGTTGGCAAAAGCCAAGTGGATAGAGGTGTAAGGGCCATATACATCTCCCCACCCAGCTCTTTGCAACTTGGCATGCCCTTGCCAGGAGTTTGGTGGGACGCCAACCAGGGCATCCAGCTGAGCTCCAGGCAACCGGTGACATCACTGGTTGCCAGGAGCTGGGTGGGATGCCGGCCAGAGCATCCCTGGTTGCTAAGAGCTGGGCGGGGAGATGCAGACACATGCAGATCTTACACATCTCCTCACTGGCTCTTAGCACTGTCACCCTCCACCAGCAACCTCAAACCTCTTACCCACCACTGATTGCATGCAGCATCCAGGAACCCACAGGCAGCAAAAAGTCTAGTGATGCCCCTGTTCAGGATAATAAAGGATATCCAGAGTTATCTATGTATGCTGGCAGCCCTCAGTTCTTTTTCCTGAAGGTGTTCTGCTTATTGTAGGATGCTGTGCTGTGTTTAAATCACACTGGCTTTAGTCAAGGTGGCAAGTAGGATATACTCGATATCAAAGTAGTTCTCTGAAAGGAAAATCTAAACAGATGGCATAATCCCAGAAAACATCTACTAGATGATTCATACATTTCATAGTAAGACATAGTAGTGAGCTTTGAGTCTGAATATTATCAAGTTGTTTTCTTTGTATCTCTAAATAAATACTTTTATAGTCCAACGAATGAATAATTTGAGAATGTGATTTTTCCTAGAGACCATTAGAGGGGGAAAAAAGCACGTAATCCTTGCTAGGCATCAATAGCAAATCAGTCAAAAGTGTAAGTGTCCTTTTCCTAGCAACACCTTAAAATGAAGCTGATTTAATAAAAGAGTTGAGAATAATCACACACACAAAGTGAAGATTCTTTATCCATTGGTGTGCAGACTAAGGGGGTTATTCACAAAGCTGCAAAAAGGCAGCCGAGTGAATAGCCGAGCCATAGTGAAATGAGCCGATCAACGTTCGGCTATTCACTACGGCTCAGTGCGGCTGAAATCAGCCGTACATCAGCTGCCTTCCACTGCACTTCGGTCAGCTGAACCTGCTCTGCATGTTCGGCTGCGCCGAAGTGCAGAAGGACTTCGACTCAGCCAATCCAACATCTGGATTGGCTGAGCCGAAGCTCCGGCAGCTCACTCGCTGCCATTCGCCCCTATTCACATAGGGGCTGAATGGCAGCAAGTGAATAGCTGAATGCCGCAGAGCGGCATTCGGCTCGGGTATTCTGCTTGGTACCTCTGTGGTACTGAGCAGAATAGCAAATAGTGAAAAAAGTAAAAAAAAAAAAGTAAAAAAAATCTTTTTAAAAATGTAAATAAATATTACATTTAAAAAAATAATTTAAGATTATTTAAAAAGAAAAAAAACAATTGGGCGGAGCTAGCAGTGACAGCTAGGGACGGTGATCTGTTGTTACAACTTGGAGGAGCCAGCCGTGAGATCACGGTTGGCTCCGCCCAGCTTTCATTTGCGGGGCTTACGGCCGACCCTTCGGCAGGCTCTTCTCTCCGCATCGTCTGACACTTCGGCTGAGGCGAGCCGAAGCATATGCCTTTGGGTCGGCTGAGCCGCTTGGCCGCCTTCGGGTGCTGTACGGGCTATTGGGAATAGCCTGCACAGCAGCCCTTAGGTTCGACTGCACCGAAGGGCTCCGGCGGTCGAAGAGAGCCGAAGGATCAGCCGAAGGATCAGCCGAAGCTACGGCTAGATCCTTCGGCTCCCTAGTGAATAGACCCCGAAATAAATATTCATAAATTTGCCTGATGCTTTGCACATGATTGGATAATTGAAGTAAAACATCACCGTTTTGTCCGAACATTCTCAACTCCTTTAGTAAATCACCCTCAGTGTGTTTCAGATCAAATTATGTTTTGCATTTACTTTTTGGGTGCCATGTGTACCAGTGAGTGAGCATGTGTTTAATGTTATCTTAAATTAAACCAGAATTGAATTCTCACTTTTAAGTACAAATTATATGCAGTGCCTTATGTCAAAACATTACATCTGTACATATAGGAGAAATATATGAGCTATATGTCTCTTTAAATATATAGATATATTAATTATACCAGTTGTAGACACTGGGCATGTCACACACAAAAACAACAAGAAATACATTAGGACACCCAGTCCCTTCTCCTTTCTACAGCTCTCTAGCTACATTTACTACCGATTCCCAGCAATAATTTTGGCAGTCGGCACTTGTCTTATTTACACAGGAGCAGATATTCCTATATACTTATTTCTTATGATCCTCAGCTCCACCTAGTGGCCATAATGCAGAATTTATCTAATATTATATTCGATCATAAAAGAAAATATGTTAATAACATTTGTTTTTGCCTCCATTCACACAGAATGAATGTACATGCAATTTTGCTGGACAAATGGCTCTGTAAATTGTTTTTAAAAAAAACATGCCTTATTGATTTAAAACTAATACTGGTTAAACTAGAAAAAAAGTGATTTTTTAAAATTTTGTTTCATCTTTGTCTATAGATTGAAACATAAAAATTGCTTTGGTCCATAAGGGGTATATAGGTGCCAGAGATGAACTGATGAAGGCAAATAACAAAATGGAAAGTTTAGAAATCCATGAAAATCAATCAGCAATCATCTTTTAAACAGATTTCAGTAAAAAAAAAAATGTGGTTGCTATGAATTACTGCATTTTGTACTGCCTTGATGCATAATACCAATAGTGTAATGCATATGTTGCAGTCCTCTATATTAAATAGCAACTGGCAACATCCTTTACAGGCATAGATTTCAAAATGAATAATTAGGTCCACAGACATATGTAACCTTTTTGGAAGAATTAAAGTAGTATTAAACTCTCAGACGTGTATTCAATAATGCATCCAGATCAAACAAATATACATTGCCCAGCAGAATATTTCTTTACATTTTTGCCTGAGCACTTACATTCATCATGTTTACAAACAGCTGGCTCCAACTCTCTCAGTGTGGCTTCCCCGAACTTCCTGTCCAGTTCAAGCTCACAAGGGACAGAACAGTCTCCAGGAGCCATTCATCTACTAGCTTAAAGAAGAGAGGAAGGAGGAGTGGGGATCAGGGACAAGGGGAGAGGATTGCCTTGCTGTGTCTGTGTTTGTGGAGTCACACACAGCTGACTAACATACACAAGGGTGGCTCCATGGGAAAGGAGTCACCCTAAAACAGGATATCAGGGCCAGTGCTCTGCAAGAAGCTATACCTTTTAAACATCAAGGAGCAGCATGTATGTACGTGATTTAATCAGCATCTAAAACCTTTTGACTTTACTATCACTTTAAAGACTGAACATAGGGGTCTATTCACGAAGCAGCCAAAGGATCTATCCGTAGCTTCGGCTGATCCTTCGGCTAAATTCTGCCCCGGGACCCCTCCGGTTTAGTAGAACTGAAGGGCTGCTGTACAGGCTATTCACTATAGCTCGTACAGCTCCCGAAGTCAGCCGGGCGGCTTAGTCGAGCCGAAGGCATATGCTTTGGCTCGACTTAGCCGAGGTGAAAGACCAAAGCTGGCCAAGCGGCCAGCTGACAGCTGGGCGGAGCCAGCCATGATGTTACGGCTGGCTCCGGCCACTTGCAGAGAGATCAGCATCCCTGGTTACCTGCTAACCAGGGACACTGATCTCCAGACAGCCTAACTCTCACGGGCGCTCCGGGAGTCTCCCGCTCTCGGCCACCCTGGAGAGGTGGCACGGAGCCGTTGGCTGGTGTTAGAATTTAAAAAAAACAATTTTTCACCACAGGAATGCCTTGCTAGATTCCTATTGGCTATTTCAATTTGCAATAGCCAAAAGCAAACTAGCTATTGCACCCGCCCACTGCTGCTGTTCTCCATCAGGTCCCCACTAGTGATTGACAGCAGCAGAGGGCGGGTGCAATAGCTAGTTTGCTATTGGCTATTGCAAATTGAAAAAGCCAATAGGAATCTAGCAATGCATTCCTATGGCAAAAATTTTTTTTTTTTCTTTCTTTTTTTTGACGGCCGAACCGCCGGCCAATAGAAAACAGCCACTATACGGCTAAAATCAGCCGTACCAGCCTCAAGTGAATTCGCTTCAGATCGGTCATTCACTCGGCTGCCTACGGCAGCTTAGTGAATAGACCCCATAGTGTACTAGAAATGTATTTCTTCATAGATTGAATTTGCCATCTAGTAATTTGTGCAAGTTATTTGAAAGCTGTATCCAAAAACCTTTTATGAGAAAGCTTGATTAGACGCAAAAGCTTGATTGGAAAACATTGTTTCCTGAATAATCATCTACAGAAGGTCTGAATGAATTCAGTTCAGTTCTATACCCCATAGCAACCAATAATATTCCAGTTTTCTTTCATCTAATGCTATCACTAAAAAGATCAAATAAAATATCTCTGCATGCTCAGAAAGACTGAGTTATTTCTATACGTCTTATCTTCTTTTCCTAAATTGGACAGTCCATAGAAATACAGAAATCTTTACTTAAAATCCATATTAATATGAATAATTATTCTTATATTAATTAATTCGTTCTGCATTTAGGGATTTTGTTGATTGGACTCTGCTAAGGTTTTTACACAATAAAGCACTGTAAATACTGAGCACTGAGAGCAACCGTTATGGAAAAGTGATGAAAAAGTCAACCCGGTTTGAAACATATCGTCGAATGGCCCTGATTCCTCAAACTGCAATAGCATTTAGGACATGCTGAATAGCTCTTAAGTCATGCTAAAGTGGCATCTCAATCAATATTATAATATGTCATTTTAGCGCACCTTAGCATTATTGCAACTTGGCGAAACTAGGCCAGTATGGTTTTTCATTTCAGTTCATGCTTTGCCTGTGTCATCTTGTTTGAAAAGGCTCCAGTGCATTTCATGTCAGCAGCATAAAATTACTGTCATGACAATCTTCAACGTTACCATCATCCCTTTTTGAAGATGAAAGGCCCGTGAATAGGGAATGAGGCCCGCAGATAACTGACTTTATTCACAGAGATTACCTTCAGACAACACACTGACCCTCATCTTGACACAACAGACAGTACCAGGACAAGGTCCTCTGGAACCCAAGGATAGGATGCCAAGTGGGGGGCCCCCTTTCCTTTCTAAGCTGAGATGGACGGTGCTTGCACAGGCAAATGTACAGTGGAAAGGACACAGCAGGCTAAAGAAATGATAACATTCCCAGCTTGACCAGTGGTCATTTTTAAAATATCAACTGTTACTACAGATATAATTCAATGTATTAATTATGCAATTAAGTCCTTTAGATTTTGACACTAGACATCCATTTCAAGTACACAGCATGGCATTTATTGCCAAACAAAATAAACTTTTTATTTAAATTTCAATATGTGGTTATTATAAAAGCTGACAAGCCAAATGAACAAAAATGTAACAAAAAAAATCGTATGATTTGGGTTGGGTGTGTCTTCTGCCCCTGCTTGGAACTAGCAACAGACATTCTGGCCAGCAGTGTAGCCATGTGACTACTATAGCTTTCAAGGGCCAATACACATAGACTATGACCTTTAAATCAAACTTAGGTTCCATAATGATTTTGTACGTTTTTACAATATTTGATATTATATTAGCGTGTAAATGTGTAAGTAGGCCAGAAGCCTATGCCCGCTAGGGTGCCCTAGCAACTAGTGTGCTATGATTTCAGCTCTTGTTTTAGACTGCTACTGACTGCTGTTTTCATAAAGGCAAAACACAATGGGGGGGATTTATCATGGCAATTGCAATTGTCTGAACCTGCACGGAATATATTTGACGCACTTTGCGCCAGATTTATGTTGCATGCACTATTTTTTGCAGACCGCACTGGACCGGAAAGCTGGCACTAATGTGCTTGCGTTATGGACGCGGGCGATCGCACTGTGGGCGGGGGGCATGCCTGCGGCGCCATTGAATTCAATACAACCCCAATCCCTGAATTCAGAAACTATTTACTATCATCCAGTTTCTGAACAGGGAGGAGCCTCTGTACATTGTGCTAATCCCCATTGAGAAAGTCACAAATGAACAGGAAGTGATGTAAAGCACTTCCTGATCATTCATAACTGGGGACACATAGTATATGTGTCCCCAGTTATTTACAAACACTGGAGTGATCAGCTGATCGCTCCAGTGTTTGTCCTGCACAGAGGATTGGTACATATCACTGATATGTACTGATCCTCTGCCACTCGGCCACGCACCCCGGGGGGCTCAGCCTGCAACTTCTCCTCTAGATCCCCGCTGCTCTCCCAGGCAGAGGCAGCGGGGGATCCGATGAGAAGTGAAGGAAGCACTTCAGCCGGGGGCGGGGGAGCGGTGGAGGGAGCCGCTGTCACAGCAGCATGGTCAAGCAGTGAGGAGAGAGAGAGCCGTCGGCTGTCAGATCCTGGCTGAGCAGCTCATGCTTTGCGATCGACTGATAGATTGCTATCGACCTAATGGGCACCCCTGATTTAGACATATGAGGGTCATAAATGTGAGCTCAAGATATAATTTGACTAATCCAGTTCCATGTCTCTATGCTTTTTTTTTAATTACATCAGTGTTGTAAATGTTTCTATGTTTATATTATCTCTCGTCTCGACTATTGTAACTCCCTCCTCATTGGCCTACCTCTACACAGATTATCCCCCTTCACTCTATCATGAATGCTGCTGCCAGACTTATCCACCTAACCAACCGCTCAGTGTCTGCAACCCCCCTCTGCCGATCCCTGCACTGGCTTCCAATCGCCCAAAGGATAAAATTCAAAAATATTAACAACCACTTACAAAGTCATCCACAACTCTGCCCCGGCTATATCTCCAACCTTGTCTCAAAGTATCACCCTAACCGCCCCCTCCACTCTTCCAATTACCTCCTGCTTTACAGCTCCCTCGTCAACTTCTCCCATGCTCGCCTCCAGGACTTCTCTAGAGCCTTTCCCATTATTTGGAACTCCTTACCCCAACCTGTAAATCTTTCTCTCACTCTAACTGCCTTTCGGCGATCGCTAAAGACTCATCTCTTCAGGGAAGCCTATCACACTTCAAACTAGCCACTGAACTATCACATTCTCAAAGAATTCATCCCCACACAGCTACCTCCTCATGTACCTCTTGCCCCTCCCTCTTAGATCATAAGCCCTCACGGGCAGGGCCCTCTTTACCATCTTGTCTTGAATTGTATTGTAATTATAATGTCTTCCCTATATTGTAAAGCGTTGCACAAACTGTTGGCGCTATATAAATCCTATATAATAATAATATATGCCAAGGTGATTTGACCTACAGTAAATTAGTTAGTTCCTGGATTCTGTTTTATCGATATGTGTATATGGTAGAAGAGGAGAGAAGGGTTTGTGTTGTTATTGGTTTTGGTTGTTCTTTATTTATTTGTGGTATATTTGTTGCTATATATTTTTCTTTTATATTGTTTGTTTAAAGAAAAACTTAATAAAAAGGATCTGATAAAGAAAAAAAAATTACCTACTGTATCCAAAATGTAAAAAACATTTTTGGTTTTAGATATACTTTAAAGAATCTCTGTCAGGTCCCTAAACAAATGCAAAGGGCACTGTAATAGAAGAGCTAGTAGCTTCACCTCTCCAGCAGCTCGAGTCACCTACTCCCATCTGTTCCAGTGCTGCAGCCTCTGTAAGACTCTTTTGCATTATAAACTCCCAGGAGTTTCGGACGGTGTTCCCTGCCACACACTACAGGACATAGTAGTGGTGTAGGAGTGAAGGACACAGGCATCCAACACTCATGGAAGTGCCAAATTCTAAAGAGGTTTATGAAGGTTGTGGCCCTGGAATGGAGTGGAGGTAGGATACACAGGGCACCCGAGAGGCCACCCTATTCTATTGCATTTACATATTTTTAGAGACCTGATAAGGTTTATTATAGGGAGTCTTCTAGGACATGCCATAGAATCTAGCTACTGTTTGGAAACAAACCTAATTATGTGTTTCATTGTATCAGCTTTACAATCCATTTTGATTTTCTCTATGAACTCTTTGAAGATGTCAGTAACAATTGGAACTAAGGAAAGATTAATAATTGGAGATGCAGATATAAGGGCCACATTTCAAATGAGAAGTGCACCAAAAGGACATTAAACATTAAAAGCAATTTAGAAGAGTTTAGCAAGGCTGCTGTTTTTCTAACAGATTATGCTAGCCCTGTCTGAGGATCATTTCTGAATCTCTTACTTTTTTCAGGCTAAGATAACCCTTAATAAAAACATTCTATACCACAGAGACCATCAGACTGCAATTAAAACATTCACGCCCGACAGACAAGCTGAGGACGAATTAAGCTGCCGTGTGTCAAAAGCAGAGAACAGGAATTTATAATAATAATGGGAACTCACACTGTATCTGGAGTAGGGAATATCTTGGACAGAGTGGCCTGGATGCCGCTAATGAGCTGGTCTGTATTCTGTGCACTCAATGTCAGCTGGAAATTCCCCTTCTCTGTCTCAATAAGTATCTGAAAAAAGGGAAAATAAATGATCATGTCATTGAAAATATTAATCCAACTCCAATACTACAATGGCCTGACAGATTGCTTTAGATACAACATAAAGGCATTAAGATGCTTTGATAGACAAAAACGTCTGTTGATTCCAAGCACCTTATACAGTGGTGCTGCTAACGGAATGATTTAGCCATACAAGCTCACATACTACAAGACCAGTTAAACTAGTTGCCAATACATTTTCGGAATGTGGAGGAAAATTTAAGTATCCAGAGGGCACGAATACAGAAAAGCCATACAATTCCATATAGAAAGCTCTGCTCAGTAATACGCTGTACACCAGCATTGGATCACCCACTGATTCACAATACCACCTTTATGTATGGTCTGTATTGTAAACACAGAGTGAAGTGAATGGCATAGGACAGAGGTAGCCAAACTTCAACCCTCCAGCTGTTTTTTAAATACAAGTCCCATAGGGCATTGCAGGACTCTGAAAGCCACAGGCATGACTTACAGAGGCAGCGACATAATGGGTATTATAGTTTCACCACAGCTGGAGGGCCAAAGTTTGGCTACCCCTGGCGTAGGAGATGAAAACAATGAGATTAACTTTATATACATGGATTTGGAGGCACAATAGTCTTTGCTACATGATCTCAATAATATGTGACAAATCTTTATTACCTGGTTAAGACTGATTGCTGTGAGAGATCTGATTTCCAGCACACTGAAAGAACTTTCGATCTAAAGAAAGTAACATGGATACATCAAAGTAAGTATCATAAGAGAACACTGGGTGATGGTGGGTAACGAAGATGAGCAAGGGTAGTAAAAGAAGAAGGAATATAAGAAAAAATAAACATATTAGGAAATAGGTGTAGAGTAAAAGCATTACAAGAATGCTTCAGTAATACTGGATCATTTATTTAACCAGGTAAAAAGAGTCCCATAGCAACTTGTAAGCATTCCTCATTGTTCCAGTTTTTAACTGCCTCCAGTATATAAAAATAGCACCTGATTGATCAAAGGGAAACCATTTCAAGCATCCTCAAAAGAATACTTTTATATATATTTATAACATGGTCGTACCGCATATAGCTGTGCGAATGACGTTCACAACACATTACTGCCACTGCATGGAGCTGAGGAGAATAGAAATGTCCTACGCTCCTTGGTTCCATCTAGTGGCAGTAATGCGCTATGAATGTATAGCTGTGCGAATGGGTTATTAATCAGCCCCTTAGTTTTCTAGATCATTGTAAGTAAAACAAGTTGCAGGCATTTTTTGTTAAAAATGGCAGTTATTCCCTTAGTTGTTCCCTTAGACAGTTATTCACTTTGTTCATGTTTTCTCTCCCTGTGGACCACATCCTGTAGACACACTGGGCTCTATAAACTATCAGTGGTGCGACATTAAAATAGTGCAGATTGTGACACTTTTACTAGTGCAACAAACGAGCAATGATTCACAATACATGTCCCTGTTGAATGCAATGCATCTTAAATAGGAAAATGGTTGAAAAGGTTACCATACATCTTAAGAGCATAGAATAAGCACATCAGTGCGCCATGCAGTAGGTGGCTCAGGAATCCTTAAACTATGATTACTACGGCATAATATTTGTCCAATTGTGGGACTTTTTTGTGCCAATGTGATTCAGAATTCGATATGTCCCATCGCACTGCTGACCGGAAAAAAATCCCACTACACAGGGTGGGTGCAGCAGCGACAGCAGATGCCTCTGCAAATCACATAGAACTAGCAACAGCTTGGAGATGTTATACCACCTTAGTCAATAAAGAGATTGACTAGGCATGACGTTGGACTGCGAGTTACTTTTTGCTAGTTTTGTTGTGCCAATTTCGTTTTCGCACATAATTTCCATGTTGCAGTTTCTTACTCTGCGGCACCAATGCTTTATCGGACAAGGTGGAATGTGCCAACGCACTGTGAATTGACATAACTGCTAGTAGCTCAACTCAGGATTGCGCAGGAAAGTGTGACTATGCCTCAGCTGAACTGAGCAAGTGTTGTCATCCTATTAAAAACATTTCCTTTGGCTACACTTTGTTGGTGGGTTCAGCAGTTATGAACGCAGAAAGTTTTAAAAAAATTGCACTTTTTAATACTTCAGAAACACGTGCAACAACATATTTGGTTTGGGTGCAGACATCTGACCTGAAAAGCTTCTCCAGGAATTGTAACGCCTAAAGCTAGGTTAACACCTAACTGTTGGGGGGCGTTTCGGTAATGCAGTCATTAACACTGTGTGTTTTTTGCCAGCGCATGGCAATGCATGTTAGTATGTTGCTGCATGTTGTGCTGGAGTGCAGCAGCACACCTTTGTTGGCAGTATGCATTGGGGTGCTATTTAGAATGAATGGGACCGCATTGCAGTATTGCAAATAGCATGCCTTGTGGTAACCAGCACAGAAACCCACACATTCCTGCGACACAAACATGTGAATGGCGCCTGATTTACAACACTTTTTTCACTGTCGGATAAAGGTGTTAACATAACTTTACCTGATAAAGCCGAGCTGGGCCCCTGATTTGAAGCACCTGATTGAAGATATAGGTCAGGCATATACATAAACTGACATTAGAAGTAGATATCTCCTACATATACAGTCCTCTTGCTATCGGATACCAGGATATGTTTAGTGTGCTGGACTAGTATCAGTTTGGTAGCCAGGGCAGTTTCTTTCTTTGTTTTACAGAAAGAAACATTAAAAACATCCGATATAAAAAGACAGGATCAGCAGTGGACAGTTCAGCATATACCATTCATTTTTATCTTGCCTATAATTTAAAGATAACTCAGACAAGGGTTAAGAACTAGTCAGAATTATTTCTCATAATCACTTGGGAATTTTCATAAATTTTCAAGGATCAGCTTTAATCAGCAAGCAAAAATTACAACCAGCAATTCTGCTCAATCAAAACATTTTCCAAACCTAAAATGTTTAGTGTATACTGACCTTTGCTGGTAATTTGATGAAAAAAATATAGAATCTCCAGCATGTTGTTACCTGCAGAGAAACACAGCCGAGTGTAAATGAACATAAATAGGCATACATACGCTTCAACTAATGATCTAGCTACAGAATATAACTTATTGTTCATGAATCTCCTGCACAGACACAGGTACCAAAAACATGGGTTGCCATGGTAACATTCATCCTCTATTTCGGTATGCCTTTTAATTGTCCAACATTTTAGAAAAAAAAGACAAAAAGCAGAGCCTATAAATAACTGTGTGCAAGGTTTATCACCATGAACAGAAGGATTGTGACAAGGTTTTTTTTTTTTAAAGAATGACAACACTAGACACACAGGACTAAATACATGTATGTTAAACATAGTATAGTAGTATATACAGTATATAAACATACAATAACCTATGCACAGTGTATGCGACTACCAAGTTTATAGAATGTGTTACCACATTCCTGTCTTAATGTAGTACATTTCTGATTTTTTTAAACTATATTTTGCAAGTTGTGAACATAATTATGGGTTCTTCATACAAAGGAAGATGCCGAAGTCAGACTAATGATCATTCAGGTAAATAACAATTAGACTTTCGGGCTATCCCTCCTCCACTCAACAAGCATAGCCAATATTCGCTACAGGTTGGCTGGTCGTCCCTTTACTTTAGGTAGCCCATATTGTTTTATCTTTTGTTTTTAACGGGAATCAAGCTAACAAATTGTTATGGACTGGCAAAATGTTTGTCTTTCTCCAGTACTAGGGCCCTTCCTGGCTATTCTGCTATCTTTGGTTAGACACTAACTACTGCTCACCACATGCTGCTTCCAAACATATTCAAATCACCACTACCATTATAATCTTTTGGTGCAGCAAAGGTTATATACAGTAGTGTCTACCCAGTCTTTACATAAACCACTGTAGCCCTTCACATTCCTTTCATAGTTTTACATACACCCATACCACCATGTCCATACCCACCCTTACAGAATATCTCCCCCTCAACCCTCCTGCCAAATGCAAATTTTGTGCGCCACACACTATTCTCTGTCCATACCAATTCTATATTGTCCACCCTTCTCCCAAAAGCAAATGTTATATCCCATTTCTCCACCTCTTGTGTGTGCCCCACACTATTGCCTGCCTATACCCACCTCTTCATTATCTGGCCTCCTCTACACTACTCGCAAACACATCCCACAATGAATTGCAATTATTTTTTTGCACATAAGAGAATCAGCCATTGTTATAATTAGGAGTCTTTTGAGATTGTGCTTGTATAATGTACACATGTGTTAATTTCATGTAAGTCAATTTTAAACTTACTGTACAATCTCCATTCTTTACTCCTTTTTTAGCCCCCTCTTTAGCTGGTGCTGTTTTAGGAAGCCATTTAAAGGATATGTTTTGGATAAATGTGTCTAGGTCCCTATTGGTGAGATTCACCCACACTGTTGTCCTGGAGACCATTGTCTACAATACAGAAAGTGATGGGAAATCCAAAATATTGGCTTTACATACACTTTAATGTAGCTATGCATAGAAAATATGCTGCCCTCTACAAACATGAGCTGTTCCAAAGTACCTGTCCATTTTCTGCACATATGGCAAACCCAAACAGATCAGATAAGGCTGGCCATGAACGGCTTGATAAAAATGATTTTGATTCTAAGGTCTCATTTACACAAGAAACGGCCAGCATGTACTGCTCCGTGCTGCGTGCATTGCCGTATCGGGCAGCTCCCTGGAAAGACAGGTGCTGCATGTGATTAATACACAGCCCCTGTCTTTCTCTATGGGACTACGCAGCTGTATGCTGCCCTACGCTCACCCCAAGTGCAGGTCCGTACGTGTGCTGGTGTCCCGGCTCGGACATGCAGGGCGGGTGAGCATAGGGCGGCGTATGGCCGCATAGTCCCATAGAGAAAGACAGGGGCTGCGTACTAATCACACGCTGCACCTGTCCTTCCCGGGAGCTGCCCAATACGCCCGTTTCTCGTGTGAATGAGGCCTAACAGGGTTATTCACAAAAGGGTCAAGAGTTTGGAGAAGGCAGGAGAAGTGAACAATCTAGGACAACATACCTGAACTGGAAAGTGAGCTTAATTGGAGAATTTTTCCAAATCAGCTATTCTGGCCTAGATTGTTCACTTCTTCTGCCTTCTCCAAACTCTTCACTCTTTTGTGAATAACCCTGTAAGGGTGATTTACAATTTCCGAAGTGGTGGAGGTCAATAATGAGTAGCTCATGTAGTACAAGGTGCTGCTTATTGCAGATTTTGTAGCTTGTTGTAGAAGTAGCAGATGTGGGCTGCTGTCAGTGTCAGAGAAGGATCACAATGTTCCTATAGACTTGTAGAGGAAAGACAGATATCTCCACGTCCTTTTCTTTTGCTATGTACGGTTCAGAACTGTGATGGGCAGATCCTTCTGTAACTGAGCCATAAACACTTATGCAATCATGTCTGATGGCAATAATTTCAACATTTAAGATTCTGAACCAATCAAAATCAGCATTTAGTATTTTTACATATCTGGCTAGGAAAATCTTGGTGTCTTTGGGAAGCATGCATTTAAAAAATTATGTAATTTAATTCATTTCATTCTACATATCTTGTAACAGAGAAAAAGACTTGCATTTAGAAACAGCAAAAAAATAAAAAAAATAATTTAAAAGCAGCTGAATTAGAATTACATTGTATAATTTAAAATAATGGGTAGCTAGCAGATCAGCTAGAATCAGTATAATAGTACACAATGAAATACATAATATGCAACATTGCTATACTTGAGCTAAAAATTATAATAAGACTGCAAAGGAAATTTCACACATATGTATTCCAACAAATGTATGGATTCCAAATTCAGCTGTAAAAATACAGTAAAAGGCATAGTGGAATCACATGTAGTCAAAGTCCTTTTTTAATTCACATGCCCATCTATTACTTTCTTTTACCATATTTATATGCAGACTAAACTGCCCAGCAAATATAACAGTGGCAGGGGTTGGGACAAACATTATCACTGCCAAGGGTACTCACATCAGACATCTATTTATTCCTTTATACAAACACCCCTGGCAGTATTATAGTTTGTCCAAATCCCTGTAACGGTCACTTTTGCTGGATATCTTGGTTTGCATGTAAATTTGGAGAAAAAAATTACATTAGGTACATGAAATAAACAAGGAATTCATATACTGAATACAATGATTACACGTATTAATCCTATACAGTTATTAGAAAACACAATTTTTTGCAATGGTGGTCCTGAAAGCTTGTTGTTTATTCATTACCCTCTAGAAGAAAAGCAAATTAAATGAACGTAGGGTTAATCAGTGTACTACTGCAAGCCACACAATAACACATGTTTTATTTGTTTTGTTTAAATTGTTAGCAGAACGTATGTCACCATGGCACAGAACCTAATAAGAACATTTGTTTTCAATGACCTATTACCTAAGACGGGGACCTTAGCATGCAACAGCGGAGCTTATTTGTTACGGGATCTATTTTACTTACATGTGAACATTTTTAATCTGTTATCTATCAAGGTTGGCCGTTGACACCGCTATGCCAGTGTGCTCAATGCTCTTTGTACTGTTGCAGTTCAGATCTCCCATACAGCATCTCGTGTAGTTAGGTGCAGTGACAAAAATATTGTTCTTTCTGGACTTCCATGTAAACTGTTTTACATATGGAGTAACGACGCTTAAAAGTTTTACCAAATCATGTTTTAGTGTTAACCTGCATTATGTTTAGTGCTAATAAATGCAAACCTCTTAAAACAAAATATGTTGCAATTCTATCATGGCCTAAAGCAGTTTTTAAGTTTAATGCAAACGTAAGAAATTGAATTCTGTGTTACAAATTTTCAAATGCAAACCACCAACAATTAACAGAGCACAATATGAAGTGAACATTATGAAGAATATTCAAGTTGGCCACCTATAATTTATCAATGGCAAGATCTTTCTGCAGCAAATATATATCAATGTATACCATGTCTATACCCCCCTTACATTGTCTCTCCTCTACTCCATTATTGCAATCCCCACCTTTTGTGTGCGACCTACACTACTATCTAATACCCACCCAGCCCTACCTTGTCCACTGCCTCTACACTCCTTTTACATCAGATTACCTCTGATCCGGCACGATCAAGTCTGGCAAAGCGGACCTCTTATCCGTTTGTTTTTGCGGACCTGGCCAGAGCCAGGGGTAATTGCAATGGTGTATTTAGGTTTCGTGCTGCCCTAGGCAAGACAAAACTCGAACACCCACCCCAATCTAAATTTGCCCCACCCCTTTCTGTTTCAGGCATTTTGCATAATCTGTCAGTCTGTCAGTCGCTGTGAAGGGTCTCATGTGGGCTGTGAAGGATCTCTGGTGGGCTCTGCAGGGCCTGGGACCCTACACAGCTCACCGTAGACCCACCTGAGAGCCTGCACAGCACACCGGAGAACCTGCACAGGCCACCTGAGACCCCGCACAGTCCACCTGAGACCCTGCACAGCCCACCATAGATCCTGCACAGCCCACCTCTGATTCTCATGGGCTGTGCAGGATCTATGGTGGGCTTTGTAGAGTGCCTTTCCTTGCTGCTCCTCTTACCTGCAGCTCCCCAGCCTGCCTCCAGGACATGCCACTGTTAGATGGTGGGCTTCTTCCTCCAGCCTCGAGCTGCCCGCAGCTTTTTCCTCCAGCCTCGAGCCACCCGCAGCTTTTTCCTGCAGCCTCAAGCCACCCACTGCCTCCGCATCTCACTTGGCCCTGCCCCGCCTCCTCTTTCCTCCGACAGCTCTCTCAGGCAAATTAGGCTGCCACAAGGCCCCATGAGCAGCCCCCCCTGCAAAGTGCCGGCCAAGGCAAATGCCTTATTTGCCTTGCAGTGGATACTCCCCTGGGTAATTGGATGTAAATGGACGCTCGCCTGTTTAGATCCGGCTGCTCATAGACTAGCAATGGGCTTACAATCCGGTCTGCCTAAAAAACTGACAGGTCGACCTGATCAGAATGCACGTGTGAAAGGGGCGTTATAGCCCTGAAGAGGGGAGACTTTTAATACCTCTGAAACGCATTGACTTCTCCTGGTGAACTAAAATGAACCCTTATTCAGGACTTTATTAGTGAAGTGGTGCTTCTCTGCTCTAACTCGTTTGCATGGATTTTAAAACTGGCTGCACAATATTATGAATCTATTAGAATGTAAAACAGCTATATCTATTTCAGCTGTGTATTTAACTGGAGTTTAACTTTAACCTCAGCCTAGCTCCACCATTAATCTTAGGAGGTCATATTTCCCTACAGTGGGATCATATTTCCACCAAGTATACCGGCTTTTATAATCTGCATTTCACATCAGTTGCTGCAGCCTGGCTGATCTATCTTTAACCTTTGTTTATCCTGTAAACATGTTTCCCACTACATGCCCATAGCCATTAGGTGATGATCCACCATTGGCTGGATAAGGCAATGATCCAATGTCTACAGGCCCGGCAGGACAGGGCGTACCAGCCCAAAATACACATAATTATTAAATAAAATGGGCAGAGTACCTTGTCTTACTTCCATTAATTTACCAGTGCCGAGACTTTGTGTGGCTCCCTTTTCTTCCTCCATTGCCCTAAAAAGCAGTTGGCCCAGGAGGCATTGTGAGATGGTCATAGTGTACACGGATATCTAATTGCTCTCAAATGTCTATTGCCAACTTTATTGCTCTTCCTGTCATCCAATGCTATAAGCAGCCATGCTAACTATCCAATTGAGCTTCAGAACATATACCTTCATCACACCTGACTATCACTACCATAGAACATTATTATTATTATTAGAGTAACCAATTAAAAACCTTTGTTTCAATAAAAGTATATCACCGAGGGAACCATCTGTTTTGTCAAGAATCTTTGTCCAGGCAAATATAATAATATCTAACTATTGTTTATGTTTATATATGGCATACCCTGGTCAACAAATGTTTATTTATTATCTTGGAAATTAAAAATTTGCCATGCTACTGGAACCAGCTTTACAAGCAGAGCTAATTCTGGACTGTGCAGTCTATCACAAAAAGAGCCGGCACAGAAAGAGGCAATTGTTGTGTATTACCTAGGTGATAACTCAGCTGACAACAAAATATATAGCACCCCCACCATTCCTTCATGTTTTACTGATGGAATTTTCCTTCAATGTCTGGTGGTAATCATAAAATTGAATTCTCATACCTTTATATAATGCAATATAACATATTTTTAAATATCTTTGTATCTAAATGAAAGGTATCAAAACTTTTCTTCAATATATGCCATGTTTGGTCAGTTAAAGCGGACCTTTACCCATATCTTTAACATAACAACAAACACACCTTTAGAAATATTTAGTAATGACAATCTCCAAACACATACTTCTAGATAATTGCAGGTTCTGTATTCTTTGCATTCCTTATTTGTCTTTTCTTTCCCAGTCTCCTGACAGAGGTCATGTTAACTAAGGGCAGATTACTAGATCTCCCTTTACTTCCTGAAAATCTGGCACATGTGACTAGGACATGTGAGCATGTACATCATCCCAGGGGAGGAAAATGCCTTTCCCTGAGATCTTGTGAGATTACAGATGAGATTTCCCAGCAATGCTTTGCTGACGTAACCTTCCCAGGATGCAACGCTTTGGCACATTACATAATTTGTGCCAGAGCTGGACCAGGAAGTAGATGAGCTCTATTTGTAAGTAAATGAAAACCAAGTTTGTTTAACTAAAGAATGTAAGTTAAATTAGCATGAAGAGCTGCATGCTGCTCTGATTTATAGTAAAACAGGGTAAAGGTCCACTTCAAGTCAAGCTGCAATTGAGCTTCATTGATGGGCATTGTTTTCCAAAAGCTAACATGATCATGCACACACCATGGCAACAAATGGTATTTGTTGCTAACTGAACATTGTAATTGCAGCCCTACCATATATTTACAATGTTTCTGGCCATAGCTGAAGCTGGTACAAATTATTACCATATTATAACTTTTTATAATGCTTGTTCATACTTTACTGACCCCCATAAGCATACATGAGTAAAAAAAGATTAGGACATAGCAAAACAATTCAAGTATCTGGTGGAAAATGCTTCCTTCAACTGCACCAACCATACACAAAAATAAATGCCTTAAGCTGTGAGGGTTCAAAATTATCCAGGTCATGGTATAGCTAGCAGTAGTTTGTCACATTTAATGGGATTTGTTCTGTAATGTTGAAGACCTTTTTGCAGCTTATCCAAGCTGCTTCTTCAGTTCTTATGAGTGTTAGGAATATACTTTACCATACCTCAGGTCTAAAAGGTCTCAGGAACATAAACCCAACATCTGCCTTTCCATGGTGATTGGTTTGTGCTACCTGTGTGGCTATAAACGCTGAGGCATGTTCCTGACACTCATTAGAGTTAAAGAAGCAACTTGGTAAGGCTTTGCAAATGCCTCATCTCTACAGAGCAGGTTCAGCTGAATGTGACTAACTACTACTAGCTGCCTCAAGCAACAATAAATATATAAGAAAATAAATAAAGCAAAAAATAATTACTCCTACAAATACAACAAAATACAAAGCAAAAAAAGCACTTCTATAGTCCACTGGTATAATGAGTTACCCATGGGCCAAGAGACAGAGCTTCTCACGCCAGGGTCATAGGTCCGGGAGAGACTGCTACCTTTACTACACTTGTTGCATTGCCATTGTCAATACCGATACATGATAGTAACATATGACATCATAAGTAACAGATTCAGATTCTCTTTGCTAAAAAATGTCAACCACTTCTCTAAGCCCATAGAATATTACTAATGTAACAGATGATATTGATTCCTGCTGGACCTGTTTTTTAACTCAAAGCTGAACTTAAATCCAGTTATGCCATTAAAGGTATTTTAAATGCTACAAGCGTAAGCACCTAAAATCTATGTTTTTATTAGCTTCTCAGACTAAGGGAGGGAGTGCAAACAACATGAATAAGTCAAGGCTCTACTGTGTTGTAACTTGCAATCCTCACACTGGGAGTGTGCTAACAGATAGGGAGAGCATGGGATTTCATCCGTCTGCTGCTACTCCTTCATTGTCAACTCAGTAGGCTGGGGGAGAGAGAGGAACTTTAGCAGCTACTTGTTCCTTTAGTCACCCATCAGATGGCTAACTGACATTAAAAGAAGCTTAAGAAAAATAGATGATCATTTTATTGTATTTGGCACTTGACAGGTATAAGACAGATTCTGTTTCTGGAATAGATTGTCCTTCCTTTCATAATTAAGGATGACCTAAAATGTTGCATATTACACATGTTCTGCTCATGGATGTACATGCAAACAAATATAATGTTAGCAATAGTTACCCAGATAGCAAGGATAACTTGCCACAATCTTGTGGCAGGGTGAAATTGTAATTTTGTTAACTTGCTGCACACGTTCCTGGCAAGTTGTAGACTTGCAGAACACTTGCAGCACAAGTTCTAGTTGACACTTTTTGAATTTGTAGCAAATTTGCTGGGCAAGTCTACAGCAAGAGTCCTGCAGGTCTTAGGAAGAGCTCTGCAAGCTCGCTGGTCTGGAGACTTGCAATGCAGACTTGCTGTAATTGTGCAACAAAATTCATTTTCAAACTTGCAGCACAATTGCTTGCTATCTGGGTAATAATAAGATTATTATTAATAATATTAATAATAATACTAATAATAACAATACCACCAATAGAAGACATACTTATCTAGGGCAAATAATGTTTGCTATTCTACTATTGCAAAAATAAGATGTAGAATTAAATCCATAACTTATTCAATGTCCAGTCTACACATGAACAAGTGGTTTGTCAGAGCATATTTGTACGGAGTTGTGAGGTTATTTTAATCAGCAATGCTTCATTAAGTTGGAAAGCTCATTGCTGCATTTACGCCTGCTAGACTTGACTTAATGTACCCCCTCCTTGTTAAGCTCAAATGGAAAACTATATTCCTTTATAGTTTTGGCTGCTTGCCAAATACTCTCCCAGTATAAAACTGGGAGTTGGTGTTTTTATTTGTGAAGGTTGAGTTTTAGTTTTTGGGTGACCATAGATGGTAGAGAACCATGCTTGTGAAAATATATTGTGTATTTAACAGAGAGACAGGACCCTCTGCTATATTAGGTCAACATGTAAAGTAGTTCAAACAAGGCAATACTTTCCCTCCTTCACTATTTAGCAGTGGAGGAATGGAGCCTGCTCACACACAGAATTTTACAAGTCTGAAAATTCTCTGTGTTCAATGAGGAGAGCCTTCAACAGCTGGATATGCTAATTATCACTGTCACTAAGGAGAACAAAAAGGTCCTGATTACCACAAGAGATACTTAGATCGAAAGCATTGCTTGCAAAAATCGAGCCATTTGTGGCCACCCTGTCTTGTCCTACCTCATACTTTCTATAGTTGCAGTGTTATGTAGCGCTGCGTAGTTGATAAGTAAAAGTTACATTGCTGGATACAGTATTATAATGGCAATGACTTAAAGTGACATTAAACCCTCAGATTTTTTAACATAAAACAATACTGTAATGTGTGCCTTACTGTAATCCATGGTTGTTTCCCTTCTCTTTGCTGCTCTTCCTTTTAAATCTGTATCTGTTCTCATGCTCTGCAGAACTTCTGTTTTGCAGCAGACTGCCTTGTCTCAGGAATCGATACATGGTGTCTGTGTATAGGTTTGTATAGGTTTGTAACCTGTGCCAGCACTACAGGAAGAGGCCCTGAGCTGAAAAGGGAAGTTCTCCCCCAGCATGAGAAGACATGTGGATTTAAAAGGAAGAGGAGCAAAGAGACTGGAAACAACCATGGATTACAGTAAGGCACACATTACAGTATTGGTTTATGTAAAAAAATCTGAGGGTTTAATGTCACTTTAAGTAAACAGTGTCAACTAAAACAGATCTGCTTTTACTAGTCTAGCTACATCACACTGATAAAACAAGGTAACAACCTCTTAGGGGTTTATTCACAAAGCTGCCGAAGGATCTGGCCGTAGCTTCGGCCGATCCTTCGGCTAGCTTCGGCACCAGGACCCCTTCGGTTCAGGAGAACCGAGGGGGTGCTGTACGGGCTATTCACAATAGCCCGTACAGCTCCCGATCACGGCCGAGCGGCTCAGTCGAGCGCTGAGCCGTGCTGAAAGACGAAGCTGGCCGAGCGGCCGGCCATTGGCCGGCCGACAGCCTGCTTCTGACAGCTGGGCGGAGCCAGCCGTGATCTTACAGCTGGCTCCGGCCACTTTCAGAGAGATCAGCGTCCCTGGTTGCTAACCAGGGACACTGAGATCCAGATGTTGGATCGGCTGAGTCGAACTCCTTCTGCACTTCGGGTCAGCCGAACATGCTGAGCATGTTCGGCTGATCCGAAGCCACACGAAGCAAGCCGATGTACGGCTGATTTCAGCCGATATACGGCTGAAATCAGCCGTACCAGCCTGAAGTGAATAGCCGAACGGTGTTCGGCTCACTTCACTTCTGATCGGTCATTCACTCGCCTGCACTCGGCAGCTTTGTGAATAGACCCCTTAGTCTTTTCCACCTGTATATTCAATAGACCTAACCTAGTGGTACAGCTTTACTACTACACACATATTCTGTATGTAGCCAAAGCGTCCAGTCTCTTAGTGTTTTCCACCTATATATTTATTAGACCTAACATAGTAGTACAGTTTTACTCCTATGCATATAGGCTATATATAACTGAAGCATTCAACCTCTTAGTATTTTCCACCTATATCTTTAATAGACCTAACCTAGTTGTACAATGTCACTCCTACACATATGTACTATATGTAGCCAAAGCAATCAACCTCTTAATTTTTTCCAGTTAACATTTTCAATAGTGGTACAGTTTTACTCCTACACATACATACTGTATGTAGACAAAGCATTCAACCTCTTAGTGTTTTCCACCTATATATTCATTAGACCAAACCTAGTGGTACAGTTTTACTCCTACACAAACATACTGTATGTAGCCATAGCATTTAACCTCTTAGTATTTTTTTCAGTTATACCTTCAATAGACCCAACTCAGTGGTAGAGTTTTACCCCTACACATATATACTGTATGTAGCCAAAGCATTCAACCTCTTAGTGTTTTCCACTTAATATCTTCAACAGACACCACCAAGTGGTTTTTATGCTCTGCAGTATGAAACAATTTACTGACTACATAGTATAGACTTCATTAATAAGAAGAAGGTCCGAGGTGTCAACTAAGTACTCTACAGAAAAAAAATAATAATCTTGAATGCAGATGTTACAGGTGTTTGTGTATAGAAATAGGCAGTACAGTACATGTCTCACCCACACCTCTCAAATACGTGATATGGCACACACCCTTGCAGATGGCTTATCTGAAAGGATACTGTAGATAAGGACTAAAGAATGATACCTATGTTGATGACATTCTTTTAGTTGTGGACTGTGAAACCAGCCTGTTCTGTATTCACACAAGCCTTGGTTGGCAGAGGTATATATCTACGATAGCTTTTATGTGGTTTCCTCCCTACTGCCAACAGCCTGGCAAGGCTTTCTACATTGGAAAGTCTTAATATTGAAAGTAGGAGGTTAGGCCTGGTAAGCTATGATTCTACAAAAGCAAGCTATGAATCTAAAGCGGACAATAAGATATTTTCTATGACAGATACATCCGTCCAGGGAATAGGACAGTAAAACACATTTGCTACTCACCAGGATCCTGTCTTCCAGCTTTCTGGGTCTGGTCTCCAGTTGCACTCTCTGGAGACGAAACTCTCCTCCAGCCCGGCTCAGCAGCTGTCTAATGCTGTCTGTGGAGACAGTGTGAGTCAATGCGGTGAGCATATTGATACTTTTTATATGAAATGGAAAATCTAGCAGGCAATCTGAGCTACACACCTTGAGTTTACATGCACTTTTACTGCTAAATTTAACCACGACTGAAGAATACACAGACAGTGCATGGACACACGCCATAAATAAGTCACTGCTACAAGGACCAAAAATATTTTCACAACCCACACATTAAATACTACAGTGAGACAACCGGAGACTGACTTTAGAACATTGCTACATAGAACAACAATACCATCTGAAATGCTGTTCACAATTGTATGTGCTTGGCCACATAACATGGAGTACAAAAAATAAAATATATATTCAAAAAGCAGCTCAAGGATATCTCACAATTCGGGGGAAGGGGGGGGGGGGCATCTGGA
>NW_017306493.1:1179043-1249748 GCF_000935625.1 Nanorana parkeri
AGAAAAAGCGTTAAGGCCATTTGCAGTCGGGGTTTAAAGGTAATTACTTATAAAGTGACCCATGACCTCTTATATTGGAAATTCGCACTCATTCAATGTCTATGTATGGGGATCTTTTGCCAGAGCAATTACAGAGATAACAGTGTTATTACAGAGATCAGTAGCCAATATATAAGCAGCATATGACAACGTATATAAAGGATAATGGCAGTGAGATGAATTTGTATAGACTAGATAGATAGATAGATAGATAGATAGATAGATAGATAGATAGATAGATAGATAGATGATCAACTGGATAGATAGATAGATAGATAGATAGATAGATAGATAGACAGACAGACAGACAGACAGACAGACAGACAGACAGACAGACAGACAGATAGATAGATAGATAGATAGATAGATAGATAGTTGAAGAGAGATAGAGATAAAGCTCACTCACCTTGCAGTGCTCTGCAGGGCTCCATACACAGCTGGTTCATGGCTGCTGCATTTCTTGCTCTGTCATAACATCAGCTGCATGCAGCTCCTATGAGCCAAATCTGTTATTCAGAATATAGTGTGTAGGTGTGGGTGTGTTAGTATTTCTGTATATATGTGTACATTTAGCTACCCCTCTGTGTATGTAGAATTACAATCTTTCCATGAATGCAGCAGTGGCATGTAATTGCACATTGTACATAAGCCTCTATATGCTGCGCATGTCGCCAATGCTATAAGGGTGTGCTGACATCTCTGCTCTGGCTATTTTGCTAGAGGCTTGCTGGTTTCTGGACTGGTGTCTGTCACTCTGGATGTGTTGATGAGGAGAGCAGAGACACAGGAAACTGCGTATGTGTGTGAGATGGAGAGAGGCACTGCTTATGTGTGTTGGTGTGCCAGAAAGATAGATGGAGAGGGAGAGTGTGTAAGATATAAGGAGGCAGAGAGAATAAGGGAAGTGGCGAGGGTTGGGGGTGGCACACTGTGCCATTTAACTCCTTCTCTCCCTCATGAAGGAAATCAACCCAAATCACATCTTCTCTCCTGATACATTTTTAAACAGATGCATGTATAACATACCTTTTTCTGTGTTAAATGTGTTGGAGGTCTGAACACGCAGAGCTACGTTTTTAGCAGAAAGACAGCAAGACAGCAAAGTGTGTGCTATGACAGTGGATTATTTATAACCAGCAAACACATTATGCAGCTCTGCATAGAAGTAAGACAAGATAATTATATATTAGTAACAATAGACTCAAACAGAGAGAGAAAGAAAGGAATGGTGGAAGAGTTGGTTTACCGGCAGGGAGCAATTCCAATTGATTATGATGAACAACATTTACATATGGAGATTACATTAACACAATGACCTTTACTTAATAAGGATGTGCAAAGTGCTCTAATACGGAGATGCTTAATCAGTGATACAATTGTTCAGGAAGTACCTCTGCCCGGTAAAGGTAGTTTATAATAAATATTTAAAGCATTCAAAAGCAAATTATGTTTAAAAAAAATGCAGATGTGTAGTGTAAAATTTGAAAACATCAAGGCTTGGTTGGAAAACATTTCTTTATAATTTGGATGTACAGGCAATAAGACATGCTGGTAGGTTAACTGACTCTTGTCTATATCAATCCTAGTATGTATGTATCTGAGATAGGGACCTTAGATTGTAAGCCCCGTGAGGTCAGGGACTGATGTGAATGTGCACTGTGTAAAGCATTGCGTAAATTGTCAGTGCTACATAAATGCCTGTAATAAATAAATACATACATACATGCATACCTACATACATACATTTACCCAAGTCTCAGGGTCCCTGAGAAAAGCAGACCCATGTGTTTTTTTTTAGAGGTACAGAGACATAGGTACAGCATCCAGAATCAGTGATTACTGTTTATTAATACTGACCAACCCACATGATTAAAGTTGAAACTGGGTTGATTACTCTATATTATTATTATTATACCAGATTTATATAGCGCCAACAGTTTGCGCAGCGCTTTACAATATAAGGAAGACATTACAATTACAATACAAGTCAAGACAAGATGGTAAGGAGGGCCCTGCCCGTGAGAGCTTACAATATAAAAAATGACTAAATTACTATATTACTAAACAAAAATGGATCTAACTACAGCAAAATAAAATCTGATTGGCTGTTTTTTTCACTTTGCACATTTTCTTGTTGTTCCTGAAAGAAGCACAATATAGAAGTGTCTGGATTGCAGTAATCCACAGAAACCATTCACAAATAATTTTTTAACCAGTGTGCAAATCTGATGTGAAAGGGGGGGGGGGGGCTCTGGTGTAAAGGTGGATGGGGAACCCCAATTGTTTTGTATTTTTGCATGGGGTCCCACCTTAGAATCCTTACTAGAACTGGACCCTTATCTGGAATAAGGGTCTGGGATAGATTTGAGAGGCCACCTGCCATTTTTTACATTTCCACAGTTACAATTTCTACAATTATAGAATGGGGTGCCTCTAGATTTTACATGCTTTTAAAGAGCACCGTCATTTTAAAAAAAGGTTGAGAAACTCTGCTCTAAATTAATGTAATACAGTATTTGATATCGTGATCTGACCTAATACACATAATTACGGTGATAATTATGGTGATGTCAGTATGGTACTGACTTGGGAAAGACAAGTAAAATTTGTGGGGGAATGCACAGACCTTTGCAAACTGTCACACTTGGCTGCCTAGAAATAGATGCACTCAGGTCGCAAATGCACTGTATACCTGTCACAAAGACTTTGCTGAATGACAACAGACCGATTTAGGAATAATGCGTTGCTAATTTTCTTGTTAGATTTATCAGCAGCTATAAAATGTGAGGACCTACCTAAACAATGATCCTGTAAATTTATAATCAGCCAGGTAAGTCCTTGCATTATATGTTGTTGGTTAGGGATGAGCTCAGGTTCAATCTAAACTTGAGTTTGTTCGAACGCAGAAGGATGCTGTCAGTACCGGCAAATGCTAGGCCATTGTCATTCGCCAAATATGGCCATGTGGTCATCTAAGGTTAATGATGTCATGACCATCCCACCCCTTTGTTTACATTCAGCTACAGGATTGGGAAAGCCTCAGCGGCAGCTGATTAGGCCAGCACTGGCAGCTTCCTTCTGAGTTCGGACAATGTCAGGATTGGATCGAACCTGAATGCATCCCAATTTTTGGTAATGGTATAGTCAGATTTGAACCTGTACAGTCAGCCTTGTTCAAGAAAGTGCACAATGAAGCAGCGATATGCATAATACAGTAACCCATAGCAACCACACACTGATCTGCAGGGAGTCAGATCAGTGAAAGTTGACATATTTTTGGTACGTTACAGATAATCATTAAGTTTGCATTGCAATACTGAATAAGCCTGATGGTCTTGAGAGTCTAGTGTAGCCAGACAAATAAAATCTAATACTCAATTGGATGCCTGCTTTACAGCACACGTGTTCCCTTTGCACTGTTTTATTAAATAAGCCATTTAGTCTCTATAAGCGTATAATTTATGGAAAGCTAGCAATTAAATGCTGTGTAATACTTACTTAGTGTAAGGCGTTCTCCACGCGCTTAGTTCATTAGTAATATCACCTCTGTTTACAGCTGCTGTAACAACTCTACTAAGTTGTTATAGATATTCGAATTCCAGCTGTATGTTCCCAGGTACATTGACATAATACACCATTATGTAATATCGCTTTAAACCTACCTACGACTCTATGCACCTAAAAAGACAAAGAATTACAAGTCTCAATATTCTTGTTTTACAATTTATATTATTTTTCACAAATCTAGAACTGTAAACCTTTAAATCTCACATAACCTTTGTATTTGCGTTGATATGTGTCTTATAATGTACACTATATATGTGAAGATTGGTTGTTAAGCAAACCTGGATGAGATTCAGAGGAGATTGTTCAACAAAACCAGTGGAAAGTTTTACTGCAGTCCATGGCAACCACTCAAAAGAGGGTAACAAATAAGAAATGGTGCAGAGGAATGATACCTGACACGAGCAATCAAAAAGGTTTTCTGCAACCGCGTGATTATGGCAGAGAGAAAAAATACATGCAAACTGCTGGTTGCCTCTCCTGACCATTATGGCTTGAAATACCCGCCCTCATTTCTCCTTAAAATGTTAATTACACTGCAAAGTTTCTTAATTAGTGTGATCCTAAACTGACAAAGGCTGGTAAACTCGATTCTAGTTCAAAATATCCTAAAGTTTCCCTAAACTGTGCAAAAACTCACAGTTGCCATCTGCTCTGTGGTCGGTCGCAGCTCATATTGCATGGCAGCTAGGAGCTCAGGCACCACCTACAGGAGCTTGTTTGAAAAATCTAATTTTCATTTACAGTAATGCATTTTAGAATCCTTGGCTGTGTGATGATTTTGCATCAAAAACCTGTTGCATTTCTCACACTAATTACATTGTCTCTATACAACGACAAGGCACAAATAATTCTAATGCGTAATTATTAACACCATCCAATAACAGAACAACTTTTAACATGCCGTTATATAAATGGTTACCCTGCTTCATTACATAATTGCTTGTAGGACCATGTAGTGAAAGAATGGCAGAAAAAAAAACAAATATATATAAATATATACAGTATGTATATATGTATATATCTATATATATACATATATAGATGTATACATATATACATATATATATACAGTGTATACTGTATATAGTGCAGGGAAAGGCATTGGATGCTGGCATTGTTCAGATATTTGGAGAGCCAGCTGGGCCGACTAGCAAGATACTGAAGCTGGGCCCAGTGGGAGATTCCTTCATCCACACAGCTTAGCATAGATGGAGGAATCTGTTGCACTTTTTCCATCTGACCATAGAAAAGCTGTAGATATAATCTATAGGTGTATGGCCAGCTGTACAAATCGAACGTAGGTCTAGAGGCACTCATTGGTCTTGCAGCGGAGATAAGTCAAAGCATCAACGTTTTATTGTCAAGGTTTTGACAGAGCTTAGTCCATCTTTATCAGGACACGATAAACTGAGCACCGGCAAAATGCATGTCATTGACATACAGTGCTGATGCTTTGACTTATCTCCCCTACAAGACTCGATGAGCACCCGGGTGTCGCTATACTATTCGCCACCTGAGACGGGTTGGTGGTGTTGGTTGCTGGTGGTGGGTGCTTGTTACTGGGGCGGTTATGCTTGCTGTAGATGCTCGATACCATGGGGGGAGGGGATTGGGGGGGGTGGTTTGCTACCTCTGGGTCTTGCGTCCATTATTCTGCCCAGCTTACTGATATCACTGGTTGCCAGGACCTGGACGGGACGCCAACCAGAACTTCCCAGCTTAGTACCAACTTGGGATCCAATGAGATGCCGCCTGAGGCAACCAGTTGCCTCATTATAGGGACAGCCCTGTATACATATATGTACAGGTGAAACTCGAATAATTAGAATATCGTGCAAATATTTATACAAATAATGTATTTATATATTCCCTTAAGCTGGCCAAACACTGTGTGAATTTCAGCCAGTTCTTGATGAACCAACCAGAATCCATTCACTGGTTGGCCATGTTGTCAGCCTTCTCAGAAAATCAAAGGAGCCAGTCGGATATTTTCCAGATGAACACTGTTCCGGTATTCTTGGTATTCTGACAGTGGCACACCTGCCGCTGTCAGAATAGAGTAGCCCGACAGGAGAATTTGTTATATTTTTTTCTTTCAGCCCGCAGTTTGAACAAAAAATATAACTGTGTATGGCCAGCTTTACTTGTATAAATGCAAGCAGCCTCCATGATGTGTGCAAATCAAAACCCTTCTCCCCCGACCTGATGGTAGTAGTACTCAATCACCTCAAAAAATGGATGCTTAAATTCTGCTTCATTAGTCACTTCTCCTTCTTTCTGCCTACCTGTAAGTGAACAATGAAAGAGCAACAGTACATTGATGAAATCATTGTTGTGCTCTGCTCCATTAAGTATGTTCACAGTGTAAAGGTGCCCATACACTGTACGATTATCGTATGAGAATCGTGGGAAATCCCGTGATCGTACGATAAGCGCAAAGTGTATGAAAGGCGTGCGACCGTTTCTACTGTACGGTCGCACGTCTTCCGTCTAACAAGCAGGCTGGAAAACCCTCAGAGAATCGTACAATTTAGTGGCCTGCTTGTTCGACAACTGCCGAACGGGCCATTGCAGTCATTGGAAGCCTGCCCCTTAGGGCGTAACTACGATCTGCTTGTCCAAGATGGGCAGATCGTACGTTTTTTTAATTACTTCACAACCCTCGCAAGACAAAAGTCTTGCGAGGGTTGTAAAGTGTATGGCCACTGATGGTGTGCTGCCCTTCCCTTTACCATTTCCATTATAATAAAGAAAGATTCAGGCATTTTGCTAGTTGTAGTTAATAAGCTGACATTGTTGAAATCATCACTGTGCTCTGCTCCTGTAAGCATGTTCACAGCGTTAGACTGACGGCATGCTGCCCTTTCCTCTTCCGTTTTCATTATAATAAAGAAAAATTCCAGCATTTTGCTAGCTGTAGTTAATAAGTCATTTAATTATATATTTAATGAATACATAACTGGGTTAAAGTGTATTTTTTTTATATGTGGCTGGTGTTCCATTTTAAATGAAACCCTAAATTTCATTTTGACTTCAGTTAAGTTATTTTATGTGCTTTGACGTTTTGCACTTTCTCAGAAGAGGACAGCTTTGATCTTGTGTGAGTTAATTATGCTTCTGATCGACCTATCTCAGCTGCCTTTTAAGTCACCCTTCACTGCTCATTAGTAGGCATGCAAACCAATACAGCTGTTTTCTTTTCAATTTTAACCGCACGGCCTGTTGTACTACATATTTGCCAATTGAGTCTGATTTGCAAGGACAGTCACAGGACCGGAAGCTTGTCCCTGGGAATCTGTTAAGTTATCAGAACTGACTAGCCGTCATACTTTGTTTTCTGCATTAATATAGCTCCCAGCTGCAGGGACAGTCCCTACACCCCTTTGTACCTTTTTCCTCCAAAACTGTTCCTTCTCTAGATCTGATATACTGTGTACTATTAAAATAGCACTACAATTATTGTTATTTATTTTAGGTACCAGTGGAAGGGAAGATTAGTGATGTTACCCATAGCAAGCCATAAGATATAATTTTTTTTCATTTTCCTACTCCAGAAACATGAGGAAATTTGGTTACAATAGAAAGCACAGATATCAACGGGACAACGGGAACCTGTCAGCATTGGAATATGGCGCTGCTACTGCTGGCTTGTTTTGGAAACGACATATTATATGGGCGTCAATATTTAACCAAATAGGGTTAGGGTTGAAAACATATATGATATAGCAGAAAAATTGACTATGTTTTATCAATATAATGGGTATGCACTGTTATTTATACCATACTTAGCCTGTAATGTGAGAGCTATCCCTTCCTGTGGAAATGGCATCATTCCACCCAAAGCATATACTGTATACCCATTTTTGATCGATGGTGCTGGAGGGACTGCATATTGATTTAATTCTAAATTATTTATTCACGCCTTTTTTAAATATAATTATGATAACATGTGTGACAGTTTTATCATAACAGAAGAGTTAACTACACAAAACAAAAAAAGCTCCAAAGGAAATTGTGGTGAGAAGAACTAATGAGCTTCTAGCTGAGATTTTTTTTTAGTAAAAGATAGAAAACAATTCATTAGTTGTTATAAGAAACAACTCCTGCCGTTCCGTAGCTTCTTCCTGTCTATTGTTTAGTTGCTGATTTTTGTATGTGTTGTATTGTTGAAGGAATCGTCTTTGCAGGCATTTTTCTAGCCAGTGGCAAGTACACTGCCTGTCCCAAAAAAAAGTAATCACTGGATTTAGCTAAGCAAATAGGTAAGAGCCTTTCATTTGATAATAGTTCTAGGTTCAGCAATGAATATTCTGAATGACCAGGTTTTTCTATCAATGGATTTTTTCTTCCCTGATGGCTAATTCCAAGATGACAATATCGAGATTCATCGAGCTCAAATTGTGAAAAAGTGGCTCAAGAAGCATGAGACATCATTTTCACACAGAGTCCAGACCTTAACCCCATTGGGAATCTTTGAGATGTGCTGGAGAAGACATTAGGCAGTGGTCCGACTCTCCCATCATCACTACAAGATCTTGGTGAAAAATTAATGCAACTCTGGACAGAAACAAATGTTGTGCATAATCTTATAGAAATGATGCCATGGTGAATGGGTCCCGTAATAATAGTTAATGGTGGTTCAACAAAATATTAGAGTGTGTGACTTTTTTTGGACAGGCAGTGTATTCCACTCACTGATAAAACTCCATAAAATCAGGAGGGTAGCTAGTGATGATGGTTGTTTCTGAAAAAATCTGTCTAATTTTAAAGCTGGAGCTGCGGCCCATAGCAAACAGACTTTGTCGGGCTGATTCAAGCAAATGAACAGCCCGTTATAGCAGTAGTAAATTGCAACAGCAATAAATCACTATTGTAATCTTTTATGGCTTCTGTTCCAGTAAATAAAGTCCACTAAGGCATTTTCATGTCAACATTTTACTTGAAATAAAAGCAAAAAAAGACAAAGAAACTAATAAGACTATCCCAGCAAACCATTATATGCACATGTGCCAGACAGAGCAGCAGATCTAAAGTACTTGTTTGGTGGTTGGTGTGTGAATTTGAGCATGCACAATACAATGGCCACCCGCCTACCTATACCTACCTATATTTCCTTTAGGGCCCATTCACATTTGTCTGCTCTGGTGCTATACGGTAACACATGCATTCATTGATTTTGGATAGGCTGCCAATACACCAGAGTGGACAGAACAATGTACCTGTACCTCGATATCTGAGTGACATCTATTAATAAATGGATTTGCACTGACTTGGATTCTGTCGTGCTGGTGTGCTGATAATATCTCTATTTAAAGTTTCACTGTGAGCGGCACCATTTCGAGCACCCATGAATATTTGGGGATTTACGGTAAGAGGTGCTACAGGATTCATGAACATCTGTACCTTTTTTCTGGCGCATGTATTACTGCAATGCTTTATGTAAATCCTGCCATAGGCTTTTTTAGAAATTAAATGTTTTAAGCATTAAGTAAGCAGTGAATACAGTTTTGATTTTGATGCTATGATGATTTATGCATTTTAAAATTTTAGCAGTGGTGAAATAAACCCAAAAAGAAAATCACATTTTTATTGCAGTCATGGCACAGTTTAGCCAGCATATATTTAGATGCTAGAATATACTTTTCATAGCAAACCACATTAGCAAATTCGTCATGTATACACCGAAGCCTGTGTGTGCCTGTGCCCACATCATTGGAGCATCATATACAGGTGAAACTCGAATAATTAGAATATCGTGCAAAAGTCATTGCAGTAAGTGCTGCAAAAGGGGCCCAAACCAAAAAAACACACAAAAAATCCCCAGCTCACCTGCCAGCTAGCCTGCAACCAAAAAAAATTGCCCTGGCAACAGTATGCGTTAAAATCAGAGGTTTTAGTTGCACAAACTTTTGGCCAAAAATATGTAGAAGCCACACCGCCGCGAAAAGGCAACTCTGCAAAGTGTGGTCCTAACTCTAGGTATACGAGTCTCCAAGTGTGAGCATATTAATGCAGTCGATAAATTGCATGCAGGTGTACCAGGAGGTAGCCAACTCCTCCTAATAAGGTGCAGGGACGCACTGGAGGCCCGGCACCAAAAATGCACGCTGGGACTCCGGTGCCGCCTTGCTTCCTCTAGCGATGGCTTCGTTGGCACCGCTGATTCTCTCCTGCCTCTCCAAGTTCCCCCTTATGCCACAATCGGCCATGGGAATGGTCATAACTAGTCTTATTTTCAGGGTAGGTCTTATATTTTAGCAATTCCCAAAAATAGTACTAGGTCTTATTTTCGGGATAGGTCTTATTTTCAGGGAAACAGGGTGTATATATATATACCATGAGGATACGACTCATTGTTGTTCAAGAACAATAGATGTGCTAGAGTATGCACCGATCCTATAGTAAATCAGCACTTTTGCGTCAATTTTCTTTTCTCCATTTTCCATTATTCAGTCCTATTATTCCTGATTTATGATAAATAGGAAGAAATGTTTCTGTGGTAACCATTACAGCTAATCGGATTCTACCTCCTTTCACAGTACCCACAAGTTGGTCAATCAAGCTGTACATAATGTACAGTGGTTCTGACAATGCGCTCATGCTATATCTCTGCTTCCATACACCTTCCTTACCTACCTTCAGTGTCTGAAATATGAGACTAACAGAACTGTATTTGAAAATTGGGTGGATGTCACAAAAGGCAGTGGCTCATGTCTTAATAGGTGCCTTAGATGCATGTAAATATGGTCACTCTGAAAAGAAAGCCTCCATGTTGAGGGATGGAACCTCAGATGTGACAAATCCAAGTTTGAATTGAGTACCAGAAGAAATCCGAATACACAGTTCAAATATAAAGTCCCCATTACTGTTTAAAAAATGTCAATGCATTTTGAGAGTTTAACAACATGCTTTTTATTATGCGCACATACTGTATTGCAACTGAATGCAGCTTAAAGGAGAACTATGGGGTTAAGGCTTTTCCCCATAGTTCTCCTTAGGGTAACGGGAGCACACAAACTAGCGTCCTCCCGTCACCCTAAGCTCAATATACCGTAAGCTGTAGCTCGCGGTATACTGAGACGCTGCAGCTGAAGCAGATCCCGACAATTATGCCGGGATCCGCCCAGCTGCGTGACTGACAGCTGGCTCTGCCTATCTAGAGGCAGAGCCATCTGTACCCACCCCCTCACCCGTCCATTCCGCCAGTCAGCGCTGGCTGATCGGAGCGGGGAGGGGGGAATCCAGCCCCTCCCCTGTCACGGCAGGGAGACGGGACAGGCCCGAGGGGTGAGTGAACACCGGTATGTGTTCGCTCACTTCCCGATCTACTGAGCCGACCTGTGAAAGTCTCAATGTCACAGGTCGGCTAGAACTATGAGGTGAGTGAAAAGCACTCACCTCATAGTTCTCCTTTAAAGTGTATGTAAACTCTAACTTCCCTTATTTGCTCCTGCTTGGTCGCATCTGATCAATTGTTGCTTTGCTGCTGGTGGCCAGCCTGCCTGCACCAAGGAAAACGCATGATGCTAATCAAGAGCCAACAGCATCCAGGGCCACCCTCAGCATTCAGAAGAGGATGATAGGAACTGTATCTGGAGTCTGCCTCCATCCAGACCGGCTTCGCTTCCTGCCCTCTGCCATGCTGCCGTGAATGTAGAGGGCACCCAAAACACCTGAAGAAGTGGCACTTCTTGAAAGAGGCCTCTGATGTGAAGGGGGAACTTTGATGTTAAAGGGGGGCACTCTAATGTTAGGGTGGAGAACTTGCCCAAGAGCGCCAAGGAGACGGTAACATCATCATCCATTGCAAATGTCAGTGTCCTTCAGCCTACTAAATACAGTTTGTCACAGTGCGCTCTATTAGCGCCCTCTGTCCTTGTCTATTATTTTGCCATAAAAAGGTGGCAAAACGTGGTCTGTGCACATTGCTTAGAACTGTGAAAGAAACTTACGGCAGACTTAAGTGTTACTTTATTATTGCTCTTTGCCTCCACTCTTATTTTTAGCAGCAGTGCAGGCACAATCATTGCCAGCTTGGCATGAAAACACCATTGTGAAAGGGATGATGGGAAATTATGCAAAGAATTAATATACATGGGTAATGTCATACAGCCCAGTTAAAAAGGAAAAAAAACTCTGCATCTGTTCTGGACAAATCTAAAAAAATTTATTGCATTTAACTAAAGTTTTTGGTATTAATCTTCATCATGTGCTTTGGCACATTTGTATGTGTACTTCAATTGAATTAAGTTAGCAAGTTGTTCTGTAACAGGCACGAAGCTAGGACACTTTGTGTAGAAGAGGATTTTTACAGGTCAGAGTTACTTAAAGAGAAGCAGTCACAGCTGGCCTTATGCAAGAGTTGAAGTCATACATTGTTACAACTGTTCAGGCTTACATATAAATGATTAATACTTTCCTTTTATTCAGCATTATTTACTCATTAGTTTACATAAATGTATCAAATCACAAATTCCCTTCGTAAAGAGGGGTGGAAACAATATGCCATTTTATGATATCATTCTATTACGCACACCCATAAGCTGGAAAACTGCCTGTGTTAGGGGTTATGTAAAACCCCTTTGTCCTCTTAGCTTTAGCTCTGACTGTTCTCTAAAGTCATCCTCAGATGAGGTAAGTAATGCTAATCAACTAACAAATATAAACCTTTTACAAGTAAGCCTCCACAATTATAATTTAAGTCTGAGTATTTGCATTCCTGCATAAACTCAATCATGACTGAATCGCTTTAAATTTGTATCTGATGATAACTGTAAAGAAAATCATAATCTGGGGTAAAAAACACTAGCGCTAGGTTTAAAGTATACTAGCAGTGACTCTATATACCTATTAAACAGTGTTCTCATTTGTTTTCAAAAATCACATTTCCTGGGAACTTTTCATGGCACCGCATGTGGTGCTGTGTACCCACCTTGCCAGATACATTTCATTTGTTTGATCACTAAGAAGGGTGCTGCTTCCACTGCCAGTATTGCATCTGGAAAGAAGTCTGTTCAAGAGGTATGTACTCTAGTGATTATAAGGATTTACTGATAGGAAGGATGCTGCAGCTCCTGTGACCATGGAGAGAGACAGCTGCCATGGTGACTGTATCCATGGTCCAGCTGCAGGGTTTTAGCAGGGATAGGCAGAAGACTATTTGTATTAATAGAGCCATATGTTAGCAGAATACCTTTAAATCTAAACATATAAATTAAATATTATAATAATGTGCACTAAGGACTGTTATTTTTTCTGACAAAAGATTGGTTGTTTAGCATTAGATGCTTAGTGACCAAAGTAACAATTAGGTGGTAGTACTAAAACATTGGCTTCAACCATATAGCTTTCCCATTTATCTATGGAATCTGTAAACATTTAAAAACCTTAAGTAAAAACATATTAATTCCTAATTCATGTGAAAGAAATGTGGTTATCTACCATTACAGAGCACTATTCTACATTACTGTATTTAAAATATGTGTATTGTGCATTGTACATGTACACATGTTGTTATTATTATTATTATAATTATTATTATTATTTAGGATTTATATAGCGCCAACAGTTTGCTTAGCATTTTACAATATAAGGAAGACATTACAGTTACAATACAATTTGGTTAGGAGGGCCCTGCCCGTAAGAGCTTACAATCTAAAAGGTTATGATAATGAAAAACTAGCATGTCCTTAAATGTAACCTACCAAAGACATTTTTTTATGTGCTTTCAGCAACATAGATAAGGGATTGAAATGGGATATTGGCAAGTGTCTGAAATACTATCCTGACTGATTTCAGTCCTATCTCTCATGAGGGCCCTAGAGATGTCAATGCTAGTCTGCCTTCAAAGTGAGATAAAGCACCTTTAACCCCTGAAGAGCAAAATACAGTAATTTCCATAAGAATAACCTGTATTGCTCCTTTAGTTGTTGCAGATGATAGCAATCTATTTGAAGTAGATGAAAACTGAAAACTAACGTATACACAGCGCATTCACACCACAGTGCAGTGTGCTACAGTGCACACAGTTTCATGCATTGCCGCACATTGATGCAAGCTATGTTAGGCAGCCCAATCAAAATAAATGTGCTACAACGTACCTCAATGCATGGAAAGATAGGTGCTGTTTGCATTTTATCACACCCCAGGGCATCACACAAGACATCATGTGTTGTGCAACACTTTGGTGTGTTTTTGCCATGTGTTAGGGACCCATTTACAATGAATGTCAGTGCAATGCACCAAAGCAAGTAACCTGTGCTACTCAGTGGTGTATTTTGGTTTTGTGCTGCCCAAGGCAAGACTAAACCCGAGCCCCCCCCCCCCCACCATTCCCTAATCTAAATTAGTCCCACCCCTTCCTGTTTAAGACATTTTGCATAACTTGTCAGTCGAGGGGTTACAGTGTGCACGGTGTATCTAGATTCTGACAGGTTGCGCTATCAACGTAGCAGGATGCTCTAGTTCTACCTTTGCAATAGCCACCTTCTCCATTTCTGACTTGATGGGCTCCCTAGTTCTGCAGCTACAATAACTATTCTCTCCTGCCCTGCCATGCTGTGCTCGTCTCTAGTTCTGCAGCTGCAACACCGATCTTCTGCCTTCATATGCTGGGCTGTCTATTTCTGCAGTTACCCATCTTCTGCATTGGCCGCTGTGCTCTGTAGCTTGCCCCGCTCTAGAGACATCACCCTGCACGTAGCTTATAGGCTTCACTTCCCCGGATTCACCACCACAGAGGTGCCGATGAGCACGATGACATCTGGATCTCAGCCCTGCGGTCCTGCGGAAGCTCCTCAGCTGCCTAAAGTCAGAGATTTGGGTGCTGGTTTCCCAAGGAGGTCCGGCGCACGAACTGCCAGTAAATCCGGACGAAAGTCACACACACCAATACATTGCACAGCATGTTGACCAGGTAGAGGAAGGAGCTGCAGCCGGCATAGGTGTAGGCAGCATAGGTGGACACGTTGGTCCCCAAGTCAAAGAAGCACCAGGTCCAGTGGTACTGGCAGTAATTTATGAATAATTTATAATATCATTTTTTTTCTCTTATCTAACTAGTTTGGGGGCAGCATTTTTTGCCCCCCCCCCCCTGGAAAGTGCCGCCCTAGGCAAATGCCTAGTTTGCCTTGCAGTAGATACACCCCTGGTGCTACTGTGTGTTGCCGTAACGTATATGGTGATGTGTGCATACTGCAAGAGGCTGGTTCAAACAGGCTCTTACACCAGCATCAGTACAGGAAACACCAGGTACTGTATGTGGTAAGAACCCATTTATAGTATACTCACAGACAGTAAAATAAATCACAACTAAAATCATTTGCAGGTGAATTTTTATTTACAGTAATTGATGTAAAAGGTTTACTGTAAAAAAATTATGTTTCCAAATTTGGCATACAAAATAAGGCCAGATTGTTTTGGGTTTTTTTGTATGTCTTTTGCATCAGTAAGGAAACACTCTTTCTCCACCAATCAACATGAAAGACTGCTTAGCACAAGTAATGTCAGTGCACTATGATTGGAAAACTCTTGAAAAGCAAACCATCTTGACGTCATTTGAAGAAATACAATATAAGATTTCTGAGGTGTCAATAGTTTATTTCAAAGATGGTGAAAGATTGGGGATCTGAAAGGTTCCTTACTCAAATCAGAATATGCTGATCAGTAAACTTATCTTTCTGTTAAATTGAAAATAAAAACATAGATTATAATACCAAGTTCCAGTTATAGTGAAAGCCAGCTTTAAAGGACAAGTTTAGGAAAGCCATAGTACTATCTCACAGACTTGTACGGGATGTTGCTCCTGCAATACGGGTACATCCTATTTAAAGGTATAGGTGTGGGCAGGCCTGCTGTAGAGTTCAATAGGCTGAGTTGTAGAAAATAAGGGAGGCTGCCATCAGGGAGGTAAGCAAGCACCTGTGGGGAGATGCCTCAGCTAAATATAATAAGAGTCTAGGATGGGGAACAGAGAAATGTTATATATTTCCTGAACTTGTACTTTAATAAAAACAGTTCAGATATCCCCTAACCATCATGGCTAGGTTAAAGCCCAGTTAAAGTCTCACACCTTTACAGGCCTGTGCTGGCAGAGCTGAGTAACAGCCACACTTCTCATCACAAGTGTCCTGACCCAGAACTTCTATTGTATAGAAAGAAAGGGATGTATCAGAAGAAACTAGGAGCAAATTATCATGAGATAAAATAGCAAATGAAGTAACATTGCATTGAGCCTAATATGTCATGCCATGTAAGCATTCCACATCGCACTGCAGTAAAATATATCACCTAGCAACAACAAATTATGCTGTATTGTGACAGGAAAGATCATGGCACGTTAAATTATGAAAATGGTTGAAAGAATATATTTTTATATATATATATATTCAGCCACCACCAGTCCTCTCTAATGGGAAGACCACTCATATTCAGATACCATTAGCTCCATCATATTCAGCCACCAACACTCCCCCTAATGTGAAGCCTATTCCTATTTAGACACCAACAGACCCATCTAATATGAACCCCTTTCATACATGAAGCCTCTAACAGCCCTCTCATATTCAGCCACCACTACCTCCTCCTAACACAAATGCAATAAATAAATAAATAGATACCATACATGTCAAGCCATAAAATTGACTCTTCTAAAAACAGGGTAATAGAAGAAAGAAAAAAATTGAGAAAACAGAGATCCTGGAGAGATTCGTCTTAGTTTAGTCTTATCCAAGTACAGACGGAATTCTGTCAACATGTTGGTTGAAATACTGACACTCACATTGGTTGGGTTGCATGATCTACCTTGGAAGAGGTCTCAGGCAACCATATGAAAAGGCTTGCAGGAAATATGTCTGTCCCTGCGCAGATGAGAAGTCATCCTCAATGTTCTTAATGGAATATCGTCAGGTGTTCTGGGAGGCTGGAACGCTCCTCATATGAAGTAGCTGAAGGTTTTTTTTCCAAAAATGAGGACTTCCTCAAAGAAAGGTGGGCAATTGGCGCCTGGAGTCCAAGAAAGAGTAAATCACTTGTGGTAAATCACTTTATTTTGTCAAACAAGGAGTCTGGAGACCGCCAAAACATTTGTTGTAAACCCAGTCATTCACCTTCCTGAAGATGTGTTCATACAGTACCACAAAATGCTTCAACAAGTGTACCTGATCTCCTTGTTTGACAAAATAAAGTGATTTACCAGAAAATATCCCAAACTCTTTCTTGGACTCCAAACGCCATTGCTCACCTTTCTTTGAGGAAATCCTCATTTTTGGGAAAACACCTTTAGCTACTTTAAGTCATAAAATTGCGAGTGCCCATGAAACTTAAAAAAATACGATACCCCAAAATTTCCATAGGCAATGTTTTAAAAGCCTTTACAGCTCTAGTTTAGCGTTAACTGTAAATTATGGCCCAATAACTATTTCTCCCATTCCAGAGTGCACAGCAATGCTAATATGTGTCCATTGTTTACACATGTGTACGCACCCTACACACTTAACTTTATTGTTTTCACAAGGGGGATGAAAAGCCCCCTGTTTGATAGCATATATGTAGTGACACACACTCTTTTTGGAGGCATCTGGGGTTCTATTAGACCCCCAATGCCTTCTCCGCACTCCAAACCAAGAAGAATCTACTTGTTTTCCCAGCCAGAGCATCTGGGATCTGACAGCTCTGAACTCGGAAGTGTTCAATAATCACAGAGCATTTTTGGGGACCAGATGTTCCTTAAAGTGACATGTTTCCCCCTTCCCAATCCTGCTGTAGGGACTTACCCTAAATGATGTCTCTTAATCCAATCTTTTTCTTCTTTCCTGTCCTTTTCAGCTGTCCCACCTCTTCTCTCATGTCCCATGGTGTTTGTGCGGGTGCACGCTGTTCCATAGACTTACCTTGTGTCTCTCCTCATCTCCCGGCCAAACATCTAAAGTATGCATGCGCACGCCCCAAAATTTGAGGCCGCCCGAGACTCTTCAGATGTTCGGACGGGAGTGCGCAGTATATTAACCCTTTTTAAAAGGTGTTTTTTAAAAAAAAAATTTGCATATATCTACTGCTTGCTAACAGTAGATATATGCAAAAACACGCAAGGGCTTAATAAACCTTTAATATGCTCCCACACGCCATCCATAAAGTATTTGTTGTGATCCTGGGCTCCCAGGAGGGACAAGAGAGAGGCCAGGTACTACAGACAGAGGAGGCATTTACCAAGCCCTACAAAAGTAATCAGGCGACTCTACAGTTGCCTAGAAGATCACTTTAACCAGAAAGCCCAGAAGCTTCAAAATAAAGCTGACAACAGGGATATGGCATTGGAAGTGAAAGGGTTAAAGTGACTTTGCACCAAAAAAAAAACACACGCTGTTAGTGGATATAAAGCAAAGGCAGCTAGAGGAACATTCAGGACCAATTGCTTGGACATTCTGAACCAGAGAAGCTCTGGCCCTTCCTTGTTGTGCAGAGCTTGCCTGCTCCTCTCACCCACACACATTCCTATTGGCCAGTGAGGCAGCTCATCATTGTGCTTGACTAATAGTGATATGGGAGGGTATTGCAAGCCCTGACAATCCGACACTACCTGGCGGCAGCAGCTGCCAAAATACAATAGCCGCAGCGGGATATTCCTCCATCCACGCTGTTTAGTGTGTATGATCTGCTTTACTCATGCCCACACTGTTACTACCTTTTGTATTACTTCATTTTTAGATTGTAAATCTCACCAGCAGATAAACCTTAAACTTTTTTTCTAGAACTATATTAGAACTGCACTGTCTCTTTTAATTTTGTAAAGCGCTGAGCATTTTGGCGCTATATAAATCCTGTATAATAATATAATAATACAGGGATACAGCACTCACTTTTTGCCGTACCCTAGTTAGGTTTTTATTGCTGTTTTTGTCTCCGCTGAGGAAATTTACACTCTTCAATTGTCTTGGTAAATATGGTTACTGGGACAGAGAGTTATGGGGATTTCAAAAGTTAGGTGTGTCACCAGAACAAGGTCAGGGAAACCTTCCAATGAGGACACATGTTCCATTGACAACTGTCGATAAGGCAATTTCCCCTCACATTGGAGAGATTTCCACTCATATCTTGGAGTGTCTCTGGGACAGGAAGTGGGAAACTTCCCTAATAGGACAACAAAAAATAAACTTGATATAGGTTTTAGCCCCTTTGTACTGTATCCAAAACTAAAAACAAAGTGTTGACCAGAGATACATGCTAATGTTTAAATGCCCATACTTTGTGGATGCTGGAATTATGAGTGCTGAAATATAATACTGAGACTTTGCTGTGCTGAAATGTCGCCAAAAACTTTACATCTCTTTTCCATTAGTGCAAACACTTTGGAAATTATTGATTACCTAAAACAGTAAGGTCATTTACCTAAATTCCAAAAAATGGATTCTCAGAAGCAGGAACATTTCTGTTTCTTTTTTAAAGTACAATTCCAGACAATGAGTGAAAGCAATCACTGAATACTAATGCATTCCAGCACACTGCAGCTGTCCTACAATCAAAAAGTGCTCCGAACTTACCTTGAGTTCTCTGCGACTCACAGCATCCACTGAACACACAGACCACCTCACAGGGTCAGCAGGAGGGAAACGGGATGCACTGTACTTCAGAAGCTTTGCTCTGTAATCTCCTCTCTCTCTGCATCTTGTATCACCAATCACATTCAGACTTTCAAGGCAGGTTTGAATTTGATTGGTGCCTGTGAGAAACATCTTAGCACTGAATTATTTTTAAATTAAGTTTTTGTATGTGAGAGGCAGCAGGAGTGTTCCAGCATCACAAGCAGGCATATTTTATTTCTTTTTAGCTCTGTATTTAAGACGGGAGGGGGGGAGGGGGTGTTTACCTCAATTAAAGTGATATTAAACCCTCAAGTTTCAAAAAAAATCCTTCACAGAAGAGCCATTGTACTTGTGTAGCTTTTTTTTTTTTAATACTGCCCATTTCATTTTATATTTCAAGGGATGTACCGCAGCCCCCTCCCCTCCTGTTCACGGGTGTCTTCTTTGCCTAGCAGGTTGCAAAGGAGACACCCGTGCGTGTAGGCTCCCGACCGGGCATTGAGCTGTGCTGTGACACACACAGCATTCAACAAGCCATGCCCCTTTTCCCCCCTCCTCTCAGTATCTTGACAGGCAGGTGCAGCATCCTATCGCTGCCCTGCCTTCAGTGGCCTTGGGATCCCTCCTCTCAACCCGGAAACTCAGGGACACATCAGAGATTGTCTGGGAGCCAGCAGTGGAGTACGTTGGGTATAATTAGGTATTTGGGGGTTGGGGGCATGGAAAGGTAGTGTAACGTTTTTACCTTAATGCAGAGAATGCATTAAGGTAAAAAACGAATAGCCTTTAGTACTACTTTAAGGGGGCTCTGGGTTGTGCTTCACCGAGTCTTCATTACCTTTTTTTTTTTTTTTCCTGGACCACCCCATTGCAGCATTGTATGGGAGCTAGGTCAGATTATAATACATTAAACGTTTCTGGGTTTGGTAGTGGAGGGGATATTAATATCCAATCTATCCTGCTGGAGGATTTAGAGAAGTTTGAGTAAAATGTGAAGTACTGATCACTGTGTCATGTTGTCTGAACTACTTGAAGGCCAGATATTTATTTTTGTTTAAATTTAGATCAGAACTGCCCAACACTCAGGCAGAGCAGGAGCACTAAAATCTGCTGCAGGTATACCTGTAGGTGCTGCACTTTATGCACTTTCTTTCATTAAAGAGGACCTGAACTGTGAAAGCTGTTCCAAAAAAGCACTAGTCACCCCCATTTGCTGTGGTCTCCCTACAGCTGATCTTTTCCCCATTACTGACTTACCATGCCCTGTAAGGGTCCCGACACACCTTACGATTATCGTACGATAATCGCGGGAAATCCCGTGATCGTATGATGATCGTAAGGTGTGTGGAAGCCATGCGACCTCTACTACTGTAAGGTCGCACGACTTTAAACTTACGGACTAGTTCGAAAACCCGCCGAGCATCGTACGATGTTCGGCGGGTTTGTGGCATGTCCGTACGATAACAGCCGTACGGGCCCGTTCGGCATTGCGGTCATCGGAAGCCCGCCCCTCAGGGGGCATGGCTTGCGATCATCGCAAGTACGATCTGCCTATGCAACATAGGCAGATCGTACTTTTTTTAAGTACCTTACAACCATCGCAAGACAAAAGTCTTGCGATGGTTGTAAGGTGTGTGCCCAGCCTTATGCAAATCGTTCAGGGTACTGCTTAGGCAAAATTAACATTAGGGCTGGTAATGATTACAATTTTCGTGTTCGATTAATCAAAAAAATGTTTTATCGATTAATTTCGATTAATTATAACGCACATACAGATCCAACTACATTGGCCTCTACACATACAGCACAGCAATGAAGTAATAAAATGAACTAGGATCACACTAATCCAGCACGTTATTAATCTCACGTGCCCCACTCAATATGGCCGCCGCTTGAGTGGGGCAACTCAGAATAATAACGTGCTGGATTAGTGTGATCCTAGTTCATTTTATTACTTCATTGCTGTGCTGTATGTGTATAGGCCAATGCCTTGGCTGGCGCTCGTGCAGAAAGTTTCTTGGGCAAACTCACCAGCCCAAGTGGCTCCGTCGGCTAACGAAGGGGGGGAGGAGTCCAGTGACGTCACGGGCATCAACGTCACCGGACTCCTCCCCCCTTCCCTTTGTTAGCCGTCACGGACATCGACGTCACTGGACTCCTCCCCCCTTACCTTCTTTAGCCGTCACTGACATCGAAGTCACTGGACTCCTCCCCCCTTCCCTTCGTTAGCCAACGGAGCCACTTGGGGAAGGAGTCCGGTGACATCGATGTTCGTGACGTCACCGGATCGCCGACGGGACTCCCGGAAGCCGGCGGAGAGGTGAGTGTTTTCATTAGCGATCAAAATAATTTTAATCGATCAAAAATATTAACGATTAATCGAGAAATTAATCTTTAATTTCCACAGCCCTATAGAAAATCTTTACTTTTTGAGTTCAGGCCCACAGTGACGAAGTCACTTGAGTGACATGAGGCGTTTGAGTGTCATAAATCAAACAGAGAGAGATATCCCCACAATTAAAGCTGAACTCCAGTGTAAAACACTGTAATAGCCAGCGCAACTGGAGATACAGTACTGCCACTGTTGTCACCACCCCTCATCCAGTCAGAGAACATTATTTGATAAAAAATACTAACAGGGTTATACACATAAGGGTGAAGAGTTTCGAGAAGGCAGGAGACGTGAACAATCTAGGACAACATAGCTGAACTGAAAAGTGGGCTTAATTGGAGAAGTTTTCAAAATCAGCTATGGTGGCCTAGATTGGTCACTTCTTCTGCCTTCTCCAAACTCTTCACCCTTTTGTGAATAACCCTGTAGATGTTCACTGAATGGCCACTGTGCCGAGCAAGCAACCCGCTGTGTTACAGCCAAGGGGAACTTGCTTGCTCGGCACAGTGGCCATTAAGCGAACACCCAGTATTTTTTATCAATTAATGTTCTGTGACTGGATGAGGGGTTGTAACATCATTGGATAAAAGTATATATATATGCAGGCTGTTGATGGTTTATTACAGAACGTTGGAGAGTAATATTTATTTTACTTCGTAGTAGTGCAAATGAATGAATATGTCTTTGGGCTGTTGTGTGAGGTTGGAGGTCTCAGGCCTAAGGCTCTATGGGTTTTGTAATTCCACCACATGGCAGTGTCGGCAAAAATGGATACAACCAGATCTGCGAGGCAAGCTTTTATTTCCCAGGGGCATAGTATTTCAGGAAAATCACAGATCTGAATTTTGTCCATCCATCACCCTGCAGGCAGTTAGACTATTTGGACTGAGCGGTGCATTCTTGTCCCTGATGACTGTGGGAGCTGCTGGACTTCAGAGTGTCAGGGTCTTGCTGATGCTTTCATGAAGCTATTGTGGGGCTAGAAAACTGAATGGATCACCTTGCATGATTAGGCTTCTATACCTTTCTGTGCCACACATGTTCTCCCCATCAAGTGTTATTTTAAATTATGGCTGGAGTGTAACTATAACTATAGCTGGATAGATAAAATAAATCCATGTACACTTAAACAAACGAGGTAGTTGTGTCAATATGATAGCATTTCATTTGCTTCCATGCTCTGTGTTTGTGCTTATCTCCCTGATAAAAAAAAGAGATTATGGTAAGAATGTACTTAAGGTGAACAAGGTAAATTGAGTGAGGTGGTTCCTAGGAAGTTGAGGTTGAATTATTAAACACTGAGCCCAGAGCGAAATACCGTAGCTTTTCTGAGATGCTGTGCGCTTTATTCTTGATTTGTACTGTGATGCCCAGCAGTCTTTTCCAGTTAAATGACATGCACATAGCCATAGACATATGCATCCACCAAACAATGAAAAAAAGGCTAGCAATAATAAAAGTATAAAAATTAAAAAAACTAATATTTGTGTAGTGAAAGTAAGCTGTTTACTTGAATGTAGTGGGGAACAAAGTAGTGTGTAGTGTGATATGTTCACTAAGACAGAGCATGTCAGTGTCTCAGAACACAACTCAGCTGTCAATGTCAAAATAAAGCACTGTTAGAATACATTACCAGTCCAAACACATCATCTTGCATGGTGTCAAACACATCACTATCAGAAAATGTGACAAAGGACAGTTTGCAGGTGGGGGGCTGTCATAAGTTTCGGGGAGAATCATCAGTGCTTATCAATTTGGGAGGGAGAGAGAGGAAGTGACTTGTCAGACCGTCTTGATACTTTGTACACACCGGGACTGAAGAGTTTTCAATGAATGACGAGCGGTGACACTTTTTTCTTTGTCAGACTTTCTTGTTAGAGAGACAGTACCCTGATAGACTAAGAGTGGGTATTATTGCGAGTATGCCCTGTTAAGAGACAGAGATTATCCTACTGGAAATTGCAATGGGATGGACCGCTATGTTAGAAACTACTTTATGAAAGTCTATACCTGGACAAAGATGGAGAGAGATTGTCATATTAGGCTGTTATATTACAGAGAGTGTGCCCTGTTGGAGAATGCCTGCCATGTAAAAGATTGCCCTATCCGTCATTACCAGTGCTATGGAGTGGCAGTGTCATTAATGTACATGGAGAGTTGCACAGGGCAGCTTCCTACTGGTTTGGGGTGTATTGTATTTGCTCTGGAAGTGGCATCTTAAGACCTATCACAGAGCCAAAGTATGCGTGGGTGCATGATGTAAGAGTCTGGGGTGCTCATTAATGTGGGGGGTTTATGTACTCATCCAGTCGAAAGGATACTGATGGTAGTGGGAGAGAGAAGGATGTGGCAAGAATACCCATTCCATATTGTTGCCCTTTCTTTAAATTTTTGGCTGGCCATGGAATCATAATTGTATGTTATATCTTTATTTTTCAAAAGAAAATGCAAACCCCTGTAAAGGTGCAGTTTGAGGAAATGTATTATACATGTTGTACATTAAACATTAAAAAGGAGAATAGATGAATAGGGCTTTCTCTGGGCATTTCTAGAGAAAATGCCATTTGAAGCTTCCACAGGGACCCACGCCCCCATCAGAGGCCAAGCACCACTGCTGTTATTAAGGAAGGTTGAGTGAATTCTATGCTTAGCCATACTTTGAAGTTCCAGCTTTCACAGGCAAACAAATTGGCAGGGGATTGAAATGAAGTTAAGTAAAAGTAGCTGCAGGGCCGGCACTAAAGTGAACCTGTTGCATTGCCATACATGGGGGGAAAAAAACAAAAAACTGCTACACTGTGCTGCCAATATTTTGCCAAACTATAAAAAAATTAGCCACTCCTAATAGAGAACCCTCCTCCAACTTCCCGGCCTCATGTGTTGTGCCTGTATAGTGGTATAAGGATATGAGAGCAAACTCCAGAGGAAGACATGTAAGGGTCTGTGTCAGCTTTGTAATTATCTACAAAGAGCCAGCCTGACGCAGACCACCTGCCATCTCTTTCTAGAGTATGCTGCCAGACCCTTGCAGCACTGGTGGAAAGAATGTACCAGCCCTGCACAGCCCAGACACTTGGATCCCCATTGAAAATATCCACACTATCCATGTTCTGCTGACAACACAAAATGTTGCATCTTGCCTGACTTTCGATCCAAGTGACAATGGTCACGATGAAAAAGAGAGGATGATACTCTTTAGTTAGGACACAACAAGACCAAAGAACCTGATGGTGGTTCTAACTCTTCTATATTCTCCAAAAGATCAGCCGCACAAAACCAAAGTAAATGAAATCCAAAGTTTTATTGATGTAAATCCAAACAAATCCCAAGAACAAGGAAATCCAAAGTATGATATGCAAAATGTACATCACCGTGAGTCTTCTCCATGCCAACGCCTCTCACACATTTCACCACCTGGGCTTAATCATAGAGGTGCGGCTGATCTTTTAGAGATTGATATGACACGTGAGAAGCAGACTGCAGGCTCCACTCAGAGTCTGTACTAATTGCAGCTGGGGATGGAATCGGAGTTCCTTCTATATTCTTTACAAAACTAATATGATTCTCTTAAGTTAGGACACAGCAAAATCAATTACCTGACAGGGGTTCTAACCCTTCTCTATTCTATCCAAAACGAATAAAAATGTGTTTAGATATACTGCAAACTGTTATTGTGTACTCTAAAAATATTAATGGCCTGGATTAGGGATGTCCCGATACCGATGCTAGCATTGGAATCGGGCCCGATACAGGGCATTTTGAGAAGTAATTGTACTTGTCAAAATGCCCCGATGCCTAGCGCCGAAGCTTGCGCTATGTTTTCTTTTTCTTCTTACTTACCTCGCTGAACGTCGCGTCACTGCTGCTCCGGTGGGCGGCGCTCCGAGCGGGGTCATCAAGGACATATGTACTGCAGATTATGATTTAACCCATTCATGTTAGCAGGGCAGAATTGTGAGCGCCTCCCACAAGCTGAGCACCGCGATGCGATGCAGCGATCCTGCCCAGCACCGACTACAAGAAGCACCGCGTGAGGCAACAAGGATCATAATGAAACTGTGAGTAAGGGAAGCTGGGATGGGGCTGGCTGTAAATCTATTGCTATAGTGTACTGGACGTGTGTAATATATATGTAGTACATATATACAGCACACACCTCCACTACACTCCAGCAATAGAGTTACAATTATCCCCTGCTAACATGCATAGGTTAAATCATGATCCATAGTACATAACATGTAGTTGTCCTATGGATCATTTAAAGTCACCTGTCCCTTTAAGAAAAAGTATCGGTAATTGGTATCGGCAAGTACATGAGGGGATGTACTTGTACTTGGGCCTGAAAAAGTGGCATCGGGACATCCCTAGCCTGGATTCCATGTAGATCTTTAGGCTTTTTTTTTAGTAACAGACCCAGAACAAATAGGCACTAAGTGAGGTTCGGACTCTTAGACGTCTATTTATAGCGGAAATTTGACATCTATCTACTCTCTGCTGTTTACACTGCACCTGCATTGGACTCATTTATAAAATGCAGGATGCAGTGGGGAGTCTGTAGTGTCCCACGGATGTGTTCTTTGCATAATGCTGCAGAGTATATTCTGTGATTGGTGGGAAGGCCAGAAGATAGGTCATGTGACTAGGCTCTCCTCCTGGCTTTTTTTTAAATGAATTTACATGCCCCTTTAATCTTCAAGCTTGTTTTCGATCAATGCCTTAGAATAGGGGTAGGCAACCTTGGAAATTCATATGTTGTGGAGCTTCAACTCGTATGAGGTATTGCAAACATGGCATGACTTCCAAAGGCAGATGGATGATGGGACTTGTAGTTCCACAACACAGCTAGAGTGCCAAGATTTTCTACACCCGCCTTAGAAAATACCAAAGAGTTACAACTAGGAATGCAACATTTTCAGTAGGATATAAATGTATTCATGTGAAGACAGGTTCCCTTTACAACTCTATGTTGATTGAGTGCTTAGTAAAAGTACTTTAATTTCTGCTTAACAAACGTCTTTCTCTATGGCCATATAGAACCATTTATCCATATAAAGTCTAACAATAAACACCCCAGTGAGTTTGGCCATATTGAAAACAAGATCTCCCCAAGATAGTTTCAATGTGTGACTGACAAAATAAATTGCTCATTTCAACCATTCTGATTTTTGAAAGGTTTTATTTTAGCTTTTTTAAAATCACTTTTTTTGCATCCTTCAGGTTCATTCAAAGGCAAAAATACTGCTACAAAATAGGAGTGAAGTGCATGCTTTGAAAAAAGGGGGCATATAGCATGAGGTAACAGGGCACAAGGCAATTCAAGGATAAAATCAGGCAATAGATTAAAGCAAGGGTTCAGGCATCTTGACAAGAAGCAAAATGTGCAAAGTCAGTAAGGGGCAGGAGATATGATAAGGCAGGGAAGCACTGGATAAGAATTGGGAAAAGGGGTGATGCAGGAAAAGTTACAGCATATCCATGATGGGGGCAGTTTTGAGGCTGTAGGAGAGATGGATTTAGGTAGAAAAGTATACTGCAATGGAAAATAAATCTTGCAAATATACTGAGCTGCATCATCACATTCTTTAAAAGCATACCCAATACTGAGAAGAAAAAGAGAGAAATATGATATGATTTAGACAATATGGTGATGGAAATTGTTCAGTACAGGGATAAAAAATGTTAACGGATTTTCAACAGTCATTGTCCATTTATTTCTATATTGGGGTTGATGACTCTGTTAATAATAAATCTGGCTACACATGTAAAATTTTCAATGGCCAATTTGGCCGATGTCAGTCAGAGCCCTTGCAGCTTTTGTGGCCTTATCCTGCACGGTGAAAATCTGCTAGAGAAGGATAAAGAATTACACTGCGTGATGAGCATTGGCATTTTGTGCATTCACCGGCCAATCACGCTGCATGAACTACACCACAGTCTGCTTATTTAGTCTGACCCTCCTCCCTTCCCAATAATCTATCTCTGCACAATATGCAACTTTACTTCTACAGCCAATTCACAGATCTGGTCTTATGGAGTGACAGACAAACAACAGACTGTAAAGTGTGCAGCCAGAAAAAATAGTGAGATGGGGAGAGCGTGACTGTGCATAACAAAGGGAGACAATGAGAGACAAGAGGAAGGAAGAGAGAGTAAAGCCCTTTTTATGTAAACATTAGGGGTAGAGAGGTAGAGAAGGAGAGACAGATAGAAGAGAGACAGTGTGAGAGAGTTAAAAAGGAACACTTTTTCATCTCATGTCAAAAAATACGAGATGAGGAATGCAAGCGAAACATCGAGAAACAGCACGGCAGCCACCACAAGAGGATCAGCATCCTGCAAGAGGAAGATAACTGATATCAGAAAGAGAAATCTAGACAAAGACTCAACACAAAGGAGAAAAGATTAAACTGATTGTATTCCCATCTTTCCCATCTTACCCTTTGCATACGTGATTTAAGGGGGGACTCTTGTGTCCCCCCTGCATCCACAGGTTCTTCCACGCACTCTATGCTAGGTGCAGAGTTATTTAGTCTTTTTTCAGGTGTGGATTCGATGGGACTTTGTTCCTCTGAGTGGTCTGGCACATGTGTGGGGGTTTCCACTTGAGAAGGAATATCCTCTTCCTGGATAGGGGGGCATGGAGTCCCATCTCGCAAATGACAGCATGAAAGGGCTGGGGGGGTGTCAGGGTGGCTGGGAGGCAGGCTTGGTTCTGGGGTTTGGTCAAGTGGTGTCTCATCATGACACATTTCATTGGGGCACTGCCTAAGCCATGGAATATCACTGTCAGCAATTTGCTCCTCCTCGTCTTGCACACAATTTGAGCCTGTTGGAAAACAGTAATAAAAACATGTGTATGAAGCAAAGAAAACAAGTATAATGTTGTCATACTACCTGCACTACACAGGAAAAAGTAATTAACATTAAAGCACCTCTCTAATATTACTTATCTTTGTAACCGATATTCCTTCTTGTTTAAAGTGTATTTAAACCTAAGAATAAAAATATAATATACTGCAGCTTAGCAGCCTTTAGATGTGGTGCCTGCATTCATTTTCACTTTTCATGTTGGTAAGCTAATATACTATAATTTGGGGTTTAGATACATTTAAAAGTGTTATTAAACCCCACATGTCTTAACCCATATATATTACAGCAGACATGATCAGTTACTTTGCTGTTTCCTTTTTTACCAATACTCAAATACCTTTGCGAACATTCTTTGAAAATTCAGTCACTGAATTTATAGACCTTGAATTTGTAGTACTGAACTGTAGAACTCAGAGATAGCTAGAAACATTGTTACTGATAGGAATGTAACAGAGGCAGAGAGCACAGGAAGTTCTGGTAGGACCAACAGGTCTTTTTTTGCAATTATCAAACGGATATAACAAAAAGCTGGTATATTTAACGACCAAAAGGGACAACAAAAGAAACGTTCATTGTTAGCATCAACATACCCTTTACATCATTGAATCAGCCTGTATACTGGTTGACGTGTAAACTGCTGTAATTCTTTGGATGTATCGCTGTATGACATGACATAATAGTATGGTCTACTGAAGGTACCGTTCACTTGTATATACTGTAGATTTGTGAGAATAAATATACTGTGAACAGGTTTTTCATTACTTTATTCCTGCAAACAAGTAGCTGAGTAATCGGTTTCTACGTGTCAGCTGTGAAATATGTACGCTTCTGTGTCTAAAAGGGTTAGCAATCTACAAATAATGATGATGCTGGCATGAATACCAATTAATTAATTTGTTCAACACAGACATGAGCTGTCTGCCAAAATGGCTTCTAAATGACTTCTTCCTAAACCAAGCAAGTGTACTGGAAATTCAACACGTCTGGCAATAGTAACAATTACTTGGTAGTTAAAACTATAATGACTATGCAGCTGAGTTCTGGACTTTGCTTTCACAGATTCAGCAGGAATAAACTGGTAGCTTAATCAACCTATTTATGTAGGTATATAAATTTAGATGAAAGCTACATCTAGAACTCTGGGGTAAGTGAATGGATGGGGGAAGTGTTGACAGCTATAGAGAGTACACATTTAAAAGGAAGGATAAAATAAATATGAAAGGAGGGGTATGGATAGGGTAGTTAGTACAGACTGACAGTTCCAAAGGAAAATCTGTGTGTCATGGGTGTTCATCACTTATTGGATGGCATGCAACTGCTCCATGTAATATTCCTTTAGGGCAGGTAGGGAGATGTTAGTTTTTGGCCATTTTGTGTGTCTCTTGCCATGGGGCAAGTGATACAATTTGTTGTGGTATTGGAGGAAGGTTTAAAAAATAAATATTGTGAGGCACTGGCTGGCAGGATTCTAAATGGTGTGTGTCACCTAGGTTTCTCTCTTAATGGTGAGTGAAGGATTCCAGGGACAAATGTTTTGTTTTCTCAGAAACCTAATTAGTTCAGTTTTTGGCCATGAAACCTGAAGAACTTTGGGCGGGTTAAAGCCTCCATTCATAGGTCCACATCTTAACTGGTAGCCAGACCTAATTACAGTAAACTCACAGTTATCCGGCACCCACGGGGATTGGTAGGTGCCAGATAACTGTAGTTTCTGGTTGCTTGAGAGTTAATAGTAGCTCTCAATCAACCACCCTGCGGGTCTCATCATGGCTGCGTGCAGATCTCGCCAGGGTTGCGTGCAGATCTCACTAGGGTTGCGTGCAGATCTCACTAGGGTTGCGTGCAGATCTCACCAGGACTGCGTGCAGATCTCACCAGTGTTGCGTACAGATCTCACCAGTGCTGCGTGCAGATCTCACCAGTGCTGCGTGCAGATCTCACCAGTGCTGCGTGCAGATCTCACCAGTGCTGTGTGCAGATCTCACCAGGGTAGCATGCAGATCTCACCAGGGCTGCGTGCAGCTCTCACCAGGTTTGCGTGCAGCTCTCACCAGGTTTCCGTGTAGGTGTCACCAGGGTTGCATGCAGATCTCACCAGTGCTGCATTTGGGTTCCACCAGGGCTGCGTTTGGGTCTCACCAGGGCTGTATTGGGTCTCACTAAGGCTGCGTTTGGGACTCACCAGGGCTGCATGCAGATCTCACCAGGGTTGCATGCAGGTCTCACCAGGGCTGCGTTTGGGTCTCACCAGGGCTGCATTTGAGTCTCACCGGGGCTGCGTTTGAGTCTCACCAGGGCTGCGTTTGAGTCTCACCAGGGCTGCGTTGGGTCTGACCAAGGCTGCATTTGGGACTCACCAGAGCTGCGTACAGATCTCACCAGGACTGCATTTGGCACTCACCAGGGCTGCGTTTGGGTCTCACCAGGGCTCTCCAGGTGGGTGCCGGGCTGAACGGGTGGGATCTGGGCTCATGCCAGGCTCCGAGACTGTACAGGTAGGTGTGGGGCTGTCCTGTGCTGTACCGGCACCAGGAAGTAGTAGGAGGCAATGTATGGAAGGACAGGCACTGTCAAAGACAGCTGCCTGAGGTCACCAGCATACACGGGACCTCAGGCAGCCGAACTTGTTTATAAATTTAAGGGGCCGGTAGCTGCCTTTAGAATCGGGGCCTTTTCACGAGTATCAGTATCAGGACATCCCTAGAAAAAACACTAACTTATTTGTTTTGAAATGTACATTTTCTAGAGCTATCATCTTTATCTATCCTTTGGTACCTGGTAAGTCAGTTATCTAGAGCGTGATGTGCATAACTTCTTCTGAGGCCACTTATCAGATGCACTGCCCCAGCCAGGGCCATGTACCTGCCAACCAAGACCAACTTATGATCTTATGGTTTTCCTGTTGTAACTGGTCCTATCACATGTCCAGTTACTCAACAAAAACAGGATTTTGTGTACTTACCACAAAATCTGTTTCTTGGAGTTCATTAAGCAACACAGGATTAGTAGTTATTTTTTTATGACTGGGTTATTCTGTTGCCTACAGGACTTAGATTTGGACACTGGCAAACAAAAAAAGCCATTGGCCTTGGCAGGTAAAAGGGGACCTTGTCCTTAAAGTGTATCTCCACTTTCGCAGCCAAATTGTGATAACACTTATTTTATACATGTTCCCATTCACATAGCATAAGCTTCTTGCAGTTTAAATTGTTTTACATGGGTTAGGGCTTTAAGGGTAAAAATTTCTTCTGGATTCTATTTCTTTGAAACGTTAGGAGGGGCTGTGAGGGGTCTAAGGTGGCTTGCCCATTGTATGTTAATGAAGTTTATCAGATAAACACAATCCTCCAATTTTTTTTTCCAAGTTATTTTTCAGTATGCTGTGTGATTAGGAGCACATAACAAACATATAGAGGGGTTTTTCTCAAATTTGACTGCAAAAGTGGAAATACACTTTAAGGGCATAAAACTTAAAAGTGATCTGTCTGAGCCATTATCTGTCTGGCGGAGCAAGAAGCTGGTTCTCATTTACGGGATCATCAGAAATGACAAAAAGAGAGGCAGTCTTTTAAAATGAATCAGTGGCTGAGAGGTAAGCCGATATAGCATGAACTACATCTAGGCTATAAAGGTAAACCTTCTTCTGATATACTGGAGCCTGACAGAGAGATAAAAGAACAATGCCCTGGCTGAGGTGAAAAGGCTCTAGGCCTCAGTACTACCTTATCCTTGTGTAAAACCAAAAAGGTTCTTAGCAGGATTAAGCTGCTAGCTCAGACATGCCTTGAAGAGGTGAGGGCCACAAGGAACGGAGCCTTGTGAGTGAGAGAGGAAAGTGGATTATCAGTAACAGGTTCTAAAGGCGGCCTTTGAAGTACCAACAGAACCAAATTTAGATCTCATGGAGTCACAGTAGGTTGTACAGAAACAGCCACATAAAAGAAACCATGTACAAAAGTCTTAACCAAAGAATGAGAGGTTAGCAATCTTTTTTATTCAGATTGCAAGGGCCGAGATCTGGCCTTTGTTGGTACTGAGGGTCAAATGTTTATCTGAACTGCATTGTAAAAAGGTTAATATTCGTCCCATGGACTATTTACTGGCCTGAAACTTTCTTTCCCAGCACCAAGTGAAGTAAAGGTGCACATACACTCTTCGATCTTGGTTTGGAAATCTTCCACGAATGGTCTTTCGAACAGTTGATGGGACACCAATGATTTTTTTTTTACTGTAATGCCGCTCAAATTTTCTTGAAAGGTGAGGCTGGAAAACTTTTTTTGAATCGACCGAAAATCCATGGATTAGTGGCGTTTTCATACAAAACAAATCGCAGCAAGAACAGTGCACATGTGCAAACGAAAACCTGTTCTGTCGGTCGACAAAATTCTGTGAGTTAGTATTGCTAACGAACGATTATCGAAATCGACATTGGTCTCTAAATTGATGGGCTATTTGAGCTAGAATCAAAAGAGGGTTCTAGGCAACAACGAAAATTTCCAATTGAAAATCTATATGCATGTTCAGTGGTAGTCCTTAAGGGAGGTAGATTTCCTAATTTAGATCTGGGCTAACATGGAGCTGTTTCTTGGTACAAGAGCAGGTCCAGGAGAGTTTAAAGCCTATCTATAGGCAAAAATTAAGACGAATGAAAGGTGACATTTCTCCCTCTGAACACCATGTAACGGGCCCTTCTCCACTGACCGCCAACTGACCGCCAACACTTACTAGAAATGTAAAGTAGCATTACACTGTCAGAAATTCAAAGGGGAATTTCTCCAATGACCACCCATGTAAATGGATGAATGGATGCTAATTTTTTTTAATGCTTGCATTGCTTTAATAGGCGTGTGCAGCCTATTGCACCAGTGTGTGCACACAAAAGTACAAACACACACGTGTGTCTGTGTGTGTGTATATATATATACATATATATATATGTATATATATATTTATATTTATATGTATCAACCACCAACCACTGGGAGGGAGCTGCGGAGTGTTGGCCTGCTGCATGCTGGCAGTTGTAGTCCCAGGAGGCAATGTTGGCGTCTTGGCGGTTTTGGGCCCGGGCTCTCTTGTTCCTTTCTGGGCCCGGTAACTGCTTAGGCATGCAGCAGGCCAATGCTCCGCAGCTCCCTTCAGTGTTGGTTGATACTCGCTAAGGCCCAGTTACACATGCAAACGCTGCGACCCTGGTAGTTCCACCAGTGTTAGTCATTGTTTAGCATCCAGAAAATTGCCTCTGTCTGACCTGCCTGTCCCTGCTGACAGAACCCCACTGCAGACTGTTACACACATACATAGGAGGACTACCTTCCCCATCATCTGCTGGAGAAACAAATAGGGGAAACCATGATCAGAGTGAAGCCTGGCTGCTGTCTCCCCTTTAATGATGACACAGTTGCAAGTCTAGTCCCTTGCTTGGAGAGCTCAGCACTGCATTCTTCAACTCAAGTTCAGTGCTGCAAACTACCAGGAACTTCTGCTGTCTGATGTCCTCTGGAGCAGAGCTCAGTGGAGGGAATTTATCAAAACTGGAGCAGACAAAATCTGGAGCAGTTGCGCATGGCAACCAATCAGCATCTCTCTTCAGTTTGCTCAGGTAAGATTGAGAATGAGAAAGAGAAGCTGACTGGTTGCAGTGCAAATCTGCTCCGGATTTTGTCTGCTCCAGTTTTGATAAATTCCCCTCAGTGTGTTCAGTTCTATTAAACACGGCATCCCCGGCTTCCGACCAGAGCACAGCTCTTGGTGTTGTGCACGGGGTGATTAGGGTGTATATGATTGCTTTTCTAGGTGTTATTATTATTTATGTCATTCCATGATAATTTTTTTGTATAGAGTGGGGGGGGGATTAAAAATGTTCTATTCCAGATGTCAAATATTTTAAAAAGGTTAGTTTGTTTTTAGGTGAACTAACTTACAACACCCTCCATGTTTTTGTGAAAATGTGAACTAACCCTTTAACTATGCCACATTCCTTATTCCTTTACCGTTTTATCTACTACTTACTGATCACACTGATTAATGTGTTTAGATTAATAGATATAATCATTTCTAGCAAGGGGTTCTCTGAGATCTGAATTTTTTTTAAGGATTTCTTTGTGGTAAATAAAAAACTTGAGAAAAACTGTTTTGAATGCTAATACCACCCAACATTAAACATGGAATTTAGGAAAATTCAGGAAATTGATCCTTAATGAGGAAGTGTTAGCAATTGCAACAGCAGACAATCACAAAGGCTCATTCACACCTATACCTTCAACATTCACATTGATGCATGTACACAGTTTAGCTATTGTTTTCAGTGGAGCTAGCCCACATGAATGTGATGTGCCGTCATGCATTTTAGAAAACAGTACTTGTCATTTTTTTAACATGCTAACATGCACCAAGGGGCCCATAGAAGCACATGCACATCCACGTACATGCACTGTAAATACAAAGAATGCATTGCTGTGAAGCCAGCGCTCCATAACTTGAGCCTGCAGGCACCACCCTTGGGTTCCCAAAATATAGGATCACTTCTTTTACACAGAACATTGTAATGTTTTACTGTTCATCACTTAGTTATCATAATGTGCAAATAAGCTTGTATGTGATGGCTGTTTTTGGACTAATGATGATGAAAAAAATGTGTAATTGATAACAATGCTGAGAAATGCTACTGCTTTGCCTCTGCTGCCTGTCTAATGGTACAAATGGCCCTGCATAAAGTTTGATAAAAGCAAGCAATGCAATAATTTCCATCTGTGTAATGGTGTAATAACAAGGATTCCCAATCGCTGTAAATGGTCAGTAACACATGAAAAAGTCTCTTCAACATTCAAAAGTTGTTTTCAATGGAGAAAAGGCGATGAAATGTTCATGTGCTAAGAACATCTATTGGCTAGATTGGGGGGAAGGCTATGCTGCAGAAAACGCTTGAGAATAGGCAGATGTCTTATAGCCTGTGTTTTTCTAGAAACCCATGTGTGTTTACCAGTAGTATGACAGGTAATAAATGGGATATTCACAACAATTAGAGCCTGTGTCAATGGGCTATTGTTTACATCAGAAATGCTTTTCTTTATATAAGTCAAAGGGAAGGATAAAGCAGTTTGCAGCAGAATAGGTACAGGTGAGAAGGAGGTCAACTGCACATGTCAATGAATTATCCAAAGTGTCTCAAACTGATGTCAAAAGTATCTTACTGGTGTTCCGGAAGCTAATTTTGATTAGTTACTGGACCATGTATGGGTTGGGGGTCCCCTTCACATTCTGTTGCGTTCCAGAAGAACTTGCTGATCTAGTTACCTTACTAGCATTTTGCTAATCACCCTAAAGCTGGGTTAGTAACATTAGTAAAGAACTGAATGTAAATATCTCTATAGGTTGAACTCGATGGACTTGTTATTCAGTCGTTCAGTTATTTTTGGCACCTCTGTCTGGTATACAAAGATGCTGGCACCTCTTTTTAGTGTATAGTAACTGGTTTAAAATGATAAGCAGCAGGTAATGCTACAGACTATAAATAAATATAGAAAAGCCTCTGCTACTGGTATACTTGCATATATATATAGTCTGACATAAAGATATTTGAAGTTGCATAATAAATATGCTCACTTGGTGTCTCCAGCAGTTCTTCCAGGTCATGCGAGAGGATTCGAGCAGCTCGAGATGCCTCCAGTGCCTGCTGAGCAGCTACAGATGCAGCTTCAGCTTGAAGACGGGCATCAGCAGCACTAAAGAGAGAGAGGGAGATCTCATTTCACTACTTGCAAATAACAGGAATAGGGAGTTCATCGTCAAAGAAACTTTCAAACAACTAATAAAAAAATACAGAGAGTAGTTCTAAAAACACAAAATGTACTGCAGATGTCGCAGATAGCAAGGATGAAAGAACTACAAATATCAATGCAATGGGACGATATTTAATTGTTAGCACATTAAAGTGCAAATATGTATACATTTTAATATTAAATATCAATTCATATATTTGATGTAGTGCATACAAATTCATAATAATTATTCATTCAATTAACTTTCAGTTTAACTGTTGGGGCAACTAAGGGCATCCAGTTAAAGGGATATTAAACTCAAAAGGGTTTTAAGCTATTTCAAATGCTGATGAAATCACTTACAATGGATGCTGCTCTTTGATGTTTAGAAGTTTTAGTTTCCTGAAGAGTCAGCAGATCCCTGATATCCTGTTATAGGGTGGCTATTTTCCCTTGCAGGGTCCTATGGAGCCACTCTTGAGTGTGCTCCTACAAATACACAGGCACAGCAAAGCAAGCCACTCCTCTCCTCCCTGCCCCCCTCTCCTCCTTCCTCCCTTCTCTAAGGCCCGGTTCACACCTGCGCTTTCCGTGGACGTGCATGCTCAGCACGTGTTAATGGAAACGCGCACAAATGCGCAACGTGCTTGCAGTGCAATTTATTCCTAATGGCACCCCAAATGCGCCCAGCAAGAGGCGCGCATGAAACCATGGCACCTGCAAGTCGTGGGAACGCGTGTCTTGTTTGCAGGTAAACGCGGCAAAAAAGCTAATTTGGCATTTTGGAAAGAAATACTTTGCTAGGCAATGTCTATTTGTTTGATGTGGAATCTGCATTAGAGAGTTTATTATCACTTTAAAGTGACACTAAACTCAGGAGTTACATCTTAGAAATGCATTCAAGTACCTTAACTATTAACAAAAATGTATCTTATTGTGTGTGTGTTGTAAAGTAGCCATCGCTCCAAGCTCACTCCCGTGATGGACTACAAGCTCAATACAAATTAGTAAACTAAACATGAGATTGTAGTCTATCACAGGAGCGAGCTTGGTGTGGTGACTACTTTACAATACACACAGGGACTATGGGGAACAAAAGTAACCCCCCTCCAGAAGGAAGGACAGTGTCAGCACCAATTCAGAGAGGATTTGAGGATCTACAGCTGAGTGATACACAAATAAGGTACAATATTGTGCATAGTTAAAGGAGAACTAAGGGGTCAGGGCTTTCCCCCATAGTTCTCCTAAGTGTAACGGGAGGACACAAACTAGCGTCCTCCCGTCACCCTAAGACACTGCAGCCGGGACGGATCCTGACCATTACTGTCTGGATCCACCCAGCTGCGTGAGTGACAGCTGGTTCTACCTATCTAGAGGCAGAGCCAGCTGTACCCGCCCCCTCCCCGTCCGTTCCGCCAGTCAGCGCTGGAGGATCGGACAGGTTAGGGGGGATCCCTGCAGGGAGCCGTGAGTGACAGTCAGGGCTCTCTGCAGGGACAGGATCGAGAAGTGAGCGAGCGGCGGAATGTGTTCGCTCACTTTCCGATCTATTGAGCCGACCTGTGACAGTTTAATTGTCACACGTCGGCTAGAACTATGAGGCTGAGTGATTTTTCACTCGCCTCATAGTTCTCCTTTAAGGTACTTGAATGGATTTTTAAGGTTTAACTCCTGAGTTTAGTGCCACTTTAAGCAAATGTTAAGCAAAAATTCTACTGCTGCATATATTACTTGATATCTTAGATCTTGTTGAGCTTATTTTGCCACATAATAATATGTACCAGGTGGTAAATGATGTGTTTACAGCAGTATTGCAGTTAAGCTATGAAATATTTAATTAATTTACCTGAAGGTGTGTATTTGACTTTGCACATCAGAAACACAGATTGTTTGCAACAGACTGTATACTTTGTATTTAGTGTTAGATTAGTTGCATTCAATGCAGACATAGTAACAATACCTTACATTATTGTACATCAGCACCAAACTTTGTATCAATCTTATATTACAGCATAGATTTGTCCTGACTTGACAAATGAATAGTGTGAAATTAATGTGTGAAATGCCATTAGGATTACAGTTATTGTTAGGTTGTGTTTAGAGTTAGGGTTAAAGCTATACTCTATAAAGCTTAAAAGAGGACTATGGGTTCAGTGTTTTTCCCCATAGTTCTCCTGAGGGTCACGGGAGGACATATACTAGCGTCCTCCCGTGACCCAAAGCTCAGTATATCGCGAGCTACAGCTTGCGGTATACTGAGACCATTGCAGCCGGGACGGATCCCGACATTACTGTCGAGATCCGCCCAGCTGCGTGAGTGACAGCTGGCTCTGCCTATCTAGAGGCAGAGCCAGCTGTAACTCCACCGTCCGTTCCTCCTGTCAGCGCTGGAGGCGGGGAATCCCTGCAGAGAACTATGACTGACAGTCTCGGCTCTCTGCAGGGACATGATCGAGAAGTGAGCAAGCGACAATATGTGTTCGCTCACTTTCCGATCTCTTGAGCCGACCTACACAGTTTCATTGTCACACGTCGGCTCGAACTATGAGGATTTGTGATTTTCACTCACCTCATAGTTCTCCTTTAAGCAAACAGCTAAATAGAAGGATGAAATTCATACACGGAAGTTGGTTATATGCCAAAGTATATGTATTTCAGTTCAACCCCTTATACAACACTGACACCTGCACAAGAGGAGGGCACTACTTTCTCTCTTCCATTTATAGTTTGTAGAAGGTGCACATGTAAAGAAATACTTTGCTGGGTGCTGTCCTCTCCTCATCCCCACCCTGGCAACCGGAAAGTGAAAGGGCAGCAGGAAGTGTTCTCTCCTCCTAATAGAATGTTCATTGTCTGCACATGTGCATGCACCACACCTGACTGGCTTCCAGTCCTCCCCTTCCTCTCCGAGTCTGAGTCCTGCTGTATAGAGGATTGCAAGTGGCTCTTATCATGTCAAATTTAGATACTTGCACTAGTTGTGTTTAAAAAATACATTCAATGTTTTAATAATGAATACCCAGCTGAATTAATGTTTGTGTTTTATATCGGCCTGGAGTTCAACTTTAAAAGGTAAGTGTTTAGAGGAAACTTCAGGAGTATGGTTGGGGATTAGGGTTCATGGATTAGGTTGAGGATTTAATTGAGGGATGGCAGCATTGTAATAGGAATACATATTATAGCTGTTTTTGATAATGCAATCAAGCAATGAAGCTGCCTTCTGTCTGCCCATCAATTTCAACAACTTCCTGGATTCATTTAATGAATGCTTAACGTGATACAATCTCAATTTCTCAAGACTACCCATCCCATCATGCAATGCTTCCAGCAAGCAATGATGATGTCACATTGTTCAGACGTTGAGTTGTAGTTCAGAAGGCAGGCTATCCGAGAGTTGTGAGCTGAGCGAAATTGTGTCAGTGCAGAGAGGAAGCACACCCTATGGGCATCTTCAATGGAGGAGTGGGATAGAACTTATGGAAATTCAACATAGAAATACATATTTTTTTTTTTTGACCCTTTAAATTGATTCACTGATTTTACATGTTCAGGTATGTTTATTAATAGCTTTAAAACTTCACATATACAATAAGCATATGTGACAAATGCATAACATCAACAAAAATGAACTAATGTATAATGCATGAGAACTGAAGCTGTGATGGAAATGTCTGCACTGATTGTGGCATGCAAAAGACAAGACTGCGGATCTTCAAATGCTGAAAATCAATGTACCACTGAGCATAGCCATATTATAAATAATGTGTTACACAACAAAGTATTTTGTGTTACACAACAAAGTGTGTAAAGCATATTCTTAATATTTATGCCACAAGTACTGAGTAGAAACAATGGTTGTTTTTTGAAACAGACATTTTGGTAGGGTGCCCCACCAAAATTTCTGCTCCATGTGACTTGCAATTGCTTTTTTCAGCCTAACAACTTCATTTACATCTTCATGTATGTTGCACATCAAAGTCTTTGCTGTTTCTTTGCTGTGCCAGTGCCTTTTTTTGTAAAGACTATGTAACCAAATTAAAGAAAAACAGGCAGAATTTTTCTTAACCCTTGCAGTGGGGCTAGGGTTCAGGTCCGGAATGTGGTGGCCAATCCATGTGTGAAAATTAAGTCTCATGCTCCCTGAACCATTCTTTCACAATTTGAGCCCAATGAATCCTGGCATTGTCGTCTTGGAATTTGCCCGAGCTATCAGGGAAGAAAAAATCCATTGATGGAAAAACCTGGTAATTCAGTATATTCAGGTAGACAGCTGACCTCATTTTTGGGGACATAAAGTTGATGAACCTAGACCTATTATACAATGGAACGCCCTGACCTATTTGCTTAGCTAAATCCAGGTGGTGAATTTTTTTGGCCAGTATAATTGATCCATTGATTTACGCAGTGTAATTGATCAATTGATTTACGCAGTGTAATTGATCCATTGATTTTTTTCCCCATCTCTTGATCTCTGGTTACCATTGACTTCAAATTTTCTTCTCGGACTAATGCCCTTTACCTGGTCAATGATTTTTGGCGGACAGCCTTTTTTAGTTAGTCATGGCTGTTCCACAGTCTTTATATTTAAAAAAAAATCGATTTAACGTGCACTCTGAATGGGGCCTGTTCTAAACTCATTCCAAACTTGTTTTGATAGCTCCTTAATCTTTGTAAAGGTGTTTGTTTAGATAAATTGTCTAAAAAAAAATGCACCCATGTAGACTCTATTAAACATTTTCTGACATCTGAAGGAAATACAATGCAGTACAGCTAATTTAGGGATTTCACAGCAAAGGGGGTAAAAATGTATGCAATAAAGTCTATTGACATTATTGACTATTTTATGTAGACCGTTAAAAAAAATCCAAATTAAAACCATTTTAATTCTGGGCTGCAACACTACTGAATGCAGAAAAGTCCAGGAAGGATGAACATTTACTGTATGGTAACTGTTCTGGTAAAATTCTGCAGAATGGAAAAATTTTACAAATGCATACATGAAAATAATATCTACATCCTGGATGAATATATAACTTGTAAAAATGGTACCAGATATTTCAGTTAATTTCCAGAGAGCAGTCAATAAATGGCAGGCTCCCAAAACTAGAAGCAGAGGCATATTTCCAAGACAGCGCCAGACTCATGTTCCCAGTGTCCAGTATTATTTTCTTTAAATGTTGCTTTAGGGAAACAGTATGTCACCTGAAACTCGGTCTGTATTGGGATTTTAGCGATTTGCTGACTTGACAAAATCCACATGTAGTAGCTCATTGGGAACATTCAGAAGCAAAGTTTAATGTGGTTTATTTCAAGCCCTGACACACAAAGGAAGAATTCTGATGTCTTGGCAGGTAAAAAAGGCACTTCCCTATTTTTGCTCACTGCAATCAAACTTGCTCACTGCAATAAAAAAAAAAAAATTTTTCCTTGCTCACTGAGGGGCGGGCTTCTGATGACCGCAATGCCGAATGGGCAGTGTACGCTTTTATCTTGCGAACATGCCACACACCCGCTGACAATCGTACGATTCTCGGCGGGTTTTCTAACATGTTCATAAGATAAAAGTCGTGCGACCTTACAGTAGGAGAGGTCGCACGCCTTCCACACACCTTGCGATAATCGTACGATCGCGGGATTTCCCGCGATTATCGTACAATTATCATAAGGTGTGTGGGCACCTTAAAGCTATAGGTATCATGAACTGGGAGAAACCATGCAACAATGAGGGGGAAGAGTTTTCCGATGACCCAGAGTCGAGGGCAGCACAACACAGACTCACCTCAGCCAACAGACTGAAGTTTAAAAAAGCATGAAGAAAGCTGCAGCCCTGGAAACAGAATTCATGACACCTGGGACCATGTTATGATATGTGCATGTGCCTTGGTAGGTGTGCAAAAGCAATTCAAATATGGCTGCAAAATCTTTTTGCCTATTCTTTTAGTGTAGATGTTCATGAAAAGAACCTAGTACACTGGTACCTTAAAGTGACATTAAGGGCAAACGTCCCACCACAATGCTAATGTGAGGTCTTACCTTAAATGATGCCTCTTAATCCGACCTTCTTCTTCTTTCTTGTAGTTTTATTTCCAGAGAGCAGTCAATTTAACTTGACTTAACTTGTGTCTTTCTTCGTCTCCCGGCCGAACATCTGAACTGCGCATGCGCCCGCCCCGAGATCCTTTGCGGCCCCCCTAGAAATTTTCAGATGTTCGGAGGGGAGCATGCGGTGGAGACACATGTAAGTATTAACCCTTTTAAAAAGTGTTTTTTTTTTTATCGTTTTGCATATATCTACTGCTTGCTAACAGTAGATATATGCAAAAACATGCGAGGGTTTACTAACCGTTTAAGCGTCTTAACCACTTCGCTGCCTGTTTTTTAATTATGACAGTTTCCCTGCTCTTGCACGAGTGGGCGGGACTGACAGGCCGTCTTTGGATGGCCTGTTACATCAAGGAAGCTCCCGGCCGAATAATTACAAGGGCTGGCCGGAAAGCGGTTAAAGTATATCTAAAGCCAAACGTCATATTCCATTTTGAATAGAATAGGGGATGGTTAAAGTGTATATATACCCAAAGAAAATGAGTTAAAACCCCTGAAAGTTGAGTTTTTGTTATATGTATCCCATTGGGGAGACTTCCCTTCACTTCCTGTCTTGTACAAAGTGAGAGAAGCTACTCTTTTACACAGTTGTCCCTAAACCAAGTGTCTCTACTGGAAGATTTTCCCTCTATTCTTGTTCTGGAGACAACTACAAAATGTAGAATTTCCCATCATTTTCTGTTTTGGTATCAATAGCTTGCAGAACAAATAGAGAGGGTGAATCTTCCCAGTGGGACACAGACAGAAATAAAGACTTGATGTGGGTTCTAACCCTTCCACGATGTACCCAAAGGTTTTGGCTATACATGCACTTTAAAACCCTTATCAATTTTTCTTTACCATCTGTTTGCCATAAAATAGATTTTCCTTTAGTCCATGTGCTGTAAACACAATAGGAATTGAGGAAATCTCTCCCCACTGATTTAAATCTTCTCTTGGACGGTTGTCACAAAAACAAGTGTCCTCGTCCCATCCAAACCTGCTGTGGTGGCAGCTAAAAATGTAAGATTTTTGCTCACTTTCCTTCCCAGTGATGGGTTATTTGGACAATCAGCGACGGTAAATCTCCGCAGCAGGGACACAGACATCAATAAAAACTTCCAGTGTTTCCCTGCAATCAATAACTAGCAACTAGCTTATTAAAGCAAGATGCATGTTTCAAGCACACTTACCCGCCAGTCAACATTGTGTCTGAATGTCATAGCCAGTTTGCTGACTGCCTGGTAAGTGTGCCGGAAACATGCACCTTGCTTTAAAACGCTGGTTATTGATTGCTGGAGGCCTTCAGCTGCCTGTGTGTTGTGCTGGGATTCTGGTAAGTCTGTGCATATCTGGCAATTTATTGCTGTGTACATCTGAGGATGGGAGCTTTGTTAAATTAGATACTATACAGAGAGGCCTTGATGAGGCAGTATGGGTTCCACATTGATTCGCAAATATATACTAGTAACACCTCTTTTCCAATATAAAAGGGTTTATTTGTAACCAACTCACAGAGCCATTCCCCTATGAATCTTTCTGAACGTTCATTCTGTGAGAACAGGCACAAAAAACAATAGGGGGAATTTATCAAGGCTGCAGCAGAGAGAATCTGGAGCAGTTGCCCATGGCAACCAATCAACATCTCTCTCCAGTTTGCTCAGGTAAGATTTGAAAATGAGACAGCTGATTGGTTGCAATGCAAATCTGCTCCAGTTTGATAAATTCCCCACAGTGTACTGAGATATTCTTTCTCTTCAGATGGAATGTATGGAATGCAATATTGCATTCTGGCCACTAGATGGAGCTGAAGAGCATAGGAAATAAATAAATAAATAATATATATTTTCTATGCTCCTTAGCATCATCTAACTCCCCTTTGCTGCTCTGAAATCCCAAGCAATGTTAACAACTCTACCCAGTTCATATCTGTAGAGTAGTACTACTTCTGTGGTCCTTGTACACTTCCTGTCCTGAAGTGACAGGGCTAATCCTACATAGATAAGGTATATTGAGGGTTGTAATCCTAGGGCAGGAAGTGTGTTACTGGCAGGATCACAAGGTAAAAATAAAGCAAAGAATGTCTGAAGACAGGAAACTAATGCAGCCACTACATCTAAGGCCTGAAAAGCTGCAACACATTACATTTTTGAGCTTGCGTTTTCAACTGAACTCCAGGCAGATATTAAAAGAAACACCAATCAACACAGTTAGACAGAAGGAGAGAACAGTGTGAGCAGTAGGGTGAACTGCTGCTGCTCCTTCACTGTCAAATCACAAGCTGAGGACAGGGAGGTGACCAAGCTGTATTGCAAAACTGCAGCAGAGAAAGGCAGGTCACTGGACTGTCTGTTTACTTTTAAAAATCGTTGTGTAAAAATACATTCAATTACTGTACAATATTTTCTTCAACCTTTGACTATTCAAAGGATACTAAAGGAGTGAATTTTGCTGATGATATGCACGCTCCAAAAATGGTGACTATAGTATTCAAAAGTGTGAATTCTGCATCTTAGGCATTCGATTCTCCTCTACAATAAGAATAAGGTTTAATAAAGATAACAGAAAGACATGAGTACTGGGTATATGATAAATGATGGAGTATATAAAACAGTGCAAAGTACTGCCAGTATTTGCATAGCAGCTTCAGCAAGCTCCAGTGGTGCTGTCAGCGAGATCAGTGGACCAAGCCAGGTGTAAATTGACAGCTCATAGTGCCTGCCAGAGTCATAATACACCGTACAATCATCATGTACAAGTTGTAGCATCGACCAGATTTTGATTGACTGGGAGCTGTGGCTCATTGCACATAAATTAGGCTCCGAGGCTTCCACCAGGAACTGCATTTCTCTGCTATTAAAAAAGTGTTACACCAGGAATACATGTTCAACTGAATATACAATTTAGACCAGCCTTTCTCAACCTGGGTTCCACAGAATCCCAGAGTTCCTTCAGAAGTTACTAGGAGTTCCTTGAGGAGAATGCATTGGGTAAATGATCTCCTTCCTACACTGGACTGTAAAACAAAGCCCCCAATGTAAGGGGTCACTACAATTTTCACTGCCTGTGCAAACTGTGAATTGCCTACAATTTTCACTGTAGATTTATGCTAATATGAATTGTAGATATAAAATTTTTACAAGGGGTTTTCTGGGGCCTGATAACTATTTCAAGGGTTCCTTCATGGTAAAAAAAAAAAAAAAGTGGAGAAAGGCTGATTTAGATGTTACAGAAATTAAATGTTGTAGCACATTGAGACATTTACAAACAAAATTGACGTGCAGTATATCTGAAGGTTTTGGCTTAAGACAATGGGGAGAATTTACCAAGGGCCTGTTCCTACCAGATCCATGCTATTAATGCACAGCACCGCAACTACCACGGGTTAACAGTGCGGGAGGCGCTTTGCATTCCCATTCAGTTGAATGGCATCCCAAAATGCTTCCCGCCCGCAATGCGGTCGACCATGCGGTGCGTTGCAATTGAAAAATGTTGTGTATCGATATGTTTGTGGCTACTAAACAAACTATAACCCAGTCATGGAGGTCTCCTGCTCTAAGTTTCCTGGAAGTTAAGAATCTTATTACAGGCAATCTGTTTAACAAAAACCTGACAGCTATCGTAGCTGATGCTTATAAGAAATTTGAGCGGATCTGGAGCCGGTGGATCTGTTATACCGGCCCCCAACATTCTGACCCTACACTAGTGTCCCCAGAGCCCTACCTTATGGTGGGGGTATGGGGAACAAGGGTGGAAATTGTTTTATTTTTTTCTTGGAAGGATTCCTCGTTTGACCCTTCTTTTTTTCTTTCTCCCCCTGGCTTCAATTCCTTTCCTATCTCCTTTACTTGGCTGTTTTCTTTCTTACTTGCTTTCACTTTCCCTCCCTTGTTTCGGGTATGCCCATTTATGATTTTGGGCATACCCGATTTTCAGTGAATTATTTCACCTGTACACCGGTGTTAGGATGGCGCAGGATTATTGATTCCCTACCTCCCGGAATTACCACCACCATACTTAAGTTGATTGTTTGACACTGGTGTTGTGAGTCTTGGTGGAACGGGGAAGTCATAGCCATGGTGTGAACTTTATTCTAGTTACATGCTATAGTGTATGTTCATATTTAAGTGTTTTTACTATGTAATGAGATTTATGCACTTTAGTTATGAGACCGTGAGCCGCCACTGTGTCAGTTGGCACCTGTATAGATCCTGCCGTTGTTTTGTGTACTATGAAAATTAATAAAAATTGTGTGTGTGCACTCCCGAGAGCTGAGCAATCACAGGACCTGATCCTAGGTCCCATATGGCTGCTAGTCAAGCTCTTCTCCTCCAGGCATGTGTTTTAAATGCAACTAGTGCAAAAAGTGAGCAGTAGCCCGCTATATATGCTGACTTTGGTCACAGGAGCACATTAGTAAATGTACTCCTGTGACTACCCCCCAAAAATAAAACGCCAAAAATTAGCTTGCAATAGAGAAAAGTCAGGTCTGTGTGTAGTGCTGTGTAAATCTCAGGGCTGGATGGACACAAATACAAGTCCTTTAGAAGGTAAAACAGTTTCCATAAACTGCATGTATACCAACTGTGTATTTAGATGTTTGCCTTGAGTTCAGTTTTAAAGTACTTCCCCAGTGACTCAAAGATCTTTTTAACTGCAAGAATGAATAAATAGATGCTATTTAATAAACATAAACTCTAAATGTACATTGTGTGACAATTAATAAGTAACCAGAGCAAAACATACATCATGTGACAAATAATGGCTACACATCTGAAGTGTGCTTCTCTGCATCTGCCATCTAAGCTAATTGGTGTTTGATGTGTAATTTATCCTAATGTACTCTTTAGTCTGGAGCTGAAGAATTATACCTCAGTCCATCTGACTATATTGTGCTTTTCTAGCCAGCATTTGTATTGATCATCATTTTAGCTTTGCAGAAAAGCACTTACTGCAACAACACATTATTCTTGCCATTTAGACTAGCACACTTTACAGTTGTAGCAGTCCAGAGTTCACCGATATTACTGTGACAATAAAAACAATGACGATGATGATGATAAGTACAGACTTAGGCTTTGCTTACATTAATAGCCACCTGGGGTACCTTCTCGCTTCCTCAGGGGTGCCTCAAAAATTTCACATAGCATCATGCCTTTCCATTGTACAGGTGTGTTAGCTTCCAGCACCATGGAAATGAATGATGCTAATGCAGAGAAGGCGTGGGATCCATTCAGAAAAGGACAGATGTTTGCCTCTCTCCAGGCCTGCTCTACCTCCTGCTCTCTGCTATGCTGCTGCAGTTGTGGATCTTAATGTGATGGCAGTAAAGGGGGGCTCCTGATTTGAAAGGTTGGACTCTGATGTGGGGGAACACCACTTTTTTTTCTTTTTAACTTTAAATTCCATACTGGACCTCTATCTCGGATAAGGGACTGGTATAGATTTTGGAGGGGTTGCACAATGTTTTTTACGTTTACAATTCTTTTTTCTAAATTAGTCTTTTTTTCGTTTTTTCAAAACAAATACATTACATAAAAAATAAAACCTAAACAATACCAAAGAAAAAGAAAAACAAAAATTAGAAACAAACAATAATTCACTTGCCAAAAGTAAAGCTTACAAATCCTTTTATATACTTATTTCATAATAACCCCCAAACACCTAATAAAGAAAATAAAGAAAAAAACACCAGCAACAATGCTCCATGCCCCGCGATCTTTCTAAGCCTCCCGTTCTCCCCCTCTCTTTACTAAGTAATTGGGGTTAACCTTTATAATATAACATAACAATAGTTATATTTTAGACTGGAAGCCTCATGATTTTGCATAGTTTTAAAGCAGGGGCATACTTCACAGAGCCCCATAGCAAACTTTTGTATGGGGCCCTGTGATTTCTAGTTACGCCCACCTGATAACCCAAACAGTCCACCTGAGAGTGACCCTGCAGATCCCACCATAGACTCTCCATGGCGGGCTCTGCAGGGTCTCAGGTAGGCTGGTCAGACCCTTTTACCTATCAGCTCTGATTCACTGTCCGCCTCTTCCTCCTGCACGGTTGCTGGCGAGCCCCGCCTCCTCCATCACTGGGCCCCGCCTCCTCCATCACCAGGTCCCATCTCCTTCATAGCTGGGCCCGCCTCCTCCTTCGCTGCCGATGTTCTATCGAAAGCTCCAACTCGTCGAAATCTCCAACTACCTCACTGCCGGGTACTTGCAAGTTGGAGATTTCGACCAGACGGCATTAGACTGCAAAACACAAAGACTGACGGAGCTCTGTACAGCTGCATTTTAACAATATTCAGCAGGTGGCAAACTCAACGAGTATTCTGAAAACGCTATGCGTGCATGCGCACCGCAACTGTATAGAGCTCCAGTCTTTCTGAACATTGGAAGTGAGGTAGTTGGAGATTTTGATGAGTTGGAGCTTTTCGATAGAACACCGACGCAGGGGCCCAGCCTCCCCCTCTGCAGCTGCTGGCTGTCACTGACTAAGCAGTGGCTGTGAGGAGGAACGCGCTGCTGCACACATCACTGACAGGTTGTCAGTGATGTGAACAGTGGCACGTTCCTCCTCACAGCCGCCAGTGACAGCCAGGAGCCTGTGATGCCATAGCGACCCAGGTGGTCCGCATGGCAGCAAGGGATGTCCTGGCCAGGCCTCCCTGTGCCTCGGGCCCCATAGCGGCCGATTGGGTCGCTATGGCGATTGTTCCGCCACTCTTTTAAAGGGTACCTTGACTGTAAAAAGATTGAGAAAAGCTGCTCTAGTAAACTGCCATTTGATATATACCTTATTGGGAATATGCACTACCAAACTCAAAAGTGTTGTAGGTGAGAAGTAAAAAAAATCAGTCAATAGGAAAAACCTCTTAATTATAATACCAGTTCAGTGTTACACTGGGGTGGGCCAAAGAATAGGGATACAAAAATGTTTGCATTTAAAACCAATGTGGGGTTGGATATGATGAACAAGACTGACAGATGGATCATGCTGAGTCTAATATGCACATGATGCTCCAGTAATGCAAGTGCTCCTCTGACCTTATAAGCCTGAGCAGTTCATTTAAGTGCTATCAAACAAAAGCTTTGGAATCAGAAATATGACAAAACGAGAAAATGGCTTGCATTCACATAGGAAGAAAACACAAACAGAAAAGTAGCAACAAATCCAAGTGAACACTGCTTCATAAGACCCAATTCACAATATAGGAAGGTTCCACACCCTTACAAACATCAGAAGCAAAACAGAAGTGCTGTGAAGGACGAATCAAGAGAGCTTAGAGTGCATGTCAGAGTGCACAGCTGATGCCTGGCATAGTAGAAATCCATTCATCCAAGGATCAGGAGAGCAGTGTGGTGTATTGGCCTCTCTGCACTTGTCTCAGCATCGAGCAGACCTCTATACAATAAATGTGTCCGGCTAAAAACAAACCTATGACCATCCTTACTATGCTAGTCCAAGGACTGGACTTTTAATGCAGGGACCACCCTACGCCTTCATGCACCCTACTTTTATTGATATAGTGCACCAGAGACCTCAGGTTGAATGGTTCGCTGCTGTGTACTCCTTCCTGCTCTTCTTATGGCCAATAGAGAAACAAGAAAGCTGGATAGGACTGTCACCATAAGACATATGGTCCATGCTTCCTGTCATAAAGCACTGTTGTTTTTCAGTCTGAATCAGTGTGCATTTACCAGGTAGTAGCCACAGAGAGTTGTGGCTTTCTGATTTGGATTACTACAAATAGAGAGCCACAGGTATACTTTAAAGTGGACCTACACGTTACTATTAACTGAAAGAGTAGGCTCTGTGGTTTAATCAAATTTGCTGAGCAGAGAGATGGATTATCCACCATACGTTTACACTGCTGTTGAAGCACCTAGGCTCCTGGGTAGCTTGTACCCACAGCAGGATGTGATGGGGAGAAGTAGATCTGTACTACATCTGAAGCCATGTGGATATCTGGGCATTGGGAGAGCAGTAGCAAATTCTAATGCAAAAAAAAAAAGTTAACTGCAGAAATTGTTGTTCAAAACTCCCTCTAGTGCTGCTCACATAACCAGAAGCCTAAGAATTTGCTCACGTGATCAAAGGGGAGGCTCAGAATTCAGACTGCCTCAGTCTCTCCTTCTGCAAAGAGCATGTGAGTATAGGCTTTTGGACATGTGACCAACATTGAGAGGTGTCTGAAATAACATTTTCTCCAGGAAATGGGCTTGTATTATTTTTGTTAGCCTTTAAGGTCCCATACACAGAATTGCACTGCAGTAACGTACACATTGTGTTGGTGCAGTGTGGTGCCATTCGTTTTGAACGACTCCCCAATGAACCATGTGAATGGATGTGCTTTGCAGTGCACCGTGACGCACAGTAACGCACTGCTATGCCTTGTAGTGTTACAAAGAATACTAATACACCTTTGATGAGTTTTGCACATTATTTGAATGGGCTGCCTTAACACAACTCAAGTTAATGTGCAGCATAGGGCGCATTAACACACATGTGCTAACACACTGCAACAGTGTGAATCCGCCCTAAAACTCAATTGAACATTCAGTTTAAATCACCAAAATTCATTTCAGGTTTATCAAAATAAAACATGTGAAAAGTCTTAGTTTGTTTTCTTTCTAAAGCTGCCACAGCCTGAGTAGAAAAGCCTGTGCCCTGCCAGCATGCTGCAGAGAAGGACCTTTGCTCTCTCTAGGGAAGCAGTGCAGAGGTTCAACATGCCCCCTACTAAATTGGACCTATAGCACTGCATTCAGCAAAGTTCATGCTCCCTTCTGATTGGATCGCTCTGGTAGAGGGTGTGCCAAACTTCTGAAAAGAGATAACTGGTGCCCCACATAGAGCAAGGGTCCAATTCTGCAACATGCTGGCTGGACACAGGCTGTCTACTCAAGCTGTGGCTATTAAAAAAAATTGTAAGCATTTGAACGCCTTATGTTTTGACAGACATGGAATGTCTCCCATTCTATGGAACTCTCTACCCCAACCTGTCCGTCTATCTCCCACACTGACTGCCTTTAGGCGATCCCTTAAGACTCATCTCTTCAGGGAAGCCTATCCCACCTCAACCTAACCACTGAACAATCACTTTCTCAAACAATCATCCCCGCACAGCTACCTCCTCATGTATCACTTGCCCCTCCCTTTTAGATTGTAAGCCCTCACGGGCAGGGCCTTCCTTACCATCTTGTCTTAAATTGTATTGTGACTGTAATGTCTTCCTTATATTGTAAAGCGCTGTGGAAACTATTGGCGCTATATAAATCCTGTATAATAATAATAATAATAATAATAATGTACTTAGCTAATGTAACCAGTTATGGATGCTGGGCATATGCAGCACACCCAGCACTTCCTCCTCCCCCCACAGCTCTCCGGCGGAATTTACTGGCAAAGGGTGCCTTCAAAATTTTGCACAGCGTCATGCATTTCCATGGTGCAGGCGAGCTTGCCACCAGCACTATGGAAACACAGAACACCAATCCAGGATGGGCTGCATCCAGGACCTCCCCCAGCATTCAGAAGAGGACAGAATCCCACCCCCATCCAGACATGCTCTGATTCCCACCCTCTGCTGTGCTGCCGCACTATGGTGAAGATTATAAGGTAGGACTTTGATGTGTAGGGGGGGCTGATGACTCTGATGTGAAGGGGTGCCCTGATGTGAAGGGGGACTCTAGCGCTAAAGGGATCTCAAGATGTGAAATGGGGTAAGGACTCAATATTTGACTATAGTTTGACTATTCCTTTTAACCTTTTAGTATAAAAAAATAAGCCACTCTATGCCATAAAGAAAAACTGCAATGCTAATCATTTTCATCCAGGGTAAGAATGTGGAGGTGATCTAAATATGGTTTAGCCCATTTCTACTGGTGCTATAATGAGTTATTCTAGAGGTCCCACAACAAGCATCTCTGATGTCTGCACTGACACATACTGAGCCTGACATTTCATTAGGAACTTCATCGGATCAAATGGTTCATGATCCTGACTTTTCCCACTTAGGTCCCCTGCAGATACTTCCGAATCCAAAAGTAAATTCGGATTCGGAATTCGGATTCGGACGAAATTCGTTAACGTTAGTTTGTTTCGTTTTCGTTTCTTATTCCTTTCGTTCATTTGTTCGTTCATTGCAGCAAAGTAGCATTTCAGGGGAATTTTTTTCTTCTCCTTTTCTAATGTCACTGTGCTGCAACGAACTAAACGAATAAGAAACTAAAATGAAAAAAACTTTCGAACGAACTATCGCTAATGAATTTCAGAAAGGGAAATTCGGATTCGTTTGCATTCGTTATATCTGTAATTCGGAATTCAGATACATCCGAATGTCCGAATTTCCGAAAATCCGTCTGAATTTCATTTCGGAACGAAACGAATCGCACATGTCTACACCATTTGACTTAGTGTGAACAAGAATGATTATCTACTGGGCCTGGTAGACATTCCCTCTCCTTTCTTTACAAACCGCTTCCTCAGGAGACTTCTCAAGCCTCCAATCGATTCCTAGACTTCTTGGAAAAAGAGATCATCATACCTCTTTCACCTACTGCATGATATAAACCATTAGCCCTTTCCTACACATCATCCATTTGTATCAGATACTAGGAATATGAAATCATCACTTCCTGGTACAGAATGGCAAGCTCGTTGGACTCAATCTATCCTTTCCTCCCACACATCTGCTGGAGATGTGGCACTTCACCAAGGGGACACGTTCTGCATTTTGTCCCTATCCAGCTCTGCAGGCCTTCTGGGCCCAGGTCCACACCATCACCCAAAATGTGCTGAGCATCTTATACCAAAAGAACATGGATTATTTTCATCCCGTCACCTTACTAGCTCCAACAAAGGTACTAACTCAAAACTTCAAACCGTCTGGCACTATAGAATAACATGTTCTTCTCCAAAGAATAAAAATGTATTTTCTACTACCCAGCCTCCTTCACAACAACCCCTTCTAAACACCTCTTGGACCCTTCTCTACAATGCACATCATTTGGCCATCCCTCTCTAGCATTCCACATCCCCTATTCCTTTCTCCCTCCTCTCCTCACAGCTTCCTCACTCTCCCTCCCAGAACTTTGCCATCTCTTTCCAACAACGATGGAAAGTCATGGCGTCCCCCGTGGCATACCCTACCAATACTCCTAACCCACCTCCACCTTGATCCACTCCATCAGAGAGGTTGTCCCTCTCCACCCCTAACCATATATCTAAACCTCCCCCCTACCATACATATTCCCTTCCCAGACCATCCTTCTTTAAATGTTAGAATGTAGCATCTGAAAGCAAACAGTGATCTCTATAATTGAACAAAACAGCACTCCCTACCTTTCATACACATGGCCAATTGCTGACATGATGCTTGACATAGACGGAATATAATCTAGTTTACAAAGCTACCACCATGACTCTCTGGCCTCATTCTGACTCTTGTCATTATAGAATGTTTTAATCGCTGTATTTTGTGAGCAATACGTTGTACATTTAACTATTTTCAGATGCAGCTTTCAAAAATAAAAGATGCATAAAAAAGAAAATAGAACCCTGAAGTTTAAATCTGTCAGCTTCTCTGCGATTGAGACACTTGGTTTAGGTATAATTAATCTGTACCCCGGTACCCAGAACTCTTGTAAATGGATGCAGACCACACTTTTCTAAGCACCTGCCTGTGATAATAAGCCACTTTTTTTGGTTGTTACCTACAGAGCATATTATGAACTATTCCCTTGAATACAGAATTAGACAGGTCCTCTTTTCTGAAGGCTTTGATATGTTGAGTGATCTTCTATAGTCCCAGAAGGAAGTAAAACCTTTATCTCAGACATTGTCCATGATTGTGACACACAATTGTTATGTTCCAGGACATAGAAAACAAGTGTTATTGATAGGGAGGTCAATAAGATATGAAGTTTATATGTAATAAGAGAGGTTTAAAAAAACATGTGTCTCCACTGAATACTAATGTATGTTCTTTAAATACACAGTACCATTTCGCATTCTAATAACATTCGTGCCTGTATGCGAAAGAAAATGAATACCCTGAAAAAAAGACAATGACATAAGTCTGTATGGTAAGTAACTTTTTCACTTGCTCTTACCTGGCTATTGCCATCTCTTGCTTCTGCCTGGCAGTTGCTTCTGCTCTTCTTGCAGCTTCCACTGCTCTCTCCACCTTCTCCCTCCCTTTACCCCTGCGCAGTGGGAACAGACTCTTCACTTTACCACTGGCCAACATGTTCATCTTGTACTTGCCTTCTTCTCGGGAACCATCCGGATAGGTGGTTCTACCATAACCATGCCGTCGATTTCTTAGCCATTCCCCTTCATAGCTAAGCCCATTTGATCTACGGCTTACCCCATACCCACTGCGGCGATCACTCTTCCACTCGCCAGCATAAGTCTCTGTTTCCCAGGCAGCAATCGGTAGCTCAGACTCTGTTTCTGCTACACTTGCACTGGATCCATCTTGACTAGCACTAGATCCTAGAGATCCACCAGCTCCCCGAGTTTCACTTCTCAAAGAACTGCGTTGGCTGTCTCGGCCACTAGTGGGGGCTTTGGTATCTGATCCACGATGCAATCGGAACCCACTAAGTATAAGTGAACGTGGGAAGAAGAAGCCTCTTTTTTTAGGCTTGCCACTGCTGCCAGGTCCAGTGGACTCGGAGCCAACTCCTCGAACTTTCAGGACAAAACCCCCACGGGATCCAGAGGCAGGGCTTCCTGGAAGTAGTCCTGGGGCTGTATCGGTGTGGGCATCAGGGGAGTTTGGCAAAGAACTGAGTGTTGGTGTTCGGGGAGAACGGAGTAGTGCAGCTTGATGATATGGGACACTCTGACGTACCCCATATCCATGACGCTTACCGGTTTGCCACTGGCCTTGATATGTACCTGCAGAGATGGAATGGGAGGTAGGCAGGGTGGGTAAACACGGAATGCAAATATGAAGAGAGATAAGGAGGATGGTCACTAAATTGTTACAGACTGTAGTTATAATAAAAAACACCTATGTTATCATTTTCTGCCGACTTGTCAACTAACTGTATACATCATCCTACATGTTATATGGTACAATTCTATAGCTATAACTGTATTGCTGATCTTCTCACCTCCATCTGAGTACGTCTCCATGCCATAACCATCCTGCTGTCCGTCTGTCCATAGTCCCTCATATCGTGCTCCAGAAAGGCTCTCTCTCACACCTAGCCTTCCTTTTAGTCCATGTGTCCATTCGCCCCGATACAGCCACCGTCCCTTGTGTTCTTCTCCCAGGCCATTCTTCTTGCCTTGATCCCAGTAGCCACGATATGTGTTTCCACTTGGCCAGGTGTAAACTCCCAGTGACTCAAACCCATGGCTCCAAAGTCCACTGTATTCCCCTTGCCTTGTCGGACCCTTGCATACACCATATCCATGTGCTCGGCCATCCTGCCAGTCTCCCATATAACACCCGCCATCTGAAAATCCAAATGTCCCTCCGCTGAACATGCAAGAGCCGGTTTCACATCGATTTTTTCCAAGCCCCAGTTTGCCTGTTTTAATATTTGCTCCTCACAGAAAGCATAATGTTCTTCTACGTTTCCACTAGAATTCCCAACCTCAGGATGGACCAACGTAAATAAAAGTTTCAAGGGACAAAACGCATGATATATTCCCCAGGTAGTCCTGTCGATGAGTCCTGTTGTTTTTGATGGCCTGACCAGTTTAGTGACAGAAAGAAACCTTCCAAGCTCCTCCAATCTTTTTAGTGTATGTTCATATAATATATCCTAATAAATGACAACTATCGCTTTAAATTGAAGAACTATAATTGAAGCAGTCTCTAAAAGTCTCTCTCGCCGGATCTTAGTTAGCCTACGTGCCTGCCAGAATCACCTGGGAAGAAAACAAAAACATGACAATTACAACAAATACTATGTACGGTTCAGTGACTTTACACACTCTATACCCAATGCAGTTGACGCGTGTAGTCACTAAAGGGAAACCATTCCATCCATCTGCTCATTTGCTACTATGTTGCAACCATTTGTGCTTTGCTTGCACATTTTATCAGTACATACATGGCACCAGAAGCAACATTAACATCCTACATGACTTGACTGAGTTCCTCTAAACTGCCCTAGCCTATGCAATGCTAGCATTGATACATACAAGGCACAAAAACAGCTTACAGTGCAAATAGTAAAAATCAGAAGAGTCAGGGAAATGGAATCACAGTCCCATTTTAGGTAGCAATGTAACAAAATCAATACACACCTTGAAAAGGGAATTATTAAAAAAACCACAGCACTTCCATACAATACAGAATTATTACTTGCACTGCGTGAACGCACATATACGACTTGCAATAAATGTATGTAGGCCAACCACATGTACAAAACACAAGCACGTTTGTATCTACAGAAATGCCAGCAGAAATAAGAAGCAGATCTCCCTTGTTTATGCACAAACACAGATATGCACTAAGCTGATGTACAAGTGTGCAGACACACACAGGATTGGCTGGGGATGGGGGAGAGGGTGATGGGCTCTGTGATCACCCCAAATACACAAAGCACGTACTGTATGAATGGTAAACACCCCCTCCCCCCCAAATCCATATGCTATGTAGCAGACATATACAGGAGAGCTGCTCTGTACTCACCTCGCAGTGCCCATAGATGCAGTTTTGAGACGGCTGACGGGGGTGGAGGATGGAAAGGAGGAGGAGGGATGCTAAAAGTGGAGAGGCTTTTGCCAGGTTGTAAGGAGGGCGCAGGGGTGGAAGAGGGCTGTGTGTATAGGGAGGAGAGAGGATGGCAGCATAGGATCGGCTACTTACACAGGGAGCCAGGTGTCTTCCCAATGTGGCATGAGATATTCTTCTATCGGGATGCCCAGGAGGGAGGGACTGGCGTGGGTGGAGGACAGATGGATGCTGCGGGCGATGGTTGGCAAACTTGGGCACGGCTCGGGGCACGGCTCGCTTCGTGTTTTACATCCACATTGCACGGGGCACATGGATGCTACGTGGGCAATAAAGGGTGAACCAAATAGAATAAAAGCACTTTCTGTGTTGACGCTGAATGTACATTAATCGGCAGCTATGGCTATTTATTATCGGCGGTGGTTTACACTGTGGACACACAGGCGCTGTGCCGTGTACACAGCTCTGCTTATTAGCACACAGTCTTCTTTTTTCTCCCTAGCAACATCCAGCAGCTGGGCCATGACTACCGTGACCATGGCAGCAGGAGGAAGAGAGAGGCGGTTCCATGGAAACAGTTACCTTGGTGAAGAAGGTTGCAGCATCCTCAGCTATCCTGTTACATGCAGACATAAACACGGAGACAGCTCCACGGTCTCTAAATTTATCACAGGGCCATGCAGGGCTCACTGATTACTCTTCCAGATTTTGTTTAAAAATCAGCCGGCATGGCAAGGAAATGTAAGCATTTCTATTTTATTTAAGGAAGATTGTTATGAGAAGTGTATAAGAATGTATGTAGAAGTATATAAGAACATATGTAATTCATCTTCTGGGTATGGTATGGAAAAGGTTGCTTTGCTCCAATTAAAAAGAAATGCTTTCGTTAAAAGTAAACTCCAAGCAAACAGCTGAAATCAATCTGATCACCTAAAATTGGGGTTGTAATATTGTTCGGCTAGTCTTGTGATCCAGGTTCATCTGCCAAACAGAACAGCCAGGTCCTGGAGCTCACTTTCTTAAAGATAATAAATGGCAGGATTTGGGCTTTAATGAATACATCAATTAACAAAATACTATTTTATATACACTGCATGGCCCCCCCCCCAAAAAAGTCCTGGATTTAGCTAAGCAAACAGGTCAGAGCCTTCCAGTTGATAATGGGTCTCGGTTCAGAGCCTTTCATTGTTTAATGGGTCTAGGTTCAGAGCCTGCCATTGTTTAATGGGTCTAGGTTCAGAGCCTTCCATTGTTTAATGGGTCTAGGTTCAGAGCCATCCACTGGATAATGGGTCAAGGTTCAGAGCCTTCCATTACATAATGGGTCTAGGTTCAGAGCCTTCCAGTGGATAATGGGTCTTAGTTCAGAGCCTTCCAGTGGATAATGGGTCTTGATTCAGAGACTTCCATTGGATAATGGGTCTAGATTCAGAGCCTTCCATTGGATAATGGGTCTAGGTTCAGAGCCTTCCAGTGGATGGGTCTAGGTTCAGAGCCTTCCATTGGCTAATGGATCTAGGTTCAGAGCCTTCCATTGAATAATGGATCTAGGTTCAGAGCCTTCCAGTGGATAATGGATCTAGGTTCAGAGCCTTCCAGTGGATAATGGATCTAGGTTCAGAGCCTTCCAGTGGATAATGGATCTAGGTTCAGAGCCTTCCAATGGATAATGGATCTAGGTTCAGAGCCTTCCAGTGGATAATGAGTCTAGGTCCAAGACCTTCCAGTGGATAATGGATCTAGGTTCAGAGCCTTCCAGTGGATAATGAGTCGAGGTTCAGAGCCTTCCAGTGGATAATGAGTCTAGATTCAGAGCCTTCCAGTGGATAATGAGTCTAGGTTCAGAGCCTTCCAGTGGATAATAGATCTAGGTTTAAAGCCTTCCATTGGATAATGTATCTAGGTTCAGCAATGTTATGTGCCCCTAAAATGTGGTCAGCTGCCTACCTGAATATACTGAATAATCAGGTTTTCCCATTAATGGATTTCTTCCTCTCCTTGATGCAATGGCCATATTCCAAGATGACAATGCCAGGATTCATCTGGCTCAAATTGTGAAAGAATGGTTCAGGGAGCATGAGACATCATTTTCACACATGGATTGGCCACCACAAAGTCCAAACATTAACTCCATTGACAATCCTTGTGATGTGCTGGAGACAGGGGCAGATCTAGAGTCTAGTCTCGGGAGGGACACTTCCAGAAAATAAGGTGTTGCTAACTGAACTGCCAAAAGGCTGTGTGAGTCTAAGATGGGCTGTGCAAGATCTCAGGAGGATTGTGCAGGGTCTCGCAAGGCTGTGTGTGGTCTCAGGGGGCTGTATGGGGTCTCACCAGGGCTGTATGGGGTCTCACCAGGGTTGTGTGGAGTCTCCCCAGGGCTTTGCAGGCAGTGGGGTTCCCCAGAAAGGAGGGGAAAGATATATGCAGTCGGCGCTAAAAACAGGCTCTGCGTAGTTCACAGGAAGGCTGCCGAGGCCCCCAGCAAGCGCAGGACCTCACACTGCCGCTTCATTTAAAAATGTAAGGTGCCGGTATCTACGCTTAGTATTGGGGGATTTTCATGAGTACGAGTATTCGTGAAAATGCCCAATATTGGCATCGATACTGATACTGGTATTAGTGCATCCCTACTGTATAATGTAATGTATTAGTGGGATTTTTAGACCTGTACAGCTGGTGCTATTCTGCATTGCTGTAAAATCATTATACAGGAATGCAGAATACCATCAGCTATACAGGACTACAAATCCCAGCAATAAATTTTACAGCAAACCAGCAATGCTGAATACCTCTGGCGACTATAGAGGACGACAAATATCAGCAATAAATTATACAGCAATGCAGAATGGCACTGGCTATAGGAGACTACAAATCCCAGCAATACACTATACAACAATGCAAAATAATATGAAGCTACATACTCTATGTTGTTCCAGGTTCACAGCCTGGTGTCTCCAGGGTCTCAGGAGGGCTCTCAGGTGGTCAGTGGGAGCTCTCAGGTGGTCAGTGCAGGCTCTCAGGAGGTCATTGGGGGCTCTCAGGTGGTCAGTGGGGACTCTGGTGGTCACTGCAGGCTCTCAGGTTGTCAGTGGGGCTCTCAGGTGGTCAGTGGGGCGCTCAGGTAGTCAGTGCGGGCTCTGCTGATCAGTGGGTCTCTCAGGTGGTCAGTGTGGGCCCTGGTGGTCAGTGGGGCCCTCAGGTGGCCAGTGCAGGCCCTCACCAGGGGTCCGGTGAGTCTTGCTGGAGGCGCAGCAGATGCGGCTCTCTACTCAGGTGGCCGCTCGATCCTCACTAGGGCCTTCTAACATGCCTGATTAGAGTGCCACCTCTGCCTGATCTGGCCAGCCCGGATTGCCTTGGGCAGGCATACCGAGGTGATGGCTGGCTGGCTGGTCGTCCCACCCCTAGATCCGCCACTGGCTGGAGAAGACTTTACGCTCTCTGACTCTCCCATCATCACTACAATATCTTGGTGAAAAAAGAATGCAACTCTGGATGGAAATATATGTTGTAACATTACATAAGCTTATTGAAACTATGCCATGGTCAAAACTAAAGGTGGTCCAAATGTAATATTAGAGTGCAGAGGTTTTTTTTGGGCCAGGCAGTGTGTTAAATATGGTTAGCATTTGCAACTCCATTTTGTTTGTATTCTTCATTTATGAATGTAATTATATACCTTTTAAGGTTGTATTTATTACTCTCTCCAGGTTTCATAGTTGAGTGTTTGAAGATTAAATGCAACCTTTATTGTCTCCCATATTGCACTAGAGATGAGAAAGCAATAATCTGTCAGATGGTACAAGGCAGACCCCACACAAAGCTGCCTTGCTAGCTGACGCGTTTCAGGGAATATACCTCCTTCCTCAGAGCGGAATGAATCTCTGTGTGTTCCAGGCATGAAGAGTACTTGTACCCCGTATGTTATGTTCTCTGATGAAAGTATTTAAATTATTTTTTAATGATTCAATACTCTCTGCTCATACCACTGCTCCTGAATCCACAATTTTCCAAAATAGGTTGTTGGACAATAAGAGCTAGAGATGTTTGGCCATGAGGCCAACAGATGACCCAGTAATACTAAAGGTAGTGATACACAGCTCAAAATGCAGAAGGAATACAAATTAGACATGTGTGATTTGTTTCGTTCCGAATTGAAATTCCGGAGATTCGGATGTATCCGAATTCCAAATTACAGGTATAACGAATGCAAACGAATCCGAATTTCCGATTCGTTTTTTTTGGACAAACTTTCGTTGCAGCAAAGTGACATTTGAGAACAAAAAAACTTTTTTTTCCCTGTTAAATGTCACTTTGCTGCAACGAACGAACGAAACGAATTTTCGTACGTATTTCCGCTAACGAATTTCGTCCGAATCCGAATTCCGAAACAATTGACTTTCGGACCCGAATTCCGAAAAACAAAATAAAGCAAAATCCAAATGGAAACGAAACAAATTTTTTGCTGGTGCACGTCTAATGCAAATTAAAATCAGAGTAGTAGGTAGCTGCTTACACATTTATCCTGAACGGATATTTAAAACATCCGTTACTGAACCAAAAGCAAGGTCAGGAGATTCTATATTAAATGTCAACTATTTTGAGTAAAATGTGTTTTAAATATCCGTTCAGGATAAATGTGTAAGCAATATTTAAGCAGTGTAAGTGATGTTTTAAGTACTTTCTCATCAGTTGTTATACATGTACCAGATGGTACAATGAATAACACAAAATCACCTGCACTCCATGCAGCGCACAGACCTCAAGGGAAGGCTGGTGCTTGAAGTGACAACACGGATGGCGCCGTGTCAGATACAGTCCATAATAGAAGTCACCAGCACTCGATGATATGTGCAAGAAGTAAAGAAGAAGGGACCCTGCGTGTCCCCGAAACGTTGGCTGTATGAAGCATGTGACAATTTGATAAAAAGTGCTTTCTTGCACATATCGAGTGCTGGTGACTTCTATTATAGATGATACAATGATTGTCATCGTAGACAGCATTATTGTGTAGGTGGAGGGTTGTAGCCTTATTTAATAAATAAAATAAAAAAACTTTTTAACTGCAGCACTTATGGAAATCTGCAGATGATCCCTTACCAGATCTGCTGATGCCCTGTCCTTCCCTGGCTTCTACACAGAAGAAAGTTCCTTATCTACTGAACAGACCTACCCTGCAAAACAGCTTTTCTTCTGTGACTAAATATTGCATCTGATCAGTGGCTGTGCTGTAGAGTCGGTAGTGTTGCACAAACACATCTTGCCTGTTCAGAAGATTAGGGTCCTTACTTTTGGCTAGAAACCTAGAAGTTTAAGAAATCTGGGTGCCACCAATATCCAACACTTCTGGATTACTCTGGCTTCTGTGGTTCCTCCCGTCTCTACCACTGCAGGGTAGAGATGTGATACAGGGACTGGTGGGCAAGCTGTTGAAGAAAATGAAGATTTTCCTTTCCACTGGCTGGAGAGGGGATTACTTATCTGCTTCTTTTACAGAGTGCATACAGTTTCGTTTTGTCGGGGAGGCATCAGGATCACTTCAATGCTATTTAAAATATCATTTTAACTGCTCCTCCTTATTCCTTCGTCCTATTACTTCTTTTTATGTGTTTTCTTGGAGGCCTCTCGCTGGCTCCCATGCGATTGGCCACCCAAGTGGACTAATTTATCCTGACACTTATCAATGACGTGACTCCACATCTACATTATTCTCAATTACCCAAATTGATGTTATTACTAGTTTGATAATTGCTATAACTGGTCACTTTCAAATGTTTTATTTTCTGCCATAACTTAGATTCTGTATGTTACATATGAAGTGCCTTTTCTCTCTTTTATACATTGACACTGATGTTTTTTCTGTGTTTTCACTCAATAAATAGTCTGTGGAAAAAAATATAATTTTCATATTTTAAAATCTGTAGCAATTAAAATAATACCCAAGTATCCTTCCATCAAGGTTCAGGCAGTTCCTATACAGAGTGACAATGCCCTGTCCCAGTCTCCCAGTTGTGCTTCTGTATTGCCGCCCTGTCACATGGCCTCCCTATGGAGACTGCAAGTGACGATTTCAGCACACATTACACAGGTATTATGCACTGTTGTCACTATCATGCAACCTGCCCTGAGAAATGCATGCATGCAGCCATTGCTGGAGCAGGTGCATAGAAAGTAGCACTCAGAAAGTAGCTGCAAAGCAGCTGAAGGAGATCATCAACACTAGCAAAGCATCAAAAAAAGGGAACAAGTATTTTATTATGTAAAAAATATGCAATTGTTTATTATGCTTATTATACTTTATAGAACTATGTAATGGCACCCGAACTCCAGAAAGATATAAGACACACATTAATACCTCATTAAATGTATATTAATAAATGCGAGCAGTGTAAGCACCTGAATAAGCCACTACCAATCACTGTACAGCAGAGCAGCAATGGAAGAAGCATAAATAGCCAGCAAGATGAGCTCATCACTGTGCTTCTTTCTATTAACTGTCCAATCACAGGCTGGGGACTGCTCTACAACAGCCCGGACCCAGGAAGGAGAGCCAATGATGCTGACTGTCATTCAATCTGGAAAACTGAGGACATCTAGTTACAGAAAAGATGTACTGTGGCCAAATTTAAAGTGCGCACTGCAGCAAAAGCTGCTTTTTGATATTTGTCATTTGGCTATTATTTTTGGCTGACATTCTGCTTAAAAGTATATCTAAAGCCAAGACATTTTTATTTAGTTCTAGACAGAGTTTGGAATGTTTACAATAATAATCACCAAAAATCTAAACAGTTGTGTCCTAAACCCAGCAAGGAGCAAACTGCAATTCTGCAGATCTAAACCGTATAACAGAAGTTTAGACATAGGCAGCAGCTTTTGAGCAGAGTTTGCTGATGGCACGTAAAGATGACAAATGACCAGCCTATTTAAGAGACAACTCACATTAGGATAAGGACATCACAAGGGATCTGAATGGTATCTAACAGACACTATTTTCAATGTGTAGAGAATAGTGACGGTGGCCTGTCATTTCTATAATGGATAACACCGGTAACAGTATAATGTAAAAAAGAAACATTCCGTCTCTGCAGCGTAAATGCAAACTGTCCCAATGGTTGTCGGGCTGAGACAAATATTAGAGAAAGGGTGAAGAAAAGTAGGACAAACACTACCTTTTTCCTGGTGCTTCCTTGATATGTCTGTACCCAGGGGCCCCCGAGGATAGAGCGCATTATTGCACTGGAAGCAGTGCCCTACTTTACTTTGAACCTCCATCTTTTGTTCTGGTTTCACCAAACCCAGCTGGTTTAAAAGGTGCCAGCTAGGACAAGCCTAAGCCATGTTCCCTTTTCTTGGTAGCAGCTAAGCTCAAAATATTTTTTCCGCTAAACCTTCATATGGAAAAAAAAACAAACACTCTAAACAATTTTCTTAATAAAGGTTTTATTAATAAGAAAATATATTTCATACCTCTGAGGTGTGTCTTCTGTAAATTAACAAAGGCCAACAGTGACAGCATTAGTAGGATGTGGGTGGGCAGCAGTATACATTAATCAGCCATAATTGACATTCTGTAAGTAAAGTCTGGTGACATAAATCAGCTTGTCGCTTAATCACATGCAGGCTGAACATGGCCTATTGATGTTTTTCTTTAATTCCATCAGTGCTACTCTGACACCATATTTTCAGAAAATTATTTTCACAATGCAATTACTAAGAGTCCAACTACATGATAAAAATGGACATGTAGCAAATTACAATATTTATTGTTTGGACGCGACGCGCTGAATAGTGCAAGCAACACAACGATAAATGAATTTTTTCATAGACGAGAGTGCCCTCCTCCCGCAACCACAACTGTCTCTCCGGTTATATATGAGGCTTCAGGAGAGCAGAGGAAAGACACTATTCCAGCGCACTCTTCTGGCTCGCCGATCCTGCATTGGAAGAGAAGGAATGCTGTTATTCTCTGTCATTAGATGTTATCACTCATTATCTACTGACTTGCCGCTTCAACCTTAGGAAAACAAAAGTGAGTGTCAATAGGTGCTGCCTACACATTTAGCAGGTTGTACACAAGAGGATTCAATGATTTATTTCTGAAGATGCATACATCCAATAATTAAGAGCATGCAAGGCAAGCTCAGCATTACTCCTCACAGATGGTGCTACATAGTGCCAAGTTATCCCACCCAAGGTGGCTGACATAACAGGTGTGACATTGATCTCAGCAGGTTCTCTGCTCCAATCATTTCTATTCCATACACAGTGAGACTATTTATTTATCCAGCAACACTTATTAAATGTAATAAGAACTCCTATCAAACATTGGAGCTACTATACGTAATATAGAGGAACGTACATGGGAGGTATTACCCATAGCAGCTTCTGCATTCAGTGAAGAAAACACAATCTTTTTGGTACCATGGAATTTTACTTCAGCGCAAACTTATAGCTGTTTTTCCTACACTTATCACTAGTAAAAGGGCATTTAGCGTGCCTCATATGCCCCCCAGCTGTGGCTTGTAACAGTTGGCTAATCACTTTCTTATGATGTACCTTTACTTGTTCATTCTGACCAAGGAGCTGGGGATTCAGAGATTTATTGTGCTCATTATTCCTGACAGCAGACAGAATGGAGGAGGAGGTGGAGGAGGAGGAAGAGAAGATACATTGCATTGCAAAACATGCCCAATTAATCTCTTAACACTAGTACACATAGGAATGACTGGTTAAGGACTTGCAGCCATGAGCATCACAAGCCGTTTTACCCTTCAGTGGGCTTAGGTTTAGGAGTTTCCAGACACAACGTCTCTCGGATAATCCCAGAAGTGCATACTCAGTGACAATCTAGTGACCACTGGTAAATCTGGCCAGGAACAGATTTCTGTAACAGTTTCATACATTTGTTAAATACAACTGTATTCTTTTTATTGTGAAATGTTTTTCTAATAGATTTCTCCTTCAAAACCTACATAAGGCATGGTAATAAAGATGATGACATTAGGGGTAGTCTGCTGTCTCCCTAGATCCAGGCCTGCTACTGGAGGCACTTAAAACCCTTGCGATATTTTCTTATTTACAGTAGCAACACATTGACACTGTTCTTGAGTCTACCTTTAATAAGAATTGCTTAAATTGCCCAACAGCAACCAACCAGATGCAACATACCAGTGGAAAAATACAGATTTAGAATCAATGTTTGAAATGAACTGGCTTCTGTTGGCAAGAAGACAGTTCCTAATATCCAGTATCCTTTGATAAACGAGGCCCATGACAGCTGTTATCACTTTGTCTATGTCTGTATAGTGACAAATACAAGTTTTAGGCATTAGAAAGAGCAATGATGCTTTTGTGACAACATGCTTGCTCCTTCCCGGGACTGCTGCTCTGCCCCATTCTTCTACTTCATTTTTCTTCTGCTCTTCTATAAATTTTATTCTCCCCCCTCTTCACCTCTTCCCTTTTTACTCTTCTGTTCTTCTATTTCTATGTTTCTTCCATATTCATAAGAGTGGCTGGACTTTAGGACCTGGAGTGCCCCGTTTCTTTTTACGACCTGCTACTAAGATGAAGCTCATAGCGCTTGTTCCAGCATGACCTAACCATACTGCACCTTACATATCTTATATGTTTATTTACTTCAATTCTGTATGTTGCTCTTCAACCACATTTGTTGTCATTGTTATCGAGTTATGCTCTGTACAATGATTTTGAAAACTTTAATAAAATTATTGAAATGGAAACAGCAACGATAATGAGAAAATAAAGTATACCAGATTTTGCTTTCTACCAAAGGCTAATTTCAGAGGATATAAAGATAGCAGTATAACTCCCAGTGTTCACATGCTGGCTCTACATTGTGGTTATTATTGATTATGTGTTTAGATGAAGTACTGAGATCTTGAGGAATGCTGAATTAAGGTTTACTTGCTTAAAAGAACGTTACATGTGTGTGTATATAGGAATACAGAATTGTAAAAGAAACATGACTATAGAAAAACTTCCCATATACACGCATGCAACGTTCTTCTAAGCAAGTAAAACTTAATTCAGCATTCCTCAAGATCTCAGTGCTCCATCTGAACACATAACAGGTTATGGGCCCAGGCACTAAACAGAATACTGTAAGTCAACCAGAGCCGCATCCAAGCTACTGAAAAATGGCAAGCTGTTCAGATGTGAAGTTTGCAATTGCAAAGCTTAACAATAGCATTTCCCAGCTAAGGAAGTTCAAGCTTGAAATGCTGCTAAGCAAAGATGACTTGTGGCAAGTACAGACAGAGCCACTAATGGACCCACAGATGAATGGGATAAGAAGAACAGGCAAACAAAAGCAATTATAAGAGAACCAGCTCATCCACATAAGAAAAGAGAATACCGCTAAAGGTATGTGGACTGCATTACAAAAACTGCATGTGTTGAAACCTAAACAGTAAACAATATCTGTTACGCAAGCTATGTAGGATGAGGCTAGAAAAAGGCCAGGAAATGCGTGAACACCATGCTGCAAATTGTAGAACAACTGCGTGCAATTGGAGAGGAAATTAAAGATAACCATGTGGTGGCTTTACTGCTATGCACCCTTCCAGTTATACAGTGCTCTTATTAACGCTCTTGAAACCAGACCCGAGCAGGAACTATTACTAGAATATGCCAAAGGGCAAAGTAATTGATGAATACGTCAGAAGAAAATAAAATATGCACAATGAAGCCCTTAAGAGCACAAAGTAAAACAAAGAAAGCTGAGTGTTTTGTTTTTTTTAAATAATTATTTGCATTTATTTTTTTATTTCGTCGCGTCGTCGTTGTGGACGTCCATTTTTGGTTTTTTTTTTTTTTTTAAATAAAAGACTTGTCAAAAACGTCTTTTTTTCTTCAATTAAAGGATTTCTTCAAAAGTTTGGTGTTTTTATTTACAATTAATTCTAAGCCTTTAGTGAATGGTTAGGGGTACAAACACCCCTTATTTATTCACAAGGGGGGCTGCATCTGGATGCCCCTGGGTTTGTAGGGAAGAGGCCCTTGTCCCTATCCGCACGGGTCATGGTGCTTTTCCAGGGCGACCCTGGAAAAAGCACCCTCCCAGTGCCGAGGGCAAATGGCTTGGTATGGCCAGGGAGGCGGGGGGCGTTCGCTCGCCCCCCTTTTCTGCCCTGTCAGGCCTGTGCTTGGATCAAGGGTCTAGTTGGAAATTTTAGGGGGAACCCCATGTTTTTTTAGGAGGTGTTTCTCCTAAAATTCCTACCAAACCTAAAGGGTCTGGTATGACTTTTGGGGGGGAACCCCACGCTTTTTTTTTTAAATGGGGTCCCTCCTAACTTTCCTACTAGACCTAAAGGGTCTGGTATTGTTTGGGGAGGGGAACCGCACACTTTTTTTTTTTCTTTATAAATGTAATTTTGCTGCAGCAGGTTCTGTACATCGTACAGATGCGCCACTTTACAGGCAGTTTAAGGGGACCCCCCAGGCACGATATTTAAAGGAATTTTTCATTGTTTCACTTTAAGCAATGTTAAAATCACTACACTGTACGATTATCGTAGGAGAATCGCGGGAAATCCCACGATCGTACGATAATCGCAAAGTGTATGGAAGGCGTCTTCCGTCGAACAACCGGTCCAAGATGGGCAGATCGTTCTTTTTTAAATTACTTTAACAACCCTCGAAAGACAAAGTCTTGCGAGGGTTGTAAAGTGTATGGCCACCTAAAGGAACTGCCTGCAGAGCTCAGAGACAGGATTATTGCAAGGCAGAGATCTGAGGAAAGCTACAAAAAAAAATTCTGATGCACTGAAGGTTCTCAAGAGCACAGTGGCCTCCATAATTCTCAAATGGAAGAAGTTTGGCACAACCTGGACTCTTCCAAGAACTGCTCAGTCGGCCAAACTGAGCAATCGGGGGAAGAAGGGCCTTAGTAAGTGGAGTGACCAGGAACCCAATGGTCACTGACTGAGGTCCAGAGATCCTGTGTAGAGATGGGACAAAGTTCCAGAAGGACAACTATCACTGTAGCCCTCCACCGATTTGGCCTTAATGGCAGAGTGCCTAGCAAGACTCTGACTGTGAGGAACAAGATTCTCTAGTCTGACGAATCCATGATTGAACTGTTTGGCCTCAATTCTAAACGTTATGTCTGGAGGAAACCAGGCACCGCTCATCACCTGCCCAATACCATCCCAATAGTGAAGCATGGTGGTGGCCGCAGCATGCTGTGGCTGTGTTTTTCAGAAGCAGGGACTGGGAGAGTGGTCAGGGTTGAGGGAAAGCTGAATGGAGCAAAGTACAGGGATAGCCTCAATGAAAACCTGTTCCACAGCACTCAGGTCATCAGACTGGGCGGAAGGTTCACCTTTCAACATGACAACGATCCTACGTACATAGCCAAGACAACACAGAAGTGGTTTAGGGACAACTCTATGAAAATCCTAGCCAGAGCCCTGACTTGAACCCTATTAATGTCTCTAGAGAGACCAGAAAATGGCTCTCCACCAACGGTCCCCATCCAACCTGACTGGGCTTGAGAGGATTTTCAAAGAAGAACGGCAGAAAATCCCCCAATCCAGGTGTGCGAAGCTTGTTGCATCATACCCAAAAAGACTCGAGGCTGTAATTGCTGCCAAAGGTGCTTCAACAAAGAACAGAGGAAACGATCTGAATATTTAAGTACATGTCATATTTCATTTTTTTTCTTTTTAATAAATTCACAGACATTTCTAAAATTCTCCTTTCACTTTGTCATTATGAAGTACTGAGTGTAAATGAATGAGGGAAAAAAAAAGAATTTAAACAACTGTAGTATCAGGCTGCAACATAACATTGCAAAAAGTGAAGGGGGTTTGAATACTTTCTAAATGCACTAATAATATCTATATCGATCGATCGATCGATATATATATATATATATAAAAGCCCGGGCCATCAGTTTAGAGTTGGCCATGAATAATCTCACTCTGTCGCACGCACGCAGCAATACCTGACGTGCAGCGCAATTGTCATTTTCGTACGTAGATGCATCTGACTTGTGTTTGTTAGTATGAGCACGTTCGCGGGCTCAGGGGACTTTACATTTTTTTTGGTATTTTTTATTTTTACTCTTTTTTTCCTCTTTTTACATAACTTCATTGCTATCACATGGGGGAATCACAAGCCCCCTATGTGATAGCACATTGGACAATAGGGGTCTATTAGACTCGTAGTGTCACCTTTCCATTTCAATAACTTTAGCTGGGGAATGTAAATACAGCAGGCAGTGGCTGGGAGCAATAGTCAGCCTGCTATAGGCCATTTCAAATTGCAATAGTCAATAGCTGACTATTGCACCTGCCCACTGTCTGCTGTCAATCAGGGAACTGAAGGAGAAAGTTGCACTTTAAAATAGCCAATTGCAGACTGGCTATTGCTCCCAGCCACTGAATGGGAGACTTCTAGCCGGCTTTCTACTGTTGGCTACAAGTCTCCCATCCAGCGGAAGAGGGTGCATGGGGCTGTGGTGGACACCTTGGGGGCATGAGGGAAGTGGTGGACACAGCGGGAGGCATGGCGGGTGACAGTGGTATCTCCTCCCCACTGGGCACCAACTGCAGAAGTTTGTGTCCCCTTTGATCTCCGCTGCCTGTGCTGATACAGGTGGGGATCGAAGGGGACATAGGCCCCAGCATGCAGCGTCTCCCAGCATGGAGAATAACAGGGAGCAGAGTAGCGGGGGGGGGGGGGG
>NW_017306493.1:1250064-1297868 GCF_000935625.1 Nanorana parkeri
GGGATTGTGTGTGGGGGCAGGCTGGCGTGAGATTGAGGTACGGAGCTCTCCTCACTGCTGGGCAGGCTGGACAGGCGTCTATGTCCCCTCCCATGCCTGCTGGGAGCAGCTGGTATCGGTGCGGACACAGAGCCCATGAAAAAAGCTCTGTGTCCGCACTAATTGAATCAACTAAATCGATACTTAATGATTATCATCAATTAAATCGATTGTTGCAGCCCTAAAAACAACCTTGTCCCTATGAAGAACCAGAGTGCTTTACAAGACAAAGCAGACAACTCCAAAATCCTTTTAGACGAGGTAATGGCCACAAGAAAAGCAACCTTTTTGGATAACAAGATAAAGAAAGGTCTTGTATAGGTTCAAAATTAGGTTTTGTAAAGCAGATAAAACAAAGTTCAAAGCCCATGAGGAAAAGGAGACCTAACAGGAGGAGCTAGACGAGTAACTGCCTGAACAAAAGTATGAAGAAAGGAATTAGAAGCAAGAGTACATTGAAAAAAGGACCGACAAGGCAGATGTCTGACCCTTTATGGTACTAAACATTGATCTACCTCAAGTTGAAGGAAAGACAAAATTTGCAATATAGCAGAGCACATGTGGAAAATCCCAAAGACTCACGCCAACGAAGATCAACCTTACCGTATGATTAAAAAAAATCTAACGAGTAGAAGATCTACGAGCTTTAAGCATAGTATAGTCGGAGTAACAGAATTTGAAATTACTTTCTCTTTCAACACTTAGGTTACAACAGCCAGGCTGTTAAAGCCAGCGACCAAGAAGCAGGGCGGAAGATTTGGCTCGGAGATAACAGATCTGGACAATCTGGAATAAGAAAGGGATTGTCTGCCAATAGATGAACCAAATAGGCATATTACACCTTGCAAGGCCAAATTGGAGTCACGAGAATGACTGGAATTGCTTTGTGTACAATCCTGTAAAGCGGTCAAGGTAACAGCGTTGGTGAAGGAAAAAAAAACAACATACATTAGCGTGTACTGTTCCCATAGAGCTCCCAAGGCATTTACTGCATCCGCTGTTGGATCCCTTACTCTGTACACAAATTTGTCCAATTTCTTATTGTGATGAGAAGCCAAAAGGTCCACATCCGGCGTTCCCCAGTGGTGACAAAGTTGTCACTTCTGAATAGAGAGACCGTTTGTCTGGATCCACATGTTATTTGTTGAGAAAACCCACCTGCCAGTTTCTGACTTCTGGAACGTGCACCTCTGAAATTGTTGGAACCTGGAGGTTCTGCCCAATCCAAGATCGAATGTACTTCCACCACCATTGATACACTCCTGATGCCTACCTGGAGATTGATGTATGCTATTGCTGTAGCATTGTCTGACAGAATCTAAATCGGACACCAGGACAGAACATGGGTTTAGTGAAACAATAGACAAATCACCCTTAAGTCCAGGACATAAATCTGAAGCTCAGATTCCTCCAGAGATGAAAAACCCTGCACAGAAACGTGAACCAAGAGAGACAGTCCCATCCCACAAGACTGGCAATCGTGGCGACAATCTTCCAAGTCTTGGAAAGAAAATTACTTTCCGATTGTCGACACAGGAGATGTCAAACACAACGACAGAGACATCTTGGCCGGGGCACTCAACCTGATCATCTTGTCCAGCAACAGAGAAGACTTGTCCCACACTTGTTCCTCTGTAAAGTCCTGCAATGGAGCTGAGCAAAAAGTACGACTTCAAAAGGTTGACTCCATCAATCCTACTATTCGATTGTAGGTTCTCAGAGAGGAACAGTGAGGAGTTCTGAGGAGAGGAACACTTTGGCTTGAAGGGTATCCAACAAAAGACCCAAAAACTCCAAGTGATGTGATGGAACTAAGGACGACTTCTCAATGTTCAGAATCCATCCAAAGTCCTCAAAATGTCTGCAGCACTGTCTAGGCTTTGAGCTCCAAAGTAGGAGGTTGACTGTTCTTAAAGTAAAAGTTGTCTAAGTTTCTGATAATCGGAATGCACTTCCAAAGACAAAATCCCAGGACTGGAACAAGAATTTTTGTAAAAACCCTTGGAGATGAAGCCAACCGAAAAGGGAAGAGCCACACACCGATAATGACTGTTGCTATTGCAAAATGAAGGAAACGCTGATGATCCAACAAACCTTGAGCTGCAATTTGTCGGAGGCTGCCAAGACCCGCAAAGCTGGAACGCAAAGAACAAGGAGGAGGAGAAGGAGGAAGACGAAAAAAATATTCTGAAATTTCAGTTTCCCATCTCTTCGCACATTCCATCAGGCGTCCCCCAACCAGATGTAGAAAACACGGGAGCAGACCTTCATGTTGAGTGGACTTTTTAATTGCTAAAGACGTCTAGAGGGTGTAAAGGTCTGGAGATGTGAGACGTCTTCTGAAAACTGGAGACTAAAGAAACGTATAAAAGATGAAAAATAGGAAGCAGGCTTACAACGCAGATCCCTATTTTTTACTTATCTGCGGTAAGTGCTCACTTTTACCTCCCATAGCTATCTTAATAATTTAATACAAGATTGCTTCAAAAAGATGTAAATGCAAAAAAATCCCTTTTTGCACTGGAGTGCCGCCAACCCACACTTAAACCAGGTAGCTCTGCGTATCAGATTGGAAAAGACAGACACATGAAAAAGCAGACGACAAGCATCAAAAAATGCATCATATGAAATGAGATGCAACAGTCATCTGATCCACAATCAATAAAATGTGGATCGACTCCCATCAGTCGCCTGTTCCATGCTTAAAGATATTGTCTAAATAGCCAAAATCTGGCAAATAAGGAATGTAGCCAATAATTGTCAAAGAGCTAAACTAGCTTTCTTTTTTTAAATAAAACATCTGTAAAAAGGAAAAGATGCGGGGACTTCAAGCGTCTAGCAGCCAGAAATTTCTGACAATCACACATTAGGTGTATTGTATTTATGAGCTGAGTGAATTTGTCACAGCCCAGTTACTGCATGACATGGCATAGTGTTTCTGACAATCACACATTAGGTGTATTGTATTTATGAGCTGAGTGAATTGGTAACAGCCCAGTTACTGCATCAATGACATGGCATAGTGTTTCTGACAATCACACATTAGGTGTATTGTATTTATGAGCTGAGTGAATCTGTAACAGCCCAGTTACTGCATCAATGACATGGCATAGTGTTTATGACGATCATACATTAGATGTGTTGTATTCATAAAATTAATCTATGTGCTATGTTCCTTAACCACTTGCCGTCCATGGCCGTTCCTGAACAGTCGGACGGCAGCCTTATAGGAGCGGGAGGGCGTCTTAAGACGTCCTGCCCCTCCCCCCTGCTTGTGTGCGTCGCTCAGTGTGCACACTAATGGGGGAAACTGTTAGGAATGTAAAACAGCCAGAGATGGCTGTTTACATTCAAGCAATCAGGAATCTAGAGATGCAGGATCGCTTGTAGTAGCTGCGGGTGTGCGCCCCCCCGTACCGCCTTCGTCTCAGTCACTGCCGGTCCCGAGATCCGCTGTGCCCGGTGCGGCTGGGACCGGCATAGTGACTCTGTTACAGGAGATCAAAGGGAGGTCCGTACACAATGTCCTCTCCTGTCCCCGAATGCAGGAAGTGATGTGTATTACATCACGTCCGCATTCAGTGTCACTCTCTGGCAAGAGATGCCGGTGAGCAGCTGCTGAAGCAAATCTCTGCTACTTCAGCTTCTCTAGGGGTCCGTAGATTAGGGGTCTTGGAGAGGTAAATTGGCTATCACATAGGGGATTTCTTAGCCCCCTATGTGATGGCAATAAGGTTAAGTGTTAAAAAAAAAAATTAAAGCATAAAAAAAATAAAGAACCTTAAAAAAAAGTAGTGACAAATAAAAATAATGTAAAATAACACAAACATTTTTTTAATGCTCCCAGGATTTAACATTATCTGGTATGAATCTCTTTCATGTCGGCTAGCTAGTGAGAACTCCCAGGATTTAATATTAGCTAGTATGAACCATCTAGCAGCACCCAGTAGTAGAATCTCTTCGAAGGAATAAAACAAACTAAATTAATAAAAGCAGAAGAGAAGGCGACATACATTCTCCTGAGGACACTAAGCAAAACTGGCAGGTGTGAGGTGGGAGGTGTTATGTCCTTAAATATCTCTGCATGCTCTTTATCCCCGATGTCTCCTGGGGGAGAGTGGGGGGTGTCCCCTGAATATGTGGACTTTTTCACCACCAAAATCCTGGAAAAGGGTATCTATCTCTTGATTATGTCTTGATTTTGTGTTGTAAATGTATATTTGTATTATTCATTCTGTAAGATGCTAAATATTACAGGCTGCCTCCCTTCTTCCTGAGGAAGCTTTGGCGAAACGCGTAGAAGGCTGGACCCACTGCATATTGATGTATGATTCAAGGATGTTAATTGCAATTCTAATATATGAACGGCATACGCCTATGAAGAGATTGATAATGGAAAGTTCTATTAAATTATTTGCACATAGAATGTGATTGCATGGTCCAGGGAGGCTTTTTGCCCAATTAATTTTGTGTTCAGGGAGTTATGCTGATATACACCACAGCATTACTGGTACTGTTTTAATATTTTTTTTATTATATATCTTATCAATAAATACATTTTAATAAAGATGTGCATTTGTTTGTTTGTAATGTAATGTGACACCTTCAAAGCCCCATTTTGAGGATTGTTGTTGTATATGCAAATATTGGGGTGTGGTGTCCTGTTTTCATTTGGTGGCTCAGAATACATACATTTTTTGGTAATCTGTTATAGAGATATGGCGTTGGCAATGTACATTAAAGTGCTACCGTGCTTACCTGCTTATACCTAGAGCAGTTGTTAGTTGCTCCAAGCCAGACTTGCTCTTCCATAGCTGTGGAGAGAAAGAAGCCATCTCAGTACCTACCCCAAGCACTTTAAATTAGAACTATGTCCTCTCATAAAAACAAAATGTGCTGCAATACATAATTATAACTGCACCTACAGTTTCAGTTTTCTCTCAGTCCCCCTGCAAGGTCTCACAAATACCTGTTGATCCTGCCAGTGAAGTCAACCCAGTGCAGCTTCATGTGATTGTGTGGTAACAATGCTACAGTGCTCTTGAATTCAAAGCAGAGTTACCATTCTCTTATAGACTGTCTGCTTGCAGTACAAGTGGGATGAGAAGAGGTTGCAGAGGGCATGGCTATCAATATTGTCACTGCTTATTCCTAAGCCTGTAGCTTGTTAACCAGTACCTGACCACACCTAGTCTTGACCGCTACTTTATGAAATGACAGAACTGTCTGTTTCTGTAACCCTCCCACTGTGAGCTGCAGTGTCTGAGAGATGGGAGCATGTGAGATGCAAATGAAGAGGAAAGGTAAAGGAAGTTTGTTATCACTTTGTGCATTACTAAGCAACTGGATTTAGTAGTCGTTAAGACTGTCATACAGGAGTGTTAACTCTTAATGTATTGGTGCACACAACTGTCATCACAACTCGACTCTGGGCTGCAAATCCTTTCAAATGACTCCATCAAGTCAAGAAAGATATAGACCAGCAACATCAGACTGAAGTTGTTTCTATCATGCCATGTGTAGGAACATACTTTGCAAATTAAATATATCTTTTCTCTCTTTAATATACCGTCATCTGCAAAGGTAGAGAGTGCAATGGGATAACTGCTTGCAGTTCAGGACTAGTCTTATCACTATGCATTATTCAATGCCAATTACAAGATACTGTTAGCTATAGTTCAAAAATTAGCATCACAGTTAGCACGTTACATACAGCAAAGTTAACATTATGCAGAGTCTTTTAGAATACTCACGCTGTATATGTTGCCCTTACCATCAAACATTTTGCCCACCATTGCTACAAACCACTTTAATAGAAACTCACCGCTGAACTGAACTTGGTGCGAATAAGCCCAGGTGCAAGGCAGTTCACTCGGATGTTGAGAGGTGACAACTCTGGTGCAAGAGCTTTGGAAAGGCCAAGCAGTGCAGTCTTACTGACGCTGTAAGGGCCCAGGGCCTACGAGGACAGTAACCGAAACATTAGAAAAGGACAGCAACGCCAGAAAGAGAGTGCAAGTTATAATGATTTACTTACAGGAAATGGTGTAAATCCAGCAACAGATGAAACAATCACAATACTGCCACCTCTGTCAAAAGATAAAGAGAATCCTGTAGCTTCAGTGTATTAAACGCATGTAAATCTAGACAGCTGAACAGATAGAACTCCTTTAAATTTAGTAAGTGTTACTGTGTAAGAGGTATACTGGGTACCTCTTATATCCAGGACTTTTCCTCCCACTGCGTCTGCTCTGCATATTGAGATCACTAGAACTGATAGCTGGGTCCCTGTCTATGTCCCCCCCTCATGTTTGTGCCCAGGGCAGCTGCACTGTCTTGCCACCCACCCCCGCCCAGTTGTTATGCCGCTGACTCCACTCACTGTGCACACACATGGGTACACATGCAACACAATGCGCACACGTTACACATGCAACACATTATACGCACACAGCACACATACAACATACATTATGCACACTTTGCACATACAACACATAATACACACACAGCACACATACAACACACTACTTACACTTGTTTTACATCTCTATTCAGCCCGTCCACAATCCACTATGAACAGCCCGGGGAAGAGGAGGCTGAGACATGGGGGAGGCCGCAGGGGTCCCAAACGAGAACAGTCCCCGCTCCCAGAACTCCGGGTGATGCCGGAATGGCCCTATTCATCCCTGGGAGGAAGAGATCATCCAGGGGAGGGACTCCAGGTGACGCCGGAATGGGCCTAATCATCTGGGAGAGGATGAGATCATCCAGAGGAGAAGGGAAGGAGGAGGCCGCGGGTCCTCGGGCAGTGCCCAAACAGTCAGTCAGCATGTGAGTGAGGCGGGGAGGGTTGGTGCAAGCAACCCAACTAAATCGATAATGAAAATAGCTGACAACGATTTTCATTATCGATTATGATCGACTATCGATTAGTTGTCTCAGCCCTACTCCTCACAATGCAAGTCTGAGTCAGCCAACTCTGATATCAACAGCTGTTAAGCGGAGACTGGACAAGTCAAATACAGTGCTCCCTGTAGTGGTAAATTTACAAAGCTTTATATTTAATACAATAAAAATATGGAAGAGCAGGAATTTAAAATATCAAAGTCACGTAAAAAGTATAAGATATATATTGCAATAGTACCTTAAATTGTGCTCACTAAAAATACACTATAAATTTTCTTTAGAAAGTAGAACAATACATTGGTCACCTTCTTATTATTAGAGGACAATTTCCTCTTGCATTGACAATCTAGAAAATAGGAATTTGTACTCACCGTAAAATCCCTTTCTTTGAGACAATTGAGGGACATAGTAAGTCCTTAACTTTAGGGTTCACTGCTGCCGACATGAGAATTGGGACACTGCCAAACAAAAAAACTGTAGGGCGACCCAGGATAACCCCTTCCTCTACCGGCATGCCCTAGTTTTCTAGCAAAGCAGTATCGGGAGCTTGATCATAATTGCAGAGTGGGACCTGTGTCCTTTAATGGACTCCAAGAAAAGGATTTAAAATATGTACAACAAATCTTATTTCCGTTTTGTCCATTGAGGGACACAAAGTCTTTAACCTTCGGAATGTCCAAAAGCAGTCCAACTGAGGGATGGGCAACACTGTATACAAAAGCTAACAGCCCAAGAAAACAAAAACATAAAAATAGGACCTTACACCAAAACCGGCATCGAAAAAGTCACAACATTCACCTGGTAGAATTTAGAGAATGTGAGAAAAGACCAGGTAGGAGCTCTGCAACCAATTTTGGAGTTGGCAGCAGGTATGGAACGAAGATCCAATTTCCTCATGGACCTTTGCAAGCAGGAGCAGCAGCAGTCAAGGATGTTTCCTTGACGATAAATGGCTGAGCGTGCTCAACACTTAAACCAGAGCATGATGTCAGTGCTCAGTCCTACAGAGTTAACTCCTTACACAGCAAAATAGCTGTTAAATGAAGAATAACGGAGCCCAGTAGCTGAAATAGCTGCTGGTATTCAGCCCGGCTGGCATACTCATATGTGAATCCTCAGAGTCAGGGCAAGTGCTGAGCCAATGCCAATGGCTCTGGTCCTGAAAAGTGCTCTGCCGAGAACTTTTACCAGAACGGAGTTTGAAAAGCACCCTACATGAAACCAAGAGCCCAAAGGTCACTTCCAGGCTATCCCTATAACGTCCAGTTCAGTGGGGTATGGGTTCAGTACTCCAAGAGCAAGGCTGGGGACAACCATGCTGGAGAGTTGCAATCAAAGAGACAAAGCTCCAGCAGTGATGTAGAGAAGAGTCTTGACTGAAGAAAGAAATGAAGAAAAAAGGTGCCCACAAAGAAAAAGAAAAAAAAAAAAAAGACATCAATCCTACCAGGACACTAGCTAAAACCTGAGGAATGCTTATAGTGGGAGGGAAGATAATGAGTTGGCCTGTAGTTTCTTTCTAGTTTGTCTGTCACTGTCCAATCCTCCTGTATGCAACAGTATAACCCAAAGGTGAAAGACTTACCGTGTCCCTCAAAATACGAGAAATAAATACCCTTTGGACAATTTAAAGCAGTTCGTCTGCTGTATTTCTGCTCTAGGACAGAGTTTGCTTTGCAAAGCTATATCATTTAAAAGGTTTCCAGGTATTTTGTAAAAAAGAGTGGGAAACCACTTTAATGCCCATCATAAGTATTTGCTGCTAGGAGAAAAATAAGTCTCACCCTCTTTCCTGCATTTTGGGCACCACAAGTTTCACCAGAAGGAATGCGGCTTTAACATTTATATCCAGAATCTGAGAAGAAAATGAATGTGAATTGTGTAACATAAGAAGTATAACATTTATCATTTTAAAATTAAAGCAAATTATGCCTTTTTCAAATTTATGTTGCTGTCTTTTTGTTAAATATACTTTCTTCCTTCTGTAAAATATAGCTGGAGGTATTCCGCATTGCGCTGTATAATGTATTGCTGGGTTTTGTAGTCCTCTATAGCCGGTGCCGTTCTGCATTCATTGCTGTATAATTTTACACTTTTTATTTGACTATATTGCACACCACACTTCTTTACTTCCACCGCCCCAAGCTTGCTCCTGTGATGGACTACAATCTCAATACAAACTAGTAGTCCCATCACTGGAGCCATTTTTAAAATGTATTTTATTTTTTAATTTTTTATCCGATTAACCGATTAATCGAACCTAATAATCGGCTAACTAATCGATTTTGAAAATAATCGTTAGCTGCAGCTCTACCTGCATTGCTATCACACTTTAAGACATGATTTGGGTCCAAGGTCCCAGTTGCTCTCAATCCCTTTTCCAGCTTCTGATTACATTTATTGACACGGAACCAGTGGTACATACATATGTATCTGTGCAGAGAAAGTGCAACCTCTGGTTAAGATACAGAAATTTTAAAAGGAGGAGCCAGGAGATAGTTGAGGGTGGTAATTTACTTCCCTTTTATGTGTAATTTAATTTAAAACACAGATATTAAATGCTGCTCTAGTGGATTTCTCTAAAACAATAGACTATCGATGCTTATTCAGTGAAGCACTGCAAAGACTTGCACCCATAGCAGCCAATCATTTTCTACTGGTCTGACCATAGCAAAGTGAATTGTGACTGGTGCCAATTGATTATTGCACTTACAGATTTGCTTCCTGTATTTTTTATTGAATAAGTATGTACATGTAAAAATATACAAGGTGTGTTATAAAATTATGTGTGGGTTTAGTTATAGTCTTACCTTATCCCAAACCTCATCAGTAGAGTCCAAGATATTTCCAAAAAAGGGGTTAACTGCAGCATTAGAAACAAGAATATCAACACCTCCAAACTTTTGGACTGCCTAGAAAATAAAATATGTCATCAACAAAGAGCTTCTTTCAGGAAGTACAGCTTTTCAGAAGCATGTAGAAAGTGCAGCAGAAGAGAAAAACATTGATTGAGAGGCTGTGAAAGAATAAGGCTGGGTTCACACCTGGGCAGTTTTCAGCGCTGATCGAAGCGCTAAAAAACGCTCAGCAAGTGGAATCCCATAATTTCCTATGGGCATGGTTCACACCTAGGCGTATTTCAGTGTGTTGAAACGCGCTGAAAAACGCCCTATGCCCAAACAAGTACAGGAGCTTCTTCGCGTATCCATTGGGATACAGCCGGATAGCTCTCGTAAACGCGGATTTGACGCGCGTTTCGCGGACCGCAAATTGCGGTAAAAACATGACATTTTATGCTTTCAAATTGTTATGTATTAAATGCGTATTTGTAAAGCAAATATAGGGCTTGTTTCCACCAGCCCGTGTGCTTACCGCAATGTGCCAGGAATGCACGGGATCGCATACATAAAGTCTCCTTTGTGTCCTGGAACGGAAGGGGGTGTGGCAGTGTCATTCAAGTCAATGGCACTGCAAACAAGCCCCCCGTCTGCAGTGCGATCAGCCGCACATGAACGCGTGGTAATAAAATGCCCTGCATTCCAGTGCGGTGCGATCGCAAAAAATCGTGCATTCACTTGCGTTCCGTGCAGAGGACATTACGGTAGACGCGCGGGCTGGTGGAAACAAGCCCATAAAACAGAAGGTAATTCCCAGGGAACTATGTGTTATCTAAAAGACTGCACAGCAGATGCTGCCTTCTGGGAGGCTCGGTTTGTCTGACTGAAGCAACAAAATAAGTGATCCAATAAGGGATGAGCAAAACAAAACAAATGGCAAACGCACTCATCAATTTTGTCAATAAGGGATGAGTCACTGCTGATCAGTTATCAACTTTGATTTGTAAATTTAAGCTTGAGCTATTGACAATTGTAAACAAAAGGCTTTCTCAATATAATATAAAGAGAAAGCTAAAAACATTTGAATAGGGATGTTCATATACGAAGCACCGTATTTGGTACAAGTACAAATACCTTTCCAGCTCCAAGACTAGACTAGAGAAAAACTCAAAAGTTAGGAGGCAGCTGTCATTTGTAAGGAGCATTGGCTACGGGTCTCCCGAGATTTGTGCATCCCTATTTTAAATGTATGATTTGTTATATATTTATTAGGGATGCACCGATACCATTTTTTCAAGAACTAGTACTGATACTTGTCCAAGTACTCACAGACACAAGTACTGATACATTTTTGTTTATTGTCATGTGACAGTTTTTCTTAAACAATACAGACTAATGATTTCAGGACAGTGGTGGAGCGCCAGAGCTAGGTCCCAGCTGCAACCACTACACCCCTGGTAGTTCTCGTAAAAATACCAAGTATCGGCACCGGTATCTGAATATCCCTAATTTTAAACATGATAAAGAAAAAATATATATATATATTAAAATTATACAGTCCTGTCCATAATAAATAAAAAAATATGCATAAAACCATTATAGATTCTCTTTAACAAGTAGGATTATTTTATTCACAGAGTGATTCTTGCCGTTCTGGCTTCTGATTTATGTTTTTACTGCTGTAACAGAAGATATAAATGATGTTCTTTGCAATTCAATAATTCTCCTTTTTTATCCGAATTGCTTTAAATTTATATGTGGCTAATAATGACAATATTGTTACCTTATTATCCTTTAATAACAATATATTATCCTTACATTTTTACTAATCTTTTTCTTCTACTACATTATCCTTACCTAGTCTCCTCTGCTGCCCAATATTGCCTTTTGACCATTTCCTGCTTATTGTGCCATCAGGACAGTTACATACAAAATGACCTGGTTTGTTTTCTTGTAACCTATAAATAGTCCAATCTTCTGCATGTACACCTTTGGATCAGTCCCTGGACCGTGCTGCACACAGCGGTTACCTTGCGGCCCCTTTGATTTCAATGGGGTTACATCCGCGAGGCAATAGCAGAAAAAAAACATACATGTGCCTTTTTTATGCAAAACACGATGCAGGGCGGAATCGCCGCGGGAAACCGCATGATCCGCCAGGCGCGACTGGGGTTCCATTAGAAAATAATGGCACCACCAGCACGATCGGCGGTGGTGGGGGACTCCGTGACCGCATGGCAATCCGCGCGGTACTGTGCACAATTGCCGCACGGTCACGGACCGCGCAGGTGTGAACCTGGCCCCACTCTCTATAATTGTGCCCTACTGCAATGCTAATTCTTACTATTTACACCATTCAACTACTCACAACAGATTACAGTATACTGTTCACGGAAACATCTGATTTTGTTAAGATTTAGAAGTCATCTGTCAAAAGAACTGTTGAGTGCAGCTAATGAAAATATGAAACTCTTACCATGTTCACTAGTTTTTCTCGGTCCTCACTCCGGCCCACATGACAGACTGTCCCTTCAACATCTAGTCCTTGTTCTTTAAGTTCTTTAACGGCATTATCTACATTTTGTTGCTTTCGGCTGCTGATCAGAACTTGTGCTCCATCCCGAGCAAGCTGCCGAGCAATAGCCAAACCGATCCTTAATTGGGGAAGGAGGAGGCACTTCATGTCAAGGTTCATTTGAATAAAAAGACAAATTCCACTTCAACACAAGCATGGTGTCCTTAGAATTGATTTGTCAGGGATACAAATGTATTAATTAACCAATGCATTTAGGATTTCCCATCTATGCCCTCCTATTTGTAACTGAATACTGACCAGATCTGCACATGCTGCGAACACATACGAAGATTAGATTAAGAAGACACCTTTAGTCATACGATTTATTAACCCTTTTACTTTCAGGGGTTGCTTCCCATTTTGTATGTCAGATGGTCAAACCATTGTTGCAATATTTCTTCTTCATGTTTAAAACTTTATACAAAATTGGGAAAAGGCTCCCCAAACCATTTCTTTTATGAAAGGACAAGGCCTATAGGGGTGAAAAAAAGGTACCTATGTTTTTAAATGTCCCCTGATAGTTGCACAATCAGAACTACAGTTTCAAAACAAAAGCACACAAAAACATAATCAGGGAAATTCCACCAAAGAAATATAAAAGATAAAACGAAATAGCAAATATGTGTGTATTAAAGCGGTGTGTTTTTGTGAAACAGTAAAAATCAATGGCATGCAACAATGTAAAAAAGCCAAAGACTTTTACTAGTCCAGTGTTACACTACTTTAGTATTATGCTAGCGTGATGTCCCTTACACTTCTATCATGCATGGGGATATTTTCTTCTTCAGGTCCCTCCGCTGCTGATTGACAGCAGGCAGTGGGCAGGTGCAATAGCCAGCCTGCTATTGGCCACTGCAATTTAAAATAGCCAATAGAAGGCTCACTATTGCTCCCAGCCTGTGCCTGCTGGGTTTACATTCAGCTGCCTCAGAAGGCAGCTGTCATTCCCCAGCTAAAGCCCATTGAAGTGGAAAGGTGACACAAGGGGTCCAATAGACCCATAGGGGTTGATTTACTAACCTTATAAACACACCACGAACATGTATACACCTCTGTAGTGTGTTCCCTCCCAGCATGATCTATGGGTGGAATCTAAACACCTTTGTAGTGTGTACACACCCAGCAGGTGTGCTGTGCAAAGCCAAGCATGAATTACAAGGTGATGTTGTATAAATTAGCTCTATGTTGTGTTGCTTGCGTTGATGAATGCAGGAATGTAAATGCATGAGCTAACCATTTTTGTCTAAACTGTGAAGCAGCATTATATATGCATCATGTGCATGATTTTTCCATATATGGCATTAGTGGAAATATGCTTTTAGAGACTTTTTGGTTGATAAGTGTGTGTTTAGGTTAGTAAATCACCCCCATGTCACATTAAAGACAACCTGTTCACCTCCAATGAGTAAAAAAAAATTAAATTAAAAATACCTAAAAAATAAAGTCCCCTAGGAAACGCCCTCGCAAAAAAAAAACCTAGCTCCTAACTTTTTTAGTTGGCTCCTGGATTAAAAGAAAAATTGTCAAGCCCTGCATTATATATTTGGTTTCAAATAACAACACTCCCAGAAAAAAAAAGAGTGCTATTTTGAATCAGATTAGACCGTTGTAAACCGAGGGCCACCTGTACTGTATACAGTTGATAAATATCTGCATACTGTAGATAAAGATCCCTTATTTCTTCCTCTCCTTGCACTGCACTGACACTGAACCCCAGCAGAGCACATGTGGGCTTATCCACAGCCAAAAAAGAGATCAGTGAACAGCAATACAGGGAGGATAAGGGAGCTGAGAGGGAGGCAGCCACAGAGAATATTCCTATTTAGACTTGGGAGGAGGAATTGGGTGGCTGTGCAGCTGCCCATCTCTTCTACAGCCAGGACAGAGGCCATACAATAAAAGAAAAAAGAGCTATTGCAACCATAAGCTTGTTTTAACCTTTTGATTCCCCTGACGTAAAACATACTTTAGATTGTAAGCTCTCACCTAACATCTTGTCTTGATTTGTATTGTAACTGCAATGTCTTCCTTATATTGTAAAGTGCTGTGTAAACGGTTGACTCTATATAAATCCTGTATATTATGATAATAATAATAATAATAATAATAATATGGCCAGCATTACAGAGATTGTAATCCTTCTGTACTCTATATAAGAAAAAATGTTTGGGCTGGAGCTGAGATTTAGGAGTTATACTATATAGGTTTAAGTGACAGACGGGGAGCAAATAACAACAGATACACATGAGAACAATAATCAAAAAGGGAAATCAGCGATAAAGAAAGGGTCACACACAGGATCTGAATTACCCATCTGTTGATGCTGTTACTAGTGCCACTTTGCCTTGAAGTCTTGGAGGAGTCTGCACCCCTCTTACACTCTGCATTATGCAGGATTCTCCACCACGGGCCGGTACGGACAGCAAACGTTGCAAGGACAGGCGAAGCATTGAGCAGGAAAGTGGACTCTGCACCTGACACATTTACACAAAAGAAAAGAAGGGAATGATGGGATTAAAGTTCAAAGCACACATGTATATGCATACAAGTATGTTCAGTTTTGGGTCTGCATTGCTCACTACAGCTTACTAGTTCTTGATGATGTATTCTCTCATTAAAAATACATTGATTTCTGGCCATGGACTACAAGAAGGAATATTAAAAGAACAAACAACCTTTTTATATACACTTTACTATTAATGTTACATAGGAAAGATTTGCTACCTGCTGTGTAGTGCTGTAAACGAGTTTTGTGTTAATGCTTATTCCGACAATGTAAGGCTGGGCACACACCTTACAACCATCGCAAAACTTTTGTCTTGCGATGGTTGTAAGGTACTTAAAAAAACGTACGATCTGCCTATCTTGCATAGGCAGATCGTACTTGCGATGATCGCAAGCCACGCCCCCTGAGGGGCGGGCTTCCGATGACCACAATGCCGAACGGGCAATGTGCGCTTGCGCACACCGGTCCGTACGGCTGTTATCGTACGGACATGCCACAAACCCGCCGAACATCGTACGATGCTCGGGGGGGGTTCGAACATGGCCGAAAGTTTAAATTTGGGCGGCCTTACAGTAGTAGAGGTTGCACGGCTTTCACACACCTTGCGATAATCGTACGCTCGCGGGATTTCCCGCGATTATCGTACGGTGTGTGGGTACCTTAAGCCTAATGCATTCTCTGTGTGGTTGATACCTTATTTCCACAACTGACACAGATATTCACAGCAAAGCTGGCGATACACCAGTTTAATTTCATTCACAAAATCTCATTCATTTTTGGAGCCTTTGTTCAATTTACTTTGATTTCCACCGTAGTGATAACAAAAAACATTAAAAAGAGCAGGATGGAAAATTTTTGTCCAGTGAATTAAATTTTAAGACAGAGTGTCATTTTCGTTCAAGAAACTTCATTCATTCCACAAACAAATGTTACAATCAAACATTAGTCAAGTCTCTGATAGCATTATCATATGTTCTGACAAGATTTTTCATAGGAACATTTGCACAAAAATCCAATGGACAACAATCCAAGGCCAGCAGACAGAGCGATCGTCACTGGGGTTGGTTAACTCCGCAGTTAACCCTTTACATACACAAACAATAGCTGCCACCGCGTATTTTAACGGGAACACGCAACATTCCCAGCAAATGCTGTGACAATTCCAACCTCAAGCAATGCCTGTGATGCTCGCTGTCCCACCAGGCAGGAGTATAACAAGTTTTATAATATGGTAGATCTCTCCACAGAGACATGGATTCTTCAAATTCTTAGTTAGATCATTGAGATAAGCATACCAATTTTAAAGAACTGGTTTTGATAAAGTAAAAAGTGCAGAAAAATATACAGAAAAAAGATGTGACATAAAAAGAGATAAAAATTATAAAAGTAGCTTTTTATACATACAAGACTTGACATACCTGTGGTGTATGGCTCCCTCAGAAGGTTTAATGCATCTCTTTGGCCCTCTGTACCTCCTAAGCCAGGGGTGCTTGGTATGTATGCGATCAGTGTTTCATGATACATCCATCTAAATATGTGTGTTATTAAAGAAGAGCTTCAGGGAAAATATTATTAACCCTTGCAGTGGGGCTACCCCCGCACTGCAAGGGTTACCTGCTCGTTTTCAACTAGAGACTAAAATAAAAAAATTATTATCACCGCGCTCTCTCCACCCTCTTCTCCTACACTGCATCGATGGTACGTTCCTGAGAATCCTTACGTCCAATACACAATGTATTGGACGTGATGACTCAAGGATTCTTTGCGCTGGAAGGAGCAGTCTAACAGCAATCTGGCTCATAGAATCAGGTGAGTATAACTTTGTTATTTTCCTCCCTAGACCAAACCAGCAGTTAATCTTTCCAGTTGTGTGTTCTCCAAATATGGAGAACACACAACTAATCAGAGATCAGCTCCAGGGGAAAAAAGTATTCAAGAGATATCAAAATACACATTTTGCACAGATATGCGCATTTCAGTGTGTTTTTCAGTGCGGTTTCTGTTCATAAGTAAGAGCTTACATTGTCCAATGTAAAGCAGTCTCAGCTGCAAAAACTCACTAAAACAAGCGCAACAAATCGTTGATCGGTGCGTTTCCATTGAAGTCTATGCAGCAAAATGAGCTGATAAGCCCCACAAAAGAAGCTCAAGGACTATTTTATGATTGCAAACTAAAATTCTAATTTTGGTAGCTCCCCTACCATATAGTAAGCATCTAATGCTGAATTAGTCTAAAGGGAGTGTAATAAGGCCGTGTATACGCGCGTACGTATTGTACCATATGCAACATATGCAAATAAATGGCTCCATACACACAGCCGCGTATGGAGCCGTATATTTGCGCCCCATATATATGCGCAAAAACAGAATGGAACAGAGATGCGTCCGGGCAGCGTATCTCTGCGTAGCAACATTAGTTGGGGTGATAGTTGGTGACAGATTAATAAGTAACATTAGTTGGTGTGATAGTTGGTGACGGATTAATAAGTAACATTAGTTGGGATGATAGTTGGTGGCAGATTATAGAGTAACATTAGTTGGGATGATAGTTGGTGGCAGATTATAGAGTAACATTAGTTGGGATGATAGTTGGTGGCAGATTATAGAGTAACATTAGTTGGGGTGATAGTTGGTGGCAGATTAATAAGTAACATTAGTTGGTGTGATAGTTGGTGACGGATTAATAAGTAACATTAGTTGGGATGATAGTTGGTGACACATGTTGGTGACATATGGCGGCATTAGATTGTAATAGTTGGTGGCAGAATATATGGTGACATTAGGTATGACAGCTGGTGACATATCATACCATAAACATATCATCGAGTGCTGGTGACTTTTATTATGGACTGTATCTGACACGGTTGTCACTTCAAGCACCAACCTTTCAACAAGGTCTGTACGCGGTATGGAGTGCAGGTGATTTGGTATTATCAGCTGGTGACATACGATACGGTAGTCAGTTGGTCTGATAGTTGGGGGACAGATTACACTGTGGCATTAGTTGGTGGTGACATCAGTCAGTATGATACTCACCATGGCTGGGGTCACCATTTATGAAAGTTCTATCACACAGACATTTTCTCCTAAGCAGAAGAGAGCTAACAACAAACTATGTAGCGTTTCAAAGCATTTTTCTGCTGGCAGGAAAGCAGAGCCTAAAAAGTCCTACTTAAAGCACATTTTCAGCTGGTGTTTAAGAGCTGAAGTGATGACATTTTAGTATTTATTCATTGCTTCCTTTTCCCATGGCCTATATCCACAAATAAGTATTTGTCTCTAAATGTGTTTGTAGCCTGTGAGCAAATAAATCAGGTAGAAATCCCTTTTCTTCTTCTAAGGGGTGAAATTGCTGCAGTGTAACTAAAAACAATCTCTACCCAAAATGACATTTCTGCTTTGCAGAGCTGCTGACAAGTAAAGTTTTGTTTTGGGCACATTTTTAATCATACAGAGAAAGTACAACTCTAGTCAAAACCTTAAGTTTGATTTTTGGCTAGATTGGGGAATGGTTAAAACCAACATCTACTACATTTTTTAGAAGAGTGGGTGCGAATTAGAACTTCTGACAATGTTAATGGTCTGTCATGGTGACAACCACAAACCCCGACATTTCTCATTTTGATGTCTCTTGGCCCAATCAGTGGCAGCAGTTGTTGTTAGGGCATTACCTGCCCCATTCTGACGGGGTGGGGAAAGTGCATGCTACCACTGATTGGGCCAGGAAGGGGTTGCATCAGTAGGCTTGAGCGAGCTGGGCTCACACCAAGCCCATCACTACTTACAAGTATGGAGGAACACATAACAGCACTGGTGCTTGACCCAGTGCTGTAACTAGTGATGGGCTCGGGCGTGTTCGCAAGCGCCTCGTGCCGAGCCCGCCGGGAAGCTGTCAGCACGCAGGGCCAATCACAGGCACTGAGACATTTCCCGATCTCTGCAGCTGCGGACCGGGAACATGTCTCAGTGCCTGTGATTGGCCCTGCGTGCTGACAGCTTCCCGGCGGGCTCGGCACGAGGCGCTTGCGAACACGCCCGAGCCCATCACTACTAGTGATGTGTGTGGGCTTCGTGTGTGCCAGGCTTGTGCAAAACTGTCTGTGACCACCCCCCCTCCCCCGCATCCTGACACAATCAGTTGTGGCCAGGGCAATCAATGTCCCTTTGTTCCATGTAGCTGTGAGGAGGGCAAAGTTCTTGCCATAACTGATTTGGCTGAGTGCTTGTTCACACCATAAACAGTGCGTTTCAGATCGGTCAGCTGCTGGAACGCACGGTATCACACCCAGACAGGCTTCCTGCGTTAAGGGGCATGGCAGTGCATTGTAGTCAATGGCACCGCAGCCACACCCGCAGTGCGATCGCCCACACCAGAATGTGTGGCATATCAGTGCCTGCGTTCCGGTCCAATGCGATCTGCAAAAATGTTGCAAGCACTATTTTTTTAGATCGCACTGGACCGGGTGCGGGAAACAAGCCCTGAGAGGGGATGTGTCACAGACAGCTATGTACAAGCTTGGCGATCTCAGTTCATACCAAGCTCATGCAGATCTCTAGTTGTCTCTAGGGGCAAGAATACAATGCTTTAGCTCTGTATAACCTCTGACAAAAGCAACTCATAGCTTAAACTGGCCATACATCTTAAGATCTTTCACATTCCACTCCACAGGCAGAATGAGAGAAATCACTTGATTCCTCCATCCACGCTACGGAGCATGGATGGTGGAATCTCCCGCCAGATATTGTATTGACTGGCTTTAGTCACTGTTTGGGCGAAAATTTTCCACCCAGCTCTTTCAACAAAAGTTGATTGAAAAAGAATTTCGAACAATTCCAGTGAGAAACTTTACACAGAACATCCCTTCCTAAATGGAGGGGTGGTAGAGAAAGGTAGTATATGCTGCTACAGAGGGGGCATTAAAAGAGAACTATAGGATAAGTATTTTTCCCCATAGTTCTCTTTAGGGTCACAGGAGGGCATATACTAACCTCCTCCCGTGACCCAAAGCTCAGTATATAGTGAGTTACAGCTCGCTATATACTGAGAGTGCCGCAGCCAGGACGGATCCCGACAATACTGTCTGGATCCACCCAGCTGTGTGCGTGACAGCTGTGCTCACCCCCTCCCCTGTCAGTGCTGGAGGATCGGAATCCCTGCAGGGAGCGGTGACTGACAGTCAACGCTCACTGCAGGGAGATGATCGGGAAGTGAGCAGATCGGTGCATGTTTCTGCTCACTTCCCGATTAATAGAGCTGACCTGTGACAGGTTCTTTGTCACACGTCGGCTCTAACTGTGAGGATGAGTGGGAATCACTCACCTCATAGTTCTCCTTTAAAGCAAAACAAATGATTTGCCCTGCATCAAAACTGCACCGAATTGCTTTAACATATATTCATAGGCCACCTGTATTAACAACCCCCCTGCTTAGTACGCCCCCTCCAGCACCTATACTTACTAATCCCCTTACTAACCCCCTTGGCTGCTGGTTCCCTGGTGCAAGTCTTCTGGGTATGGTATGTTACACGTTTGCACGTTTCCCTGTGGACTTTCGCAGGCCTCACTGGCAGTGATTAGTGATAAGCCTGGGCTTGGTGCAAACCCAGTTTGTCCAAGCCCGTGATCAACAAGCCACCCCCTCCTCCCCCCCAATCGGTTGCAGGGACGAACATTCCCATGCGGTGGGGAATGCCCCCAATGCAACTTTCCCCACTGATTGGGTAGGGAGGAGGTGGTGGTCACAGTTTTGAGTGCAGTTGGGCAAACTAGGTGAATTGGTTCACACCAAGCCCAGGCTCATCAATAGTAGTGATGGGCTCGGGCGTGTTCGCAAGCTCCTCGTGCCGAGCCCGCCAGGAAGCCGTCAGCGCGCAGGACCAAACATTTTCCCGGTGCACAGCTGCAGAGATCGGGAAATGTCTCAGTGCCTGTGATTGGCCCTGCGTGCTAACAGCTTCCTGGCGGGCTCGGCGCAAGGCGCTTGCAAACACGCCCAAGCCCATCACTAATCAATAGCAGTGATCAAAACAGTGCAACATGCAGGGATGTCAATACGTATGGCCACTGCATTGTGCCCACTGGACATCAGGGACTGGATTTGGGGTTTTCTTTTACTATAAGAAAGATAAAGACAATCATCTGGTTTAAAAACTGATGAACACATGATCAATCCGCATTGGACTACATCACACAGCCTTATTTGTTAAATAGTGAAGAGAAGTAGGTGTAAAGGTCAGTCAGACCAGAGATTGATGAGGTGTCATTGCTGGTGTGGGTGTTGAACGCCTCCTTCGCCCAGGATGACATCTGTAATCATACAAGCACGATTCCGAATCTGCAGAAGTACTACAAATCCCAGGCGTGCTAGCACATTTACTTTATAACAACCTGAATACTTGGGACACCGCGTTAACTGTAACAGTGAACGTAATAACACACCTTATGAAGGAAATGTCAGCTGTGTGTCCTCAAGCTGCCTCTGTCTGTCTCTCTTCCCTGTACGGGGATAGATAGACAGCCGACGCCTGTCCAGCTAATTCTTCCAAGTATGTCGCCCCCTGCTGTCTGTTTGCTGGTACTACCGCGCGGGCACTGCAGTGCACAACAGCAGAAAAATAAAGCCCCACTCCCAGACACACATTACTATATAGCCGGCCACTGTGTGCACAACAAATCAGAACAGAGCAGAGCAGCCATTTGTTTTCCTGAAACATAAAAGGCCAGGTAGTTAAGTCGTCTCTGTTACTTCTAAATAAAAAATATGCCAAAGAATGGTCCCTGAATTAAGGTTTCTGCATTCACACTTCAGCAGCGACTGGTGTGTTTCAGCAACTGAAGAACGCCAGTCACCACTGGGGCACATAGAAAAAAGATGTTTTCCTAGCAGCACATAGGGTTGCCACCTGTCCAGGATTCACCTGGACATTTCGGGTTTTGAATGCTGTGTCCAGGTTTTATGGCTGCAGAAATCCGGACACAGGATGTCAGGCAGACAGGGGCAACCAAAATTAGGATAGGGGCTACTGGCCCCCCACTGAAAATAGTCTCAACTGTGATATTTACATATAAATGAGTGGCGCTATTTACATGAAGCCGCGCCTCATTCTCCCAAAAAAATGTCCGCACGTCGCTAGAGTGTTCGGGTTTCGCTCGAAGAAAAGGTGGCAACCCTAGCTGCACAGCAAGGATCTAAATAACGTGAATGGAAAAATTATACCAAATAAAGTTTTAAAAAAGAGAAAATAGTAAACGGTGCCTTGCAGTGTACCAACACAAGGCACCAAAGCTCACAGCTGCCACATGCCACATGATACAATACAACATCAGAGACTGCAGACATGTTACAGTAGGTGGTCAGAGATTGCAGACATACAGTAGGTGGTCAGAGACTGATGGGAAGAGACTCCAGACATGCTAGCAGGGCCGCCTTCAAGGAGGGCCGGCCGATACTCATGTGACGAGCCTGGGGGACCCCCACATGGGTATCGGTCGTACGGGTGACCGGGGAGGAGGTGGAGGTGGCCGGGCCCCCTCAGTGCCGGACCTGTGTCAGAGGAGGCCGGGCCCCAGCAGGGCCACCAGTTTTCTGATTTTCAATCATTTCATTTGAAATCAGAACACGGGCGGCCCTGCAGACATGCTACAGTAGATGGTCAGAGACTGCACACATGCTACAGTTGAGTGGTCAGGGACTGCAGACATGCTACAGTGGGTGGTCAGGGACTGCAGACATGCTACAGTAGGTGGTTAGGGACTGCAGACATGTTACAGTAGGTGGTCAGAGACTGTAGACATGCTACATTAGGTGGTTAGGGACTGCAGACTTGTTACAGTAGGTAGTCAGGGTCTGCAGACATGCTACAGTGGGCAGTCAGTGACTGCAGACATGCTACAGTGGGCAGTCAGTGACTGCAGGCATGTTACAGTAGGGGGTCAGGGTCTGCAGACATGCTACAGGTGTTGATGGAGATTGGGATCTTGGTGCAGGAGACTATAATGTTTTTCAGAGCCTCACCATGATAGTGCTACATAGTTTTATTGACTGTTGATCCATTTAATGCTGCAGGGGATTATTAAGATTTAGATTAAAGGTAACTTGATGTTTGTTATCATCTCTGTTCTGCCTCCAGCATGTGGAAATCATAGGCTTACCTACCTGCCATATCAAAATAGGCCACATGGTGGAGCTAAAGAGACGATATATCAATTTACAGCAGCTTAGACTGTTTTCCTTTTAACCCCTTCATGACTGAGGCCCTTTTTTCCATTTTTGCACCCATGTTATATTCCACATTTTAGGCCTGAAAATGACGTAAAACCCCCCAACATTATATATTTTCTGAATGCCAAGACCCTATAGAATATCCCAACATCCTCTCTATCCAAAGAGAAGGAAACAAGAACATTTTGGGAGTTCAGTCTCCATTTTAGGACTGAGGAGAAGAGAATCTACTGCCATCTGCAGCATGTGTCTGAAGGTAAGAGCCCAAATCTCTTGTAGGCAGCATTGCTGGTATGGATGGACTTGTTTCTTTCTGTATTTGTGAGCTAACACTGTATTTACATGTTTTTAATACTGATTGTTTGTCCTTTTTACCAGTTTTACCCCACCCTGTTTTGGTAATAAATCATCACTCAATATGGCTTATTGCAGAAAAGGAGGGTTTAGCTGCATGTCAAGCTATACATAGGCTTCAGGGCAACGGCAATCTCTGTACAGTGACCTTTAAAAACTATGCGTCAATAGCAGACTGGCACATTGGGAAATATATTGAAGTGAATATATCAAAACGGGAGCAGACAAAATCTGGAGCATCTATCCATGGCAACCAATCAGCATCTCTCTTTCATTTTCAAATCTTATCTGAGCAAACTGAAGAGAGAAGCTGATAGGTTGTCACTCGAGATTTTGTCTGCTCCAGTGTTGATAAATTTCCCTCATTGTCTACAATTCCCCTTTAGACTCATCCCTAGACTTGTATTAGGTATTTTGTCTTTCCTTGAAGCTCCAGATGATATGAGGATGTTAAAGGAATAAAAATGAAAGGATGAAATATGCTAGGCCTAGATGAGTTTCACCTATACATTATAAACATTTTGCACTTTACCCAGTTTTGTTAAATGATTTCATACCACCATGTCTTGGCATCGAACTGGGCTTCGGGTATAATAACTACATGATGTTATTATTTCTAGAATACAGGCTGAAAGATAAGTTGTGGATCCTATTTCTTTTGTCTGTTTTTTTTTTTTTTTTTTATCTATTCCTACTGTATATTATGCTCCTCCTTGTAGAGATGGTGTCCTTTCTATCAGGCACGTCACACTCTGGTTCATGGCAGCTGAAACCCGGACACATGATGTCAGACAAAATTGACATATGGGCTATAGAGGCCGGATGCCCAAAGCACTCTGCAGGATCTGTGGTGGGGTCTATGGTGGGCTCCACAGGGTCTCAGGGGGCTGTGCAAGATTTGTTGTGGGCTCTGCAGCATGCAAAGCCCACCACAGACCCTGCACAGCCCCCTGAGACCCTGCAGAGCGCACCACAGATTCTGCACAGCCTCCATGAGACCCTGTGGAGCCCACCATTGACCCCCGCAGAGTCCACCACAAATCCTGCACAGCCCACCGTGTGCGCTGTATCCAGCGACTGACAGGTTATGCAAAAAGTCAAAAACAGAAAGAGGTGGGGCAAATTTAGTGCGGGGGGTGCCTGAATTTTATCTTGCCTAGGGCAGCTCCAAACCAAAATACACCACAGCTCGTCCATGTGCCGGTCACTATTTAAACCAGCGCACGCTGTATGTAGCTTCTGAGAAGATACGCTATTAGTGCAGCCAGGAAGCAGGCTTCGCGTTTTGCATACCTCCTGCTATGCTAATAACGCAGTCTGACAGAAGCTAATAAAATGCCCCCGGATTTCATTTTAAAAATCTGGTCACCTTATTTTAACAGCAATGCATCTAGTTTTTAATTTAGCAAACCAAACAGCAGCTGGGCTGGGTAGCCAGGGAAATGAAGATTTAGCTGTAATGAACCTTGCTCCCTTCCACCAGACATCTGAAATAAAGAGATGGTTAGCATAAATGAAACAAGGCACCAAGTCAATATCCACCTTTTGACCACAGTTCCTGGATTGCAGGATTAATATTATGAAACCTTTGTGCTGCCTAGAAACCTATGAACATTATTACCAGCTGGCTCAATATACCTGCATGGTAGCAAGACAACCATGGCAATAGTGGCAAAAAGACAATTTTTCACTGTTTCTTAGTTCAAAAGCAGTCACATCCTTTATGCCACAGAAAAAATGGTAGGCAGTCTTAAAAATGCACAGTTAGTATCTGACAATATTTTGGAAGTCAGTAATATCAACCTTTTTTTTTATCATGGGCTGCTTGACAGCAGGTATGTTTTACCTTCATCACTGAAAGTAGCCAGAGGCAAGACAGGATATTGATTTATCACTTCTTACAATTATTCTGGCTTAGGGTGTCAATAAAGAAGCAAGAGATCCACTGGCTCATTGAGAAAAAATGCTAATTTGTTGTTTAAGGTAACCTCCTCATGTATCACTTCTCCCTCCCTTTTAGATTGTAAGCCCTCAGGGGCGGGGCCCTCCTTACCATCTTGTCTTAAATTGTATTGTGATTGTAATGTTGCCTCACACCATGGCCGCCAGGTACAGTGTAGTGCATGGGGCCTCCTTCGGCTTGGCAGGATTCCTGTTGACAGAGTTGCGGGTGCGCATGCGCGATGTGCGCAAGCATGCGGCAGACAGGCTGTGCGACGTGTGCGCGCGCGCGATGGATGGGCTGCGTGTGCGTGCGCGGAGGCGTGTGCCTGCGGCCATTAGTGTTGTCAGGTGTGGGTCTTGCTGGGGGAGGTTCCTGGCACACAACTTCCGTTTTTACCTCCTGCCATTGGCTCCTGGACTGGAAAGCCTCCTGGTTGTCTCGGCGACCGGGGGCGGTCCTGGTTCCCACTGGGTATATATTCCAGCCAGAGCCCTGGCTTGTTGCTGAGTTATTCTGCCTATATGGTGCAGTTACCTAGCCTCTTGAATCGGATACTGCTGCAGCTTCCTGACCCCTCATCTGAACTCCTGGTTATTGACCCCTTGGCTTGTCCTCCCGCTTTTGATCCTAGCCGTCTGCCTCGACCCGGACTGAGCCTTGACTATGCTTTTGGAATTGCCCCCTTTTGTACCTAGTTGCGGATCTCCGGTCTGTTTCCTGCCAGTGGGTTCCACTCCACGTCTTGGGCCAGTGACACCCCTGACAAATGTCTTCCTTATATTGTAAAGCGCTGCGTAAACTGGCGCTATATAAATCCTGTATAATAATAAATGACTGGAAGGTCCCTGACCAGCTATCTATTCCACACAAGGCAGACATGTACTGACAATGTATTTTATACTAAGGCTGAATGCCACGCAATGCTAGTTTAAAACTGAACTCTATGTAGATATAAAAGACACATATTAATGCAGTTATTTTGTCATTATTAATCATTAATTGTATTTTGAAATGTAACTAGTCTAAGCAACTGCATATGCCATGCTGTCAGCCTTTTTAATAACCTATACAGCAGCACCCAGACTTGGTGAGCTTGGGATCGGACTGGGAACCAATGAGGTGTGCTGCATGCAAATATGCTATCAAGCAACAAGCTGACTGGAGAAGAGAGCAGAGTGAGGAGATAGTTAGCTTCATCACTGTCGTGCTTCTGGATGAATGAACAGAAACGTTATAATTTGGCAGGTAAAACAGCTCCCTTATATGTAATTCATCTGTGTATTTAGATTTTTGCTTTTAAAACCTTAAAATGGCAGTAGTAAAAATATTGTGTAATTTATGTGAAAATATTGTATATACATATAAGGGGGGCAGAGCTATTATACGGTAATAACAATGTTCAATTTGAATAAACCATGATAAAAAAAATAACAAAATCTACATTAACCCCTTAAGGACCAAGCTTCAGATGCTTGTATTTCAGTTAAGGACCAAAGCAATTTTTGCTGTGTGTGTTCAACTGCAATTTCCATCTTTCTCATTTATTGCACCAACACATATTATATACCATTTTTTAAAGGACAAAAAGGGCTTTAACCACCTGCTGTCTGGCCATTGTAATTGAATGCGGGTGGGCGTTTTTAAACGTGGGAAATCAGCCTTGAATGTAAACAGCCAGCGATGGCTGTTTACATACAAGCATTCGGGTGTCTGTAGAGACGCCCGATCGCTTGCAATATGCGTGCAGGTGTGCGCCCCCCTCTGTTGCAGCCGCTGCTGGCGATCCCGAGCTCCACCGTGCCCGGTGTGAGCCCGGGACCAGCACAGCAGCTCTGCAGCCGGAGATCAAATGGAGCTCAGTACACGATCTCTGTTTGATCTCCTCCTCCTCTTCGGAATGCAGGAAGTGATGTGTATTACATAACTTCCGCATTCCTCTGTCTCTCTCCGGTACCGAAACCGGAGAGAAGCTGGTGAAGCAAGTGTTTGTTTCATCAGCTTCTCTGGGGGTCCCTAGGTGACATTATGATGTCTCCATAACTGACACTGAAAATTGGCTATCACAAAGGGGGCTTGTTAGTCCCCAATGTGATAGCAATAAAGTTAAGTGAAAAAAAAAGGTTTAAAAGAATTAGTTACAAAAAATATATAAAAAAATTAAAAGTCACATATAAAGGTAATAAAAAAAATTTTAAGTCCCCCTCCCCCCACATACACGTGAAAACATGCGTCGAGGCGCCTACGTGCGGAAACGACGATTGCATCCATTATGCTGCACATGTTACATAGCGCCGCGAACGTCGGAGTGAGAGCAATAATTCTAGGGCCATCAATCACTGATAACACTAAACTGATGAGCGTTAAAAGCTTTTAAAGCGTCGCCTATGGCCAATTTTGGGTATGGTAGTTTTTGCGAGTTCGCGGGCGCATGCAATTTTAAAGCTTGACATGTTTGGTGTCTATTTACCCGACCTGACCCCGTCTTTTATATTTTGCCAAAAATTTGGGTAATAATAATTGTTTTATAACATAACTTAGGGAAAACAGTTTTTTTTCTCGAAATTTGCGGTACTTTTTTCATTTTATAGTAAAAAATAAAAACCCCAGTGGTGTATAAATACCACCAAAAGAAAGCTCTATCTGTCCCCAAAAAATGGTATAAAATTTATTTCAGTACAGCGTTGCATGGCGGAATAAATGTCAGTCAAAGTCCCGCAGCGCTGAATACTGAAAAATGGCCTTGCCAGGAAGGGGGTGTAAACACCCCGGTCAGCAAGTGGTTAATTTGATGGGACATATCCATATATAAGTTCTCATTTAGCGCATGATGGAAGCTTAAAACTTTAAGGACCCATGACGGAATTATTCCGTCATGGGTCCTTATGGCACGGACAACCATGATGGAATAATTCTGTTATTGGTCCTGAAGGGGTTAAAGTGATATTAAAGTCAAAAGGTTGTTGACTAAAACACAATAGATGTTACTCCTTGATGTTTAAAAGTTTTAGTTTCATACAGAATCAGCTGGTCCCCTGAGCAGTGGCCCTGATATCCTGTTTTAGGGTGGCTATACTTTCCCTTGCAGGGTCCTATGGAGCCACCCTTCTGTGTGCTAGTAAGCTGTGAGCGTCTCTACAAACACACAGGCACTGCAAGGCAACCCACTCTGCTGCTCCCAGCTCCTCCTTCCTCCAACTTCCTGCTCCCTTCTCTAGGCTAGTAGATGGACAGCTGCTGTAGACTGTGCTTTTCCTTGTGATCTTGTACTAGACAGGAAGTTCAGGGAAGCAGAGCTTTCACTCACCTCATAGTTCTAGCCGACCTGTGACAATGAGACTGTCACAGGTCGGCTCAGTAGATCGGCAGGTGAGCGAACACATACCGGAGTTCGCTCACCTCTCGATCCTGTCACGGCTCTCTGCTGTGACAGGGGAGGGGCTGGATTACCCCTCCCCGCTCTGATCCGCCAGCGATGACTGGCGGAACGGATGGGAGAGGGGGCGGGTACAGCTGGCTCTGCCTCTAGATAGGCAGAGCCAGCTGTCAGTCACGCAACTGGGCGGATCCCGGCACAATTGTCGGGATCCGCTTCAGCTGCGGCGTCTCAGTATACCGCGAGCAGCAGCCTATACTGAGGCTAGGGTGACGTGAGGACGCTAGTTTGTGTCCTCCCTTTACCCTAAGGAGAACTATGGGGAAAAGCCTTAACCCCATAGTTCTCCTTTAAGTAAGTGTATGTGTCAAATTCTAAATGCTTTGGGCATTTTGAACCTTCACAACAGTATTGAGAATAATTGTGCTTTATGCACCAGCTTGTTAGCAATGTTTTCGTGGAAAGTATTCTAAAAAGTATTCTGTGCATGATGTTGTTCCAAGCTGGCATTGTTCACAGCACCAGTGTGCAAAAAGCTGTAGGATTTTCAGGTGTCCATATTATGAAGCAGGCATTGTGCTGCAGGAGTATGTGCTTCCTTTTGTGGTGCTGCAAGTCTTTCCAATAAACTTTGAATCAGATTCTGAAAATACCAAATATAAAAAAATGGTGTGAGTAGGCCTTGGTAATTCACGGTGGCTCTATGTGTTTTTTGCTGGGAAGATTACAATTGTCAGTCAATGCAGCAGGAAATCCAGTTCTACAGGTCTCGCCTTGGAGGACGGTGTAAGCACTGAGCCGTGGGTTCAGGTGTCACACTATTTTTCAGGAAGTAGGAGGCTGGTAGAAAGTGATCCAGGTGAAAAGCAGGAAGGTAAGAAACACCGACTCACTGTAAAAGATAATCAGAAACCGATACAGAGAAACTAATCAAAGGTGGCAGAAGAACGTAAGAGATATAACTTTAAAAGAAAGTATATTTATACCCTCGTTTTGCTGTTTGTATTGTTTCTAGTGTGCTATGAACTGAGCATGTGCTCATAGTTTGTGCTTTTCTTCATAGAATGGGACCTCCATTGAGGCTGCATGAGCTGATTCGAGCCATCCGCAGTGTTAAGACACAGAACGAAGAGAGAGAAGTGATCCAGAGAGAGTGTGCAGAGATCCGCTCGTCTTTTCGAGATGAGGACTCCGTGTACCGCGGACGAAGTGTGGCTAAACTGCTGTACATGCACATGCTGGGTTATCCAGCACACTTTGGACAGGTATGTTTAAAGGATGCACAAATTGTGTAGAGGGGGATGTTTGGTCTCATACACATATGTAAACCAATAATGCATTATATTTCATCTCCAGGGCCAGAGTGGTCCTTTAGAAAGGACATACATATAAAGAGACTAATGTATGAGAGGGACAAACGTGACACAATTAGCCAGGTATACAAAGCAAATGATCTCATCTTGTGAGGTTAGGCAGATATATTCACCATACTGAGCTTGCTCTCAGCTGTACTGGCTATTTGTTTTTCTACAGTCATTAACCAGCCAGGAGGGAAGAGAGGTTGTACATGTCAGATAAACATAATAAAACTATCAATTTGTTTCATTATAAGTAACTTTACATTAAGATAATTCAACATTAGGCACGAGCTCGGGTTCAGTCCGAACCAGAGCTCCTCTGAACACGAATGGAGAACCTCTAAACACAGAAGGAAGCTCCTTTCGCTGCAACCCGCTCTGCTGTGGAATTCCCCACCCGCAGTTGCACGTAAGGATAGGGGCAGGATGCAATGATGTAATTGACCTTGTATGGCCACATGGCTTTATTTGGTCAATGACATCAGCACATAGAAGGTCAATGGCATCACCACAAACATCCCTGTTGGTTATGTGCAGCTGTGGGACAGGGAATGCCCTGGTCCATAGCTGATTGGGCAGCAGTGTTCAGAGGAGCTCCTTTGTGTCTGGAGGAGCTCACGTTCAGACTGGGTTTGGCCCAAACCTGAGCTCATCCCTATTAGACACCTATTAGGCATACTAATCATTGCTTACATAACCTCTTGCCATCATCTAGACCTGGAAAAAAAGTATGTATTTTTCTTGTAATTTATTTAGCATTTCCCCCTTTTCTCACAAAGTTTGCAGGGTTTGTGAGGATGATGGGGTGACACATTGCTCATCTTTGGATGTAGCTCTGGCTTGAACTAGCTAATATTTTATGCTGGGTATGGATACTACCCTTCTACTATTGTTTCCATGGCTTTATTACCATTGATGTTGTATTAATAGAAATGATTACTACTAATGTTTATATGTGGTCATTTAGCATATTTAGTTTAATTTTTTTACATTAAAGCATATGGTTTCTTTTTTTAATTGAAGTTTTAATTTTTTTCCGTTATTTTATGGACAGTAAAAGTTCTAATGTGTGGAGGGGCTAGGTGGGAACCCCTAGTTGTAATAGATTAACCTACAAAAATCTATCCTTCTATGATTCTCTTGTCTTTGATTTCAGATGGAATGTTTGAAATTGATAGCCTCCCCCAAATTTACTGACAAACGAATTGGATACCTAGGCGCTATGATGTTGCTGGATGAAAGGCAAGATGCTCATCTACTGATAACCAACAGCATGAAGAGGTAAGATACTGCACAATATTCTCAGGGCCTTCCATAATGATTTTTATATTCATGAGAGTATTTATATTCATGAGAGTATGGTCATTTATATGCAGTCTAACAATGAATGACGCATTGTACACATGATGCACACATTTATATTTTGGACAGGTCATATACTGAACAAGTATTTTCAGTATGATGTGTCAGTATTCTTCAAGAATCATGTACCAAACCTTTGTTACTCACAGCCACCAATCAGATGCCCTATTAAATTACAACCAAATAGTATTGACACTTTCACACAAGAGGACATTGCATTAAAAAGAACCAACTGTACAAAATGTTCAACTCTTTTAACATCCTGGGAATATCTGCAATGATCATTTGCATTTGTACAACAAAACATACATGTGGACAAAAAATGTTCACTACTAACATACTAACTACACCACTAACAGCTATTTTACCCTGACCCATTGGTTTAAATGTGCATTCAGCCTTGACCATTTTGACTAACAGTCTCAGCGTTTTATCGATTGTATTTTTCTCTCCAGGGACCTAGAGCACAGCTCCTCTGTGGTGCAAGGCCTGGCTCTGTGCACATTGGCCTGCATGGGATCAACCGAGATGTCTCGAGATCTGGCTGGGGAAGTGGAGCATCTTCTACAAACATCAAATTCCCATATCAAGAAAAAGGTGCTGCAATAGAGTTTGTTGTATTGTGATGGGGAAAGTAATATGCCAAAGGGTGGGAAAAGAAGACAATTTGGAAAGGGAAGAGTTAATTCTATCAATCTATGGCTTTTATGATCTAGTTTTCCCATTCTCTCTCTGTAACCCAAAAAATATAAATATACCTTTTACTTTCCTCCTCTAAACAAATCTTTCTTTGCTCATGTTCATTCCTTATTTCTTCTATCCCACCTTTGCTCACCACCAGTTCACATCCACAGGCTGTCCTCTGTGCTGTGCACATCATCCGGAAGGTCCCTGACTTAGTGGAAATGTTTATTCCAGCTGCTGAGGAACTTCTGACAGAAAAGAGGCATGGTGAGTCTGGTCAAACCTATTGATCCATGTTGATATCATGACTGTATATGAAACCAGAAAGTAGGAAAATTGTATAAGCTTGATGGTTTAGTTGTAATTGTGTATATACAATATATATGAGCCAGGACATTGACTAGCTGATGTGGGTGTATTGCAGGTGTATTATACGGAGCTGTACTTCTGGTTACAGAGATCTGCCAGAGGCATCCTGAAGCCTCCAAACGCTTTCGCAAGGTAACATTAAACTATAATAAGAATGTGACACCATATCATTATTAGAGATGTTCATTTACTAAATCCCTAGTGTTAGCATTAAGGAAAAGGCATGTACAAATATATTTATATTATATATTATCAGTTTATAGAATAGGTGAACTCGAGCAATTTTTTTTCATTAAAATCCTCAATTAAAATTAAAATTTAAGATGACACGGAGTCTAATGTGCATAATTTATATCACTGTATTTAGGTAATTGCTTGCTTTGAATAGCAGCAACCTGTGATTCCAATTACCTAACCATTAAAGTAGATGTAAACTTTAGTGGCGCCTGCATGTCATTGTTAAGAACTGGCTTCCTGGTGGCAGCAATGGCATAATAAGTCTATGCAACGAGAATCTGCTTGGCTGCTTATTGCCTCCTTTAGAAACCTATGTAACAGCGTGACAACACAGGAAAGCATTTGGGAAATTGGGACGGAGCTTTGGCACAGGAAATTCCTAAAACAAAGACCTTCATGGCAGCAATACCGGGTATTACGTTAGTGAAAGCAGTAGATTTAACTAGATTCAAAATAACTTTTATAATTGCCAATTAACATTTTTAAAGATATAAGATTTTAGTGACTGGGTTTACATCTATTTTAATCTACATAAAACTTACCTTGTCTCTGTAGTATATCACAGTAATTATGATTAGTTTTTGCTCTTTCACTCTCTCCTTAATGCAAAGAAAATACATTAAAATTAGATGAGCTAAAGATGTTCACAGACCAGGGCCGCACTGCTAGTCTGTAAATGTAAGTATTTGTCAGAAGTGCTGGACTGCTTTAGTATTTGTAGTGCCTGTTCAAGCTTAGTTAACTGTGTTTTAAGAAACATAAAACTGGCCACAGTCTGTACAAATTCTGAACAATTATGTCATAACGTAATGAGTGACCTTTTGGTTCATTGGATTGTTGATTCTGATCTTTACAAGGCTTGGTCTGGTTAGCTTTATATTAGAGGGCTAGTCATAATTTCAGCTGAACATTGCCATAGATATTAGATGACAACCATCCATTACTTGCCCATTAAAATACGTTTTTGGGATACAACAAAAACCTTTATGGTCCATTTAAACAGTATATTGTATATTGCAAAATGATTAATATTATTATACAGGATTTATATAGTGCTAACAGTTTGTGCAATGCGTTATAATAAAAAGGGAGACAGTAAGTTAAAATACAATTCAAGACAAGATGGTTAGGAGGGCCTGCTGATGAGAGCTTATGACACAGTACATTGCAAAATGACAGATGCGCCTAAATATCTTTCTCCAGTAAAAAAAAGTAGCACACTTGGAGATAACAGGCTCGCTGTGTGGAACATCTTTCTTCATGGTATGCTGCTGTAAGATTTTAAAATTAAGCTTTGAAATGCATGCAGGGAACAAAGGTAAGCTGGTCAGGTCTTCTGTTTTTCACCCAGGCATAGCTTAGTGCATCAGGCTACCCCATTGCTTACAATAATTTTGCTGAGAGTAATCTGGTGACGCTAGAAATGATTCAATCTGGTACAATGTGCAATAATCATCCCATATATTTACTGCAGTATGTAACATTAACTAGCATAATAGAGGACCATAAGGGACCTGTGTCAGCACTGCTAATGGTCAGACTGGTTGGAATTTTTGTATACATTAATGTATTTATCTTTGTTTATAAAGCAGACATGCATAGATTAACATAGCCTCACAATCACTGATTAGGCACAGCATACTTCTAATAGTTGAAGTTCATGTTGGCTGAAAGGTTTTTAATGTTTCTAAATGGGTAGCTTTCTTTGTGTATAGAAACCTATAACTCCAGAGTGGACCATGTACAAGAAATACCAGAAGCGATGATAACAAATATTCTACCAGAACTATTACAAGTATTGTGCAAAATGCAGTTCTTATCTCCAATATATTTTTTTTCATGGACTCTAGATTCTCCCACTAATTCTGCAAAAACTAAGGCAGGTCATGTCGGGTTATTCTCCAGAGCATGCCGTGGCGGGCATCACTGACCCCTTTTTACAGGTAATGTGCCAACTACAGTGCACTACCGTTCTGTGTATGTGTATGTAATGTGGATGTAAAACCATTCCCATATTTCACTGTGCCTCTGGCTACTGTAATTTACTGTCTGCTCAAATGAGTTCCTGTTTATTTATATATTTATTTTAGGGCTGGTAATGATTAAAATTTTCCTGTTCGATTAATCGAAATAAATTTTAATCATTATTGTACCACGTAGAAAGCTTTTTAGTTTTGGGTACAATATGGAGATATCAGAATCTTTGGTGTTTCTTGATGTCTGTATCCTCCATTGGGGGATTCATCTTGTCTGTTTGTCCCGGCCACCACTGTCGCTATGACAGAAAGTTATGGGAAAACCAAAATTTTACAGTTGTCACCAGAACAGAAATAAAATGGGAATCTTGCAATGGAGACATTTATTCTGGTGACAACTGTCTAAGAGGGAGATTTCCTTTCTCATCCTCTTGTGTCTTCTGGACAAAATGTGAAGGGAAATCTTCCCAATGAACCACAGATACCTTAAAAAAACAACCCTCTTCTTGAGCTACATAAAACGAATAAAAGAAAAAAAAAATTGTTTGATTACAGATGTACTGTATTGTGCGTAAGTTTTAGGCGCTCGTGACAAAATGTTGTAAAGTGAAGATAGTTTTAAAAAATATTGAAATGAATTGGTTTTCTCTATAATTTAACAACCTACAAAGTGCATACAAGGAAATAAAACTAACAGGTCTATTCACAAAAGGGTGCAGAGTTTGGAGAAGGCAGGAGAAGTGAACAATCTAGGACAACATAGCTGAACTGGAAAGTGAGCTGAATTACAGAATTCTTCCAAATCAGCTATTTTGGCCTAGATTGATCACTTCTCCTGTCTTCTACAAAAACTATTCACCCTTTAGTGAATAGACCTGTACATTTATATTTGGTATGTCTACCCTTTGCCTGTAAGGGCCTGCTCACATCATAGCATTGTGTTTAGTGCACGCTGTCGCACAGTGCATTATACCACACACTAGGTGCACTTCTACATTGCATTGCCCTTTTCTCACTGGCACCCCAAAGCACCTCCAGGTTTCCATACATTTTAGCGCCGCACAATGCCAGTTACACAATAGAAACTCGCCTACAGACAAGAACTAATGTGCTGAAAATGTCAACAGGTGCTCTGGATGTAGAGTTTGCAATTTTGAAACATATGGCTATAACAAAGATAGTTTGTTTGCTGAAGGCCTGTAGAGTGGTACATCAATGAGTTGTTGCAGGCAACAGTGAAGCATGGTGGAGGTTCTCTGCAGATTCAGGGATGCATTTCTGCACATTGATTTGGGGATGTGGTCAAAATGAATGGTACCCACAGAGCCCTGATCTCAACATCATTGAGCCTGTCTAGGATTGCATGAAGAGACAGAAGCAACTGCGACAACCTAAGTCTACAGAAGAACTATGGTTAGTTCTGCTAGATGTAGTTTTTTTTCTGTGTATGCACCTTTCAGGTTGTCAATTGATAAAAACTATTCATTGCATTATTTTTTAAAGCATCCTCACTTCACAGCATTTTCTCATTAGTGGCTAAACTTTTATACAGTATTGTTCTTTAAGGTCCCATTTAACTGGTGAATGGGGCCAGATCACAGAGTCTCACAAATTCCTCCATGAGACTGAGGCGATCTGCTGCGGGCAGGAGGTGCTGTATTATCCAGTGACGACTGGATGCACCTTGACGCAAACGGTCTGCATCCAGGAGCCATCTGCAGGTAATCCCCTGCAGAAGCTTCTGCAATAACTTGCGAACAGTTTGCAAACAGCTGTAGGCGGTGGCAGCTGTTATTGTATTGTACAGCTCCTCCTGCCCGCAGCAGGTCATGTAAGTCTCATGGGGGAATTTGTAAGACTGTGCAATCTAACCCCATTCACAAGTGCGAATAGGACCTAATGAAAAGCAATGGATTTTGACACTCACCATATTAAAGGAGAAGTATTGGGCGAGTAAAATGTATTCTTTCCAACACTTTGAGCTGGGGTGTGCAGGTGTCTTATGCTGGCTCTGTAGATCAAGAGCTGAGTGACCATATGACTTCTGATGTATTCTTTCCAACACTTTGAGCTGGGGTGTGCAGGTGTCTTATGCTGGCTCTGTAGATCAAGAGCTGAGTGATAATATGACTTCTGATGGCTCAGCTCACGGCTTCTCCCTGCAGAAAACAGTAGCTGACAGACAGGTAGATTTCTGCAATAAAATCTGTTAAAAGCCAAGAGGGTGTTATATTAAACCAGACCTGACCTAATTGGAAACCGGGCAGCAGTACCAGTACTCCTAATTTAACCATAGCCATCTATACTTTAAATCTGAACTGAACACTCCTTTCTGTTATACGGTCTATATTAATGAACTGCACTGGTTATCTGACTTCCCAGCATCATAAATCACCATGCCTGTCTTGATTAATTGTGTTTATTTTTGTTCCCTAAACATCTTTGTCATGGTGCTTGTGGTTATATATTGACAACTATTAGCTCAACCATTCTTTTCTCTTTCAGGTGAGACTCCTGCGACTACTGAGAGTGTTAGGACAGAATGATGAGAGTGTCTGTGATGCCATGAGTGACCTGTTAGCGCAGGTTAGTGCCTTGTCCAATGACAGTGTTCTGAAGAATGCACAAGACTTATACAGCTGGACTCACCTAGCTTATTTTTTGTCTTTCAGGTATCCACATGCACAGAAACCCAGTCTAATGCTGGCAATGCTGTTCTGTATGAAACTGTCCTTACTATAGTAGAAACCAAATCTGCAAGTGGCTTAAGGGTAAGTTCTCCGAACATGTTTCCAATAGGCCTAGTTTCCAGAGCTTATGATCGCATTTACAGCAACAATTACTGAAATAATTTATGCTATGCCGCTGAGCCAAAGAACATTTAAAGAACATAAAAATGAATTTAAGCAGACACAGGCACTGCAATGGCTTAGGACAGGCACAATGACTGCAAAATCACACACAGATTCTGGGCTCATGCTGAGTCTATGGCCGTCCTGAAGTCACACACATCATGCACTGTCATAGAACACCAGCAAACCTGAGAACAGATATAATTTCTGTGGTTCACCGGACCATCTTTACTCTACCTCAGTCTATGACCCTTTTATTCCTTCTGGGACAATTACCGTCAAGTTATCTAGACATGTGAACACCTCCGTTTAGGGCAATACAGGAAGAGGAGAGGGGTGTTGCATGCATATAGCAGTGTTAATTTCAATTTAGTTTTAGTCTTATAAGTGAATTCATCAAAACTGGAACAGACAAAATCTGGAGCAGCTGTGCATGGCAACCAATCAGCATCTCTCTTTCATTTTCAAACCTTAACTGAACAAACTGAAGGGAGAAGCTGATTGGTTGCCATGGGCAACTGCTCCAGTTTCTGTCTGCTCCAGTTTTGATAAATTCCCCCCTCATTCAGGCTTTAAAGTAAAATGCCATTTTAGTTTTAGTCGTATTTAAGTCATCTGAATTGTTTTAGTTATAGTCTATTTTTAACGACTAAATCTCCAGTAGATTGTAGTTGTCTAAATCTCCAGTAGGTTTAGTCGACTAAAATCTACTGGGTTTATTTATTTGGAAGTGGGGATGGGGAAGTAAATGGGTGTGAGGAAGGGAACAAGTCTGAGAAGCCTGTTACACAATGTTTACTTGCTACGGAGATGGGAGGAGATTGGAGAAACACTCACGTGACAGTAGCGGCAAATCAGATGGATCAGTAACCTATGGAGGAGTATTCTCTGCGGTTTGCAGGGCTGTAATCCAGGCATCAGGGAGATCAGTGGAGCCTGCGTCTCAGCCAATCCAGCTGCCGATGGAGTCAGGGGACTTGGGCTTTGGCGGAGCTCCGAGTGAACCGTAAGGCCGAATAGATAAATGCAATAGTCCCTCCTATTTTTGTCGCATTTTCATTCATCGACACAAATTGCAACAAATTTTCGTCATAGTTTGAATCCTATTAGCTTAGTTTTTATTTAGTTTTCGTTTCGTTTTCGTCACTGAGAACATGCAGATGGCGAAAATGATGATGAAAATTCTTTGTCGACGAAATTAACACTGGCATATAATCTCGGCACCAAGGAAAATTAGTGATCATGCAACATTTTCTAACTTGAGACATTTTCTAACCTGAGACATTTCTTGTCCAGTTCAGCCAAAAAGGCCAAATCAGGGGACAGTCATGTAATGTTCATGGGCCCCTTTAGTTTGCTTTCATATATCATCTTTAAAAATAAATGTTCCCAGGAATATAAAAAGAAGACCATATATGTATTCCCATCACATCTCACAATGACTTGCAGGCAAAGATAGACATTATTAAAGAAAAAAGTCCTAAGAATCTCCTTGTATAATCGGAACACCCCATGAAGACATGTAACAGGATATGAGCCCTACAGCCCTCTAAATTGTATAACATTTGATATTTCTCTTAGCTAGATCCATTGTAAAAGAAAAGAGGAAAACAACTAAACCTTAAAATGTAGAAAGGGGACAGACAGCACAGAAAAAAGTAAGACGGTGTTAAATGAACTAAATCATTAACTACTCTTTCATAGGCCTTAGTAAGTACCAAAACAGACCACTATTTGCAGGGGCCCCAAGGGCCTCACATTAAGTGCAAAAAGGGTGGTTGCAGCCACAGCTTAATTAACAGGGCCTTATGTGCTTACTATTGGGGCAATGATAGTGACATTAAATCAAAACCTTCTGTCGTTGTGAATAAAATCTGTTGAGTACATGCTAATGCTGTATAAGAATGAGTCCAGTCCTCCATGCAGGAGTATTCATGGTATTTATGACAATGTAGTTTATGACAAAGTAGTAGGTGTTAATGACAAAGTTGTCATAATGTATATGGTGAAGGATTTGCGGGTGTGTTTTCTATTGCTATCTTTGATTACATTTCTCATAATAAAGTGCACCTTTTTACCAATACTGCATTGAGCCCTTTTGTTAAGCACTTTCACACTCCTTGTTGAGAGTAATTTTGTGCATAGCTTGCAGGCATGGTCTTGTAGTAAGTCTGGTATTACTGAAGGTAGAGATCATTTAAATGTAGCATAAATATTATTAGCTACAGATCAAACAAATAACAAATATGGTGGATTTCAAGCATAGTCTGGGGCCCTAAATTTGTGCATATGTTGTACAGCAAAGTAATATAGACTTCCATCCAGTGACTATATTCCACTGTAATAGATGTAACTAGGCAAATCATATTTGTGAGATTACTGTGCTTTCCTTGCCTTTGTTCGAAAACTATACCCTAATACTAATGATATGTCTTGCTTTTCTAGTCGTCTGCAGCTGAATACGAATAAACTTTGCAGATTTGCCCAATGCTAAGAAATATTAAATAAACCTTCACATTTCTTAGTATTCTCTTTTTCTTCTTGCAGGTTCTTGCTGTTAACATACTTGGACGTTTTTTGCTAAGCAACGATAAGAACATTAGGTATAATCTTTTTATTGCCCTGTGATTATTTCCCAAGAATTCACTTTCAGATTGCTTAGGGAAAGTCAATTCTTGCATACATCTTAAAGCCTTGTGTGTATTAATCAAATATTTATCTGGTCACCTTTGTGCTAAAACAGTGTTTCTCAACCTTTTTTCACTTACAGCACCCTTTAAAAGTATGCAAACTCTTGAGGCAGCCCAGTCTAAAATGTAAGAAACTCAAAAATCCATACTAGACCCTTATCCCAGATAGGGATCTGATATGGATTTTAAGGGGGGACCCCATGCAAAAACATAACAAAAATCGGGTTCCCTCTTTACATCAGAAACCCCTTTCAATTCAGAATCCTCCCTTTCACATCCAAGTCCCCCTTTACATCTAGAGCCCCCTCCTTTCACATCACCCCCCCTTCCCTAAAATTAGAAACACCCCCTTTACAACAGGAGCCCCCTTCTTGCACATTGCAGTCCTTTCTCTCACACTAGGAACCCCCCTTTACATCAGGAGACCTCTCCTTTCACATTACAATCCCCCTTCACACTATGATCCCCCCTTCACATCAGAAGCCCTCTTTCATATCAGCATTCCCCCTTCACATCAGAAACCTGCTTGCACCATGGAAAGGCATGGCGCTATGTGAAAATTTCGAGGCTCCCCATATGAAGCTAAACGGCACCCCAGGGTACCACGGCATCCTTGTTGAGAAAGTCTGTACTAAAATCACACACATCAGTAAATTTGATAAGTAGGTTCTGTCAGGCTAGCCTGTAGAGTAATAGGTGGTAAGTGTCTAAATCTAGCTTGTTTTACGTTGTCAGTTTATGTCCCAATTATTGTCTTTGATAATGAGACAGATAAGGACTATATAATAACATTCCATTTTATATTTCATCAGCTGGGTAAGTCAGAGTTTCCTTGGCCTACCCATGACTCATGACATATTTGGTGCCTTGGGGTCTTTCTGACAATCCTGTGACTTTTATTTGCATCTACATTATATATGTTTGTTGAAATGTTGTCTATTTTTATATGCACCTTTATCTTTTTTTTATTATTGCTCTTGTTTTTAGATATGTTGCCCTTACGTCCCTCCAACGCTTAGTACAGTCTGATCATGCGGCTGTACAGAGACATCGAGGTACAATCGTAGAATGCCTCAGACAGACAGATGCATCTGTAAACAAGTAAGGACACAACAGAATACAATATATTGTACTAAATACAATGATGTATACAATGTGATTTTTATATTTAAATAACACAAAGCAACCATCAAAGAGGGCCGTGGTGAACATTTCAGAAAGTGAGCTTACTGATCTGTACAAATATGAATTGGCCCAAGATCATTCCATTTCTGTTTGAAGGTGGACTCTCTCACCCTTCTGTATGTACTTTATTAACTTTAATTAAGTCAGCTTCCGAGTAGGAATCTAATTTCTTGCTCAGGGTGGCTAGAATAATAAAACACAAATTGGAGATGTGTTTGTTCATCTTTAATTTAAGGCTATCTTAAGGAAGAACTGTGGCATATTCAACATTAACCCTCGCAGTGGGGCTGCCCCCACACTGCAAGGGTTAAGTGCTGGTTTTGGTCCGGCTATGGAATGTCCCTTGGCATCCTCACCTCTAATGCAAGTGAATGTCCTTGATGTTATGGGTCCTTGAACCACTGGAGCCCAGGAAAGAGGCTGGGGGAACTGGTCTAGCAGTCAGATGGGTCTGAGGTTCGAGTATATCTTTGTTATTTTATACCCTAGACCAAAACGAGCACTTAATCCTTGCAGTGGGGGGTAGCCCCACTGAAATGGTTAATGTCTAATACACCTGGAGTTCTTCTTTAAAGTTAAAGTAACTTTTTTTATATAGTTTTGGATAGAGTAATTGAGGGTTATAACCCCTGCCAGCTTTTTTTGCAAACTGTGTTCCATTGGGGAGATTTACCTTCATGTCCTGTCCAATATTTATAACAGGAAGTGAGAGGAAATCCCTTCAAAGTGAGGGAAATCCCTGGTGGTCAGCAGGGTTGCCTGAACTAGTGTCTACATAGTGGAACTGATGTCTACATTTGAAGATTTCCCATTTATTCTTATGACAATCCAATACAGAAGCTGAATCTCTCTAATGGGATCTCTCTAATGGGGACGCAGAGAGCAAAAAAAAACTGATAGATGTTCTAATCCCTCTCCACTCTGTTCAAAACTAAAAAAAAAATTGGCTTCAGTAGCCCTTTAAGGCAGATATAAAAATGATAATGATTGCAGTTTTCTGTTAATTGGAAAAAATGAAATGTACATTTAAAAACATGTGTACTGATCTAAATCTGTTTTGATATGAGCATCCTCTAATCCTGTACAGCAGCACTCAGGCTGGGTGAAGTAAGGGCAGAACTAGGAACCAGTGCATATTTTCTAACAAAAGGAGAGAGCATGTTGAGCAGAGGAATGATCTCATCAGTGTGCTGCTTCTCCTTTAGTGTCCAATCAGAAGGCTTGGGGCTTGTTCTTGTCTAGGCTATGTTGCTATTTCTGTTGAGATTGAAGATTTTGCCATGCTGTCTACCAGGGTTGTCTGCATTACAAAACTGGCTCTAAGGATTTACACAACAGTTGCCATAAATGTAAGTTCGGATGCATATTCAGCTGCTTGCCCAAAATTCAAGTTTGATATGCTTAAGTTTTTCATCTTTTCCTATTTTAGGAGGGCTCTGGAGTTGTGCTATGCCCTTGTGAATGAGTCAAACATCCGCGTAATGATGAAAGAGCTTCAGAAGTTTCTACGGAATTGCTCACCAGATTTGAAAGAGCAGTGCACATCTGGAATCTTCCTCAGCGCTGAGAAGTAAGATGACGTGGCAACATCAAATTATTTGCAGGATGTTTCATTGCTGATTTTGAAGAATATAAAACATTACAATTGACAAAAAGAAATAATAACACACATTGACAAGATCTGTGAATGAAGAGACCACAAGTCCCATCAGCCACAATACAAGTGAAGTGATGTCACCACATTTGTAGTCCATTCATTCTTCCTCCTGCCCCTGTTGCTGAGTGTTTGTATTAAGGAATGGACATGGATGGGAGGGAGAATCTGCATGCACCAGAACATTGCACCTGCGATCTGCTGATCTTGGTTGCAATGCTAAACTGGCTCCAATGCAAAACAAACATTGAATGGCAATTATTCTTTTAAGAATAAGTGTGCATTTATTATTTTTTCTAAAAGGTCTTTGGACTTTTGGACTTTGCCTTTAATGCAGAGTGAAAACTCACATCTCTTTCCTCCTCAGGTTTTCCCCTTCGAAGCGCTGGCACATAGATACCATAATGGAGACACTAATTGCAGTAAGTGATACCGTTGTTAGCTTATTGCATTCTATATCACAGCATCCCCTAGAATGTGACTGTACTTATATAATTCAGCTGAATCTTTAGAAAGAACTGCAGGCAAACAAGCCATGGGTATAGCTCTAAATAAAGCTGCATTTCCTGACACCAGGCAGGCCCTGCACCGTCGCTATTCGGTGTTGGAGCCATACACGGAAGCACAATCAAGGGGCGGAGTTAGCCACTGGTAAATACAGAGGCCTGTTTCTATGTCAGGATGGCCCAGCACAACCGATGATTCCATGAAGGCAGCGCTGGATCACTTCAGGATTACTACAGCAGTGCCCAGCAAATTGTTACTACAACAGTGCCCCGCAGACTTTTACCACAATAGTACCCAGCAGATTATTACTACAACAGTGCCCCCACAGACTATTACTACAACAGTGCCCAGCAGATTTTTACTGCAACTGCGCCCAGCAGATTGTTACTACAACTGCGCCCAGGAGATTACCACAACAGTGCCCAGCAGATTTTTACTGCAACTGCGCCCAGCAGATTGTTACTACAACTGCGCCCAGGAGATTACCACAACAGTGCCCAGCAGATTTTTACTGCAAACAACAGTGCCCCGCAGACTTTTACCACAATAGTACCCAGCAGATTATTACTACAACAGTGCCCCCACAGACTATTACTACAACAGTGCCCAGCAGATTTTTACTGCAACTGCGCCCAGCAGATTGTTACTACAACTGCGCCCAGGAGATTACCACAACAGTGCCCAGCAGATTTTTACTGCAACTGCGCCCAGCAGATTGTTACTACAACTGTGCCCAGGAGATTACCACAACAGTACCCAGCAGAATACTACAACAGTGCCCTACAGATTATCGCTACAGCGGTACCCCGCAGATTATTACTACAACAGCAGCCAGAAGATTGTTAGTGTAACACTGTCCTGCAGATTGTCGCTATAACAGTGACAATCGTCAGCAACCCACTTCTCTGTGATCCTGCCAGTAGGTCGCCCAGCGGCTTCCAGCACACTGCACGTCCTACTTACTGCTCTCTGCTCATCTTCCGGTTCTGGCAATTCTGGCATCAGTAGTAGCACCGGGCCCAAATTGTGTTCAGCCCTGTGACAGAGGTGTGGGGGGAAAGAAACACAGAGAGGGAAAGAGTGGTTTTTAAGACCCTTGTCTAGCGGACTCTTTATTAAGGGGCATACTGCAATAGGATACAGCAAGGGTAGAGTCCAGGATCATAGGGCAGTAATCCAGACACAGCAAAAGGGTAAATAGCAACAAGGTACAGCAAGGATAGAGTTCAGGGTCACAAGGCAGCAATCTGGGTTCAGCAAAGGTTAAACGGCAATAAGGTATAGCAAGGGTAGAGTCCAGGGTCACAAAGCAAAGGGTAAATGGCATCAAGATACAGCAAGGATAGGGTTACAACTCACGCTTAGTGTGTCCGGTTACTCTACAGCAGGAGAGGGGTCCGCATTGGAAGGTAAGCCAGTAGTGGTCCATGAGCTGGTCTGTGGAGACTCTTCAGCAGACAAGCAGGATCTTAAGCAAGGAGGGTCTGGGGGTCCTGGGTGACCTGGCCACAGCTGAGGAACACCAGGCAGGCAGAATAACAGGGCAAAGGGACTAGAGAGAGCCCCGGCTCAGGTATTTCATCCCTGAGCTGAGACACCATCCTGAGACTGGGCAACCCGATGCTAAGCATCGGCTTGCCCCGGCAACAAGATCGCCTTCATTCCAGCTCGAGTGCAGCTTAGAGTTCAGCCTTTGCTCCCAGCAGAGGAGAGCACCATGGCAACATGCTGCCTGCAACTGCCTCTTCAGATATTACCCTTCCTGGCAGTAATCTCGAGTGTGCCTCGGGGTTAATTTTCCGTACCAAAAGCGGTAACCCCGAGCCACACTCGGGCGCCTTCCGGGTTCCTTCCCTGCGAGCGCTGGCATTGCAGGGGGGCGGAATCGGTGAGAAATTCAAAAGTAAAAAATAGAATAAAAGAAAAAATACTGAGATAATCATACCGCCAGGGAGGTTAAAGTGTATCTAAACCCAGAAGCAATGATATAATATATTGCAGCTTACCAGTCCTTAGATGTGGTGGCTCCACCACGTTTGCAGGCTTCCTTTTCCAGTACATTTTCCTCCTCTACAGGGAAATTCCTGTCTAATCTGTTTGAAATCCAGTGTCCTAGTCACTTCCTGTGCACTGAACTGAAATCTAAAATGATATCTGCCTTCCCAGAAACCTACGAACTGCAAAACACCTCTTATTTAATGCAGATGAGGAGATGAGGAAAGGAGGGGGTGTTTGTAGTCCAGATAAGGAGAGCGCAGCCTAGGGTGACAATGCTGCTTCTCCATATATACAGTGAAGTGAACATTGTCACCCTAGGACAGGAAGTGTGTTACTTGAAGTTAAGCAGAAAAATAACAAGAAACAAAATCTTGAAAAAAGATGAAGGCAGCTACCACATCTGAGGACTGGCAAGCTGCAATATATTACATTGGTGTTCCTGGGTTTAGGTACACTTTAAAGGAGCCCAACTTTCAGTAATAAATAATCAAACTTAAAAGCTGTTTACCTGCATCTGCCTTTTATCAAAAGATCATTTTGCATACAAAACGGAGCCTGTTGCAGGAATTGAAGGACTGATGTGGCATATAACATCCTGCTTATGTAACATTCAGAAAACATGTTGCCATGATACACTATATATTTTTATCCTGACTACTGCTGCTTTGTACTTCTTCCAATAAAAAAGTGTGGAGTTTTTAGTTAAAGGTGTCATGATTCCCATATGCCTAAGTTACTAATTTTTAGGAACTCACATTTAAGGCCTTGTTCACACCAAGCGCGTTCCAAGAGCAGAGCAGTTACAGACCGGATCAAAACTGCGTCCAATGTATTCCAATGGTATCTTGGGCTCTAGTTCACACCGCAGCGTTCAGTTCCAGGGCATGTAAAAAAAACTGCAGCAAGCCCTATTTTAACTGCTCTGGAACGCATGCAAACGCACTGAAAGACCATTTTAAACTAAAAAAAAAACAAAACATATTTTATAACCAAAAACGACCCTGAACGCAGCAAAAACGCGGCAAAACCCACTGCACTGCGTGTGCAGAAACTCATGCAGATCTGCTCTGCATTTGGTGTGAACAAGGCCTTAAACAGAGAAAGTAGACATGATCTGATATTACTGTATGTACTTTTCTGACCTTTATACCAGGGGTAGCCAAACTTTGGCCCGCTAGCTGTTGTGGAACTGCAAGTCCCATAAGGCATTGCAAAACTTTGACAGCCACAGGCACGACTTTTCCGAGGCAGATGCTTGATAGGCTTTGTAGTTATTTCACAGCTGGAACGCAGGGGCGTCCCAAGGCCGGGTGTACCTGCGCGGTCATCTAATTGACGCTTGCCGGCAGCCATCTTAGTGATGGACGCCGGCGGAGAGAGGAGGGGACATTCACTCGGCGGGTTGAGGTATGCCGCCGGGTCACCTCCTCTCTCCTGACACTGTCGGGCTCTCGGTCCATGACAGTTTTGAATTAGGTAGCACCCCGATATTGCATTTTTTACTCTTGAATGGTGTGAACAATACAAACTAAGCTTCTACCACTTCCTGTTCTAATGGGAAGTGAGGGAAAATGTCCTCAGTAGGGCAGCTGTTCATAGTCTTAAAGGAAGCTGCACTAAAGAAAAAATATGCAAGCTGTACTTGCTGCCCTCTCTTTTTAAAATCCTGTTTTTTATTTTCTGACTCTAATATTTGTGCTTGTTCTGGAGCAGTGACTAAGAGATTACTGAAAGCAGCATTAGCACGGCAACAGGTTTTGTTAGATGAATCTCATATGGCAGCCTCTTCATTTCTCTTGCTGGTTAACAGTATATTTTGGGGTGCAGGCTTTTCTTCATGCATGGTAGAAGTGATATTAAACACTTGCACTCTAAAATATTTATGAGGCTGTCCCATTTATGAGGCTGTTGCTTCAGACGGCATCTCTTTGGGTCACAAGGTGGAAGGGGGCGGCAGGCAGGGTGAGATGGCCACTTTGCTGCACAATGTTTGCAGTGTACCTGTGCTGCCCCCTTTTTCGCTAGAGTGTCCCAGGTTGGTAAGAGCCGGGAGATGTGTCAGAGCCATACACATCTCCATGCTCAGCTCTTAGCAACCTGAAATGCTTTGGCTGACATTCCGCCCAGCTCCGGGCAACCAGTGAGGTCACTGGGTGCCAGGAGCTGGGGGGGG
>NW_017306493.1:1297884-1338714 GCF_000935625.1 Nanorana parkeri
GGACACTGGTGTCTATTGCTTATATGGTAGAACACCTATGGTAGAACCAACGCCTATGTATAGCTGGAGCTGCAGACTAAGTACCCGTAGGGTGAATTGTCTAAAACTTGTAACTTGGAGTCATTAGGGTTAAATGGCAGCAATTAATGCAGATTTATTGTCCGATTGATAATTCACCCAACAGCAATAGGTTGGTCCTAGTTTCAGGTGTCCACAAAAATTCCTCAATCCAGTCTAATCAGGTGACTGTCTACTCATCTTTGAGCATTTCCATTATTTCTTGAGAGCGTATTTACAACTCAATATCTTGGCTACAAACACTGTATTTTCTATGTGTGTAATTGTCTGCACTTACATTAAGTGAACCCTGCATTGGCTGTTTTCCAGGCTGGGGAGAGCGTTCGCGATGATGCTGTCTCACACCTTATCCAGTTGATCATCGGATCCTCAGATCTTCATGGCTACATAGTTCAAAGACTTTACAAAGCAATTAGGAATGACATTGTCCAGGTATCATTACCAAGATAGTAGTACAGATTGTAGAAAATAAGCAGATAGAAGGGTGGCAAGAGACATTACATCCCTATCACATGATCAGCTGCAGGCCTTTGTGCAAAGAAACAGCCCTGCTTTGATGGCTATCATGCATGAGAAAATTGTCACCTTATGTTACCAATTGGTCAAAGTCTGCCCAAATTTACCTGCAGAATCTTGTGCCCCTCTCATACACTACCCAATTATTGTCAAATTACTATTCAGTATTTACAACGTGATACCATGGAGCTGAACAATTTATTGAGGGGTTTACACACATTGCAAAGGCAAGTAAAGGGGTTTTCACCTTGGAGTTTACCATCTACAAGTATAGGAACCTGATAAAAAACTGCAGGTATTAAATGATGAACTTCTAATAGGTATCAGTACCGGGGGCGTTTCATCAGTCCTAGCAGACCAGGGGCACCTATGAGCACACAGATTAAAATGTTGAAGGGCTGGTAGGATACCATGATGACTGGTTTGGATCAAATCTATGTCTTAAGACCAATATAATTTTTTTAAATGAATTGGTTTAAAAACCGTAATGTCATATTATTAAAATCATATCATTGCTTAAGAAATATTAATACATTAATCAAAAAGTAGATAAATTACACAATGTTCCAAAGCTGGATTATGCATACAATATATCATATGTGTCTCTCAAATGAGACGTGGGACACTCAGTAGAAGACCTGGGGCACATGCCATGGGTTATACAGTCTAGCAACATCCCTGATCAGTACTTTTAGACCAAATCACTGGAAAGATTTGCCTCTGTGCTCTGTATAGTCATATTTGCTAATGGCATGTCTGTAACAAGTACCTATATTATTCTAGAGCTTGTGCAGAAGGTTTGGGGTTTAAGTGATACACTTTATTGACTAACTGAAAGTAGAACTGAAACTTTTTTTTCATTTTGGGTAAAGTAAGGGTGGGTTTTTCCCTTCACTTCCTGTCCCATAGCCATAACAAGAAGGGAGAGGAAATTCCCCCAAAGAGAGGGAAATCCCTGGTGCCTAGCAGGGTCACCAGAACTAGTGTTTCTATTATATGATTTCCCATCCTTTCCTGTTCTGGTGATAATGGTCACTAGGACAAATAGAGAGGGTGAATCTCCCTAACAGGGCAACAGACAGCAATAAAAAGCTGACAGGTGTTGTAATCCTCTCCTCCCCATCCAAAACTTAAAAAAAAGTTTAGGCTTCCAGTCGCACTTTAAGCTACACGCTTTGGGTATTCCTTAGACCCCTTTGTCAGGCTTTATACATTTCTCTATATACTCTACTACTGTTCTAGAGCTTGTAAAACATTGTTTCTCATAGTGATGTATTCTCTTTACAGCAACCATTAGTTCAGGTGGCCTCATGGTGCATTGGGGAATATGGAGATCTCCTACTGCATGGAGTTTGTGAAGAAGAGGAACCTATTCAAGTGAGACATGAAGGGATGATTATATAAGATTATATTAAAATACATTTTAAGTTGTTCAGTAAAGTATTGCAAACAGCAGTGATGATATACAAAGAGCTGTAATCTTCATCTTCCTTTCAGATATCAGCTTGCTGGTGTCAGAACAGAGAAGATCAACTCTAATTGGTTGATGCTACTATCATTTGAAAATTGCCCTTTTGGAATAAAGCCCACAAAATGTTGTATGGCATGTATACACGAGTATAGGCTTATTTAATGCTAAACGACCATTGATCTAGGCAAGCTCATGCAGTTTTCTAGTCAATGCAGTAGTACAGTGCATTAGGCTCCCCTTAGATGGGAAAGCTGGTATTCAGTGTGTTCTGGTTTTAATGACTATTAAAGTGGGCCTTTCAGTAACTTTACAAGTCTGCATGTATACATTGACAAATCACAATATACATCAACAGTATACGTTTTCTTAAAAGCTGTACATATTATCATTAAAGAGAACCTGTCACATTGCACTGAATGGGTTGACAAGCTCTCTTTAAATCCCACCCCTGTCCCAGTTATATTTACCTTTTACAGCACGATCCTTCTTCAGTCACAGCTTCCATAAAATACCCAGTGCTTCCTGGTATGGGGGAGCATGTAACCTCCTTCCATGATGCAGTGCTAGGTCCTGATGGCCAATCACTAGACCCAAACACTTCAATACGCAGGGGTGACATCATTGCTGCCTAACAAAAGGTTGCCACAAAGTAAGTAGTGGTGGGGGAGTGATGCAAAGCTAAGTATAACTGGGTCAGGGTTGAGATTTAAATAGACCTCTTTTAAAAAGCAGTTGTTGAGTTCCAATCAAGTAACTGCAGATTGCTGCAGGCAGGAGGAAGCATTTCCCCAATCTCCTATGCCGCTGAGATTAGACTGCAACATTGTAAATTTGTAGAAAGGTGAGATTCTGCAGCAGGGGGCTAATCTTTGTCAGGCATTTTTGAACGCAGTCAAGAACAGCACAGACACTAGGATTTCAGAGATCTGTCATGTCTAAACCAGCATTATAGTTCAGAAATTAGATTCTTGCCCTAGATGATCCTTCAGCAAAGAAAAGCAGGTAAAGGCATTGTCAGGGGAAGTACTTTGATCTCTGTGAGAGGTAATAAGTACCTGTTTCTTTTACACATTAGCAACATAACATGATTAAACTTAGTGGGCGCAACATAAAACAAAATCCTCAAACTTATATAAGATAGACTTAGGACATTCAGGCTATCGTCTAGAAATCAAACCTTTTCCTAAACTGATGTAGATTAATATGCACAGGTAACAGAAGATGACGTTCTGGATGTTCTTGAAGGAGTATTACAGTCCCACATTTCCCTACCAAGTACACGAGCGTATACGCTGACTGCAATTATGAAGCTGAGCACACGTTTCCAAAACGGCGTGAAGTAGGTTATACTATTTTCTTAAAGGAAGAATGCATGTAAGTAGACATGTATATGTTTTTCAGTGAAATCTTTCACAAGATACTATACTAACTGCCTGGCTGTTATGCAGAACCTCTAGTCACCGACACAGAATAAGTAGGCAGACCAGTTCAGTCTGAGAAAAGGACCCAGAAGTCCTTATCTGCATACTTGTTCCAGGCATTTACTCAAAGTATGGAGGAAAGATGTTTAGCATGGCAAGCTAGGCAATCATCATTTTCAGGAGAGTTCAGTAATGCCATCTCTGTGTTTACCTATGATTTCTTATAATCCCTTTAAAGGAAAACTGCCCTTTTAGGGACCCACTTGTTATTTGCCCCAAATTAGTTTCACCTTTTAAGTTGCATTAGTGAAATAAATGAACTTTGCACAATATTCTAATTATTCGAGTTTCACCTGTATATACACAGTATACACTATAAAAATATTATTAAGACAAACATAGATAAAACTGAATTTTTTTATTATTTGTGATGGCGTGATATATAGTATAAGCCAGACCTCAGACCTGGCATCAGCCTGCACCTGGGAAGTCAGTTGCTGCAATTCTGTATATGTATCACTTCCATAACCACTTTCTGTCTGTCCCTGCATGGGACAGACAGATTGGCTGACTGTTCTTTATGGAAGGTACCATCTTCCAAGGCAGGAAGCAGTGGGAATGAAAGAGGTGATTTTTCATAAGTATAGATATCCTTAATGTTATATGTAGTATGAAGAAAGCATGACATCTAGAGATGCAACTTGAGTTCACACTTGTCTTCTCTCCTTCAGCCGCATACGTCGTGTGGTGTCAATATATGGTTGCTGCCATGATGTGGAATTACAGCAAAGAGCTGTAGAGTACAACGCACTCTTTAAGAAATATGATCACATGAGGTATTAGTAACAGAGCACTGGTTATTGGGGGACGCTGACTGGGACATAATTGACTAGTTCTCAACACACTTTCTGGAGATATAATTAAAATTGTGCTAGCCTCTGCTACTTTTATAAAAGTTTGTGTTTGAAGCAGAAACAAACAGGCAGACACTAGTAGATGTAGATGTATTAGTAGATGTATTTATAAAGCATTGCGGTAAGGCAGCCTATTCAGTTGAATAGGTTGGCAATGCACAGAAAAAGGAACCTGCAGCATTATTGGTACACAGGTGCTTTGGCAAGGTGCATCGGGGGTGCCATTAAAAATGAACTGCAGCACATCACATTGGCACACATTACTGTAACATGCACTGCACCTGTGTGAAAGACTTGCACACATAAGCTTTTGCCACACTAGTGAATGTTTATTTGTAATTTTCTCCAATGGGGCTTTAAGGTCTGTGACTACCCCATTACTGCGAAGACCTGTCTTTCCACCCTCCCCTAACACATTTAATTTCTTCCCATTAGCATAAACCTCTCATTAATCAATGGCCCCAGTTACAGGCATATATGATGGTTATAGCGCTAGTGTTACACCTGCCATCCAGAGTATAGCTTATTCCATCTTTTTTCCTGGTCAGGTGTGCTCTCTTGGAAAAGATGCCATTACCAGAAAAGACTAATACCGAGGATGTTGGAAGTATAATTGCTGAAACCAAAGACAAAGTTGAGAAATCTCCAGAAAATAACCCATCCTCCAACATGCCAGCAAGTCATGTGAGTAGACTTGTTGTGTATAGAACTAAAACAGTCTAGCTCCAAAACAGCTCAAAAGCATTACTTCTTCTGTATTAAAAATGACATCTTGTACATCCTTATATATATATAATCCACCACATATCTCTGCTTTAACAAAAACATTTGCAGAAAATTGCAGGCAATAAACTTAATTTACAAAGCAAAGTTCTTAATTTTAAAAAAGTGACAGTTATTTTTAATTCTTATTGGAAACAGCTAAAAATAGCAGTCACATGGATGAAAAAAAAAACCTTATCCCTGTGTTAAAGCTTTGTATATTGAGCCTCACGTGGGTCTATCCTATGCATCCAGTTGTTCTGATATGATTGAACCTGATCTAGCAGAAGGTAGACTTTGTTTAATCAGAAACTAAATTATGTCATGTCACGCACCACAAGCATTTAAGCAGTTGGCAACTAGAGATTAGCTCATGCAAGCGAGTTCATTGGTCCAAACCTCTACCACTGAGCAGGTGCCAGTGTCCTAATTTAATCAGAATAGCAGATTCACATTCATGCATATGTTTTTGTGTGTGTTTTCAAGTCTGGCATGTTAAACAACACATGCTGTCCATTACTTTACACAGTGGTCCATTACTATTTAATTTTCAATGCGCTGTCAACATCTGCCATGTTCCAAAAAAAGTACCTGTCTCATTTTATTCAGGGCACTTCAAGGAATCATATGTTATTTATTATTCTGTCATTAATAATGAATTACCCTGAAAGGTAGGTATGTTTTGTTTACTCCATATATGCATGTTGCCACTGAAATTGAATGGCATTACACTGCAATTTGCATACACAGACCATGTTTATACCATAGTTTCCTTAACACCAATTTTTAGGAGTTTCCATCCTTCTAAACAGTGAACAAAAAACGGTTGCCAAACCACAAACAGTTACATGTCCTTAAAAAAATTTGAAGACATGTTGAGACTTGCCTCCTTTTTAAAAGGCATATTTTATTGTGCTACATAAAGAAGAATAACATTTCAAAGGCCAAAATCCTGACCGAATAATACCATTAGAGTCGGGTGGGTGCCAAAGTGACTGCAGATGCCTCTGCAATCCAAGATAAGTGTATGTATAAAGTCCAATAGAATCCAATAGAACAGTTTATTGACTCGATTGCTATCACATCATACCACGCTATATGATATGATAGCAATCGAGTCAATAAACCGTTTTTGACTTGAAATTCTATTGGAGTGCGAGTGACTTTATACATACACTTAACATTTCAAAGGGGCAATTTGTTACATGGACACATAAGATGGAGAATTACCTCTTTTAAAATGTCATGCTTTTACCCTGTAAACTTTGTGTTCCACAATAAAATAGGGGACTCCTATGGTTCTTAAGAAGAGCTTAGGACCTGACAGATATAACCATGCACATCTATGTAACTGTTGAGTAGAAAAAAAACATCTATGGGCAATCGTATTGTTTTCTGATGTTTTTGTCCATGTTTGACAACAACAACAACAACAACAAAATCTTCCTAAGATGGGGAGTAAAAGGTAATAGGTACCTGTAATTCAGATGTGTGAAATGCTGATGTAATATTCTTATTTTATAGGTTACTGATCTCTTAGGATTATTGGACAACAGCACAGACAATCTGCTGACACCTGTAAATGTGGCGACATCAACTGTAAACCAAAATGACTCTAGTGGGGGCAGCTTGTTGGATCTTCTGGGTGAAACCCCAACCCCAGGTATATACAGAAAGCTTTTTGCTCACAAGACCAGCCTCTTGCAATTTTTACCCCAGAGGAACCCTTAAAATATTTTTTTGGTCTCAAGGAAACCTTGTTAAAAATAGTTCACTGGGGGTCAGTGGGTAGAAAGCCCCTTACATTAGTGGTCAGGGAAGAATTCCCCTCTTACAGTGGTGGTCAGAATCTTTCCCTTACAGACAGCTAAAACGTTAATTGGTGTCATGCTGCTGGCTCTGCCAAGTGGCATTGGATCGAGATTCATGCAGGCAACATCAGATTGGAGGACAGTCAGCCACAACTCAAGGGAACCACTGGAGGAACCCTGGTTGAAAATGACTGCACTTACTAGATCACAAATACTATAAAAAATGATCAATTACAAATAGTTTTCAAATGTAAAAGAGATATCTGCACATTCCAATACAATTTTTACCTAGTGTTTGTGTCTGCATCAACTGACTGAAATGTACGTGAAGTGCTTGCTTTTCAACTGTCAAATGCTAAAGCCTCTCCTGCCTACTTGAATTTGATAGCTGCAGGGGTGTAGGTGTAGGCGGAGGAGCTTAATCTTGGGAGGTTGTGCACACAGTTTTAGTCTGGTATCCAGGGTCCACCCCAGACACATAAGAACTAAAACTGAACACAAGCACAGATATCTGTAAGATTCCAAAGGTACTTTAATCACTTTGGTGGACATAAAAGGTTAACTTTAAAGCCCAGCTTAGGACAAACATTTTCCGGTCATTTTGCATGGATTGTGGAAGGATTAGAACTTGCTGTCTATATCCCTGTTTCTTTTATCACCCAGATAGGGAGTGACAAGAATTTTTTTTTTTTCATATAATAAAATCCTAACAAATGTTCCTTACTTTACTAGATTTCTTTTTATTGCTGGCCATGTCATCATCGGGAAGATTTAATCCAACTATCTTTTCTGGCATGGTCAGATAGACATGAAGTGGTTTTTCCTTGACTTCCTGTTGTGTCTGAAACTCATCACATAGACAGAAAGTAAGGACACAGGGACTCAGACAGCAGTAACATTTGACCCTAAATGTAAAAAAAAATGTAAATACATTACCAGGAAGTTCATTTGTGTACCTGGTTGAGCCTTCCAGATTCTGGGGTCAACTAACTGCTCAATGGACAAAGCTAGTGATGTAAATGCATTGTACAGTGAACTGACTGAAGAAGGAGGTAATAGAGGAAACTACATTGCTGAATTGGGATAGATAGGTCACCAGCCTGACTCTGCAATTTGACAGTGATGTGCGAATCACAGGACTGGTTAAACAAATTCCAAATGTTTTGATACATCAGACCATAATCACATATGCATGTCAAATGTGTGTTTCTTTTTTCCTGGCGTTACACTTTCACTCTACTTATATGTACTTTACAGCAGCTCTGCCTTCAATGGAGGTATATAATAATGGAAGCCTCCAAGTGGAATTTTCATTCCTGCTCCCACCATCCAGTCCTTCCCTGCTAGTCATCAACTCTCGTGCCACCAACAACTCTTCTACCAACATTACTGACTTCCTGTTACAGGCAGCAGTGCCCAAGGTATGCTCTGATCCATAGTGCTATGCCCCGATTTTCTGTAGACATATTTGAACAGCTCCAAATTTCAATGTGATCAACACAGTGGAGTTGATTTACTAAGGGAGTATATTTTTTTTGCGGAATAAGCTGAGTTAATATGTGTTCACTTTAATAAACCAATAAAAGGGAAAACATATATTTTTTAATCTTCTGTGCAGAATTTGATGTTTAAAGTGAACATGTTAACAAATGTGTCCTACTTCAGCAAATCACCCCCAATTTATCGCGCCAATCTGTTTTACTTAAGGCAGACCATGCACTTAAAATGCAAGGTCTGCTTATTTACCAAGGAACCCCTTTCCTATGCCAAAACACCGTACTAAAATTTTAAACAAGAATTGTAGGTACAAAAAAAAAATGTAATATTTGCATAACTCCTACCTTTCCTCTGCGGAACCTAGGCAAGGATGACATCACAATGCTAGATTGAGATTCTCTGGAATGCGGATTAGTACTGTGCTGGAGCATCATTTAGTGAGATTTGGGCTACTCACTTGGGCTAGACAGAACTATGCAGTGTGACAGACCTGTCTAGATTTCAGGAAAGGATAGACAGAAATAGAAATCTTTTGGCTGTTTGGCTGGGGGGGGGTCACTTTTAGAAGCCACTTTATAGTACTAACGGAATCCATATTATGAGGCCCAGATCCTGTGATTTTATATGAACATGGAACTACTGTGTGATACTTTTCTTTTTTTCTAAATGATTGTCAATAATTTATTCTTATTCTTTCTGTATGTGTTACAGAATGTTCAGCTACAGATTCAAGCTCCCAGTGGTAATTTACTTGCAGCTTCAGGTGAAGGATCAGTTACACAATCCATCCGTGTACTGAACCCCCAAAAGGTAAGTCATATCACATTCCTATGACTGGGAACGAATAACAATAAAATCACACATATACTGAGTGAATCTTTTTATGCTTAGAAATTCATTTTGAGAAAATGTTAAAATATACAGGTAGCCCTCAGTTTGCGCAGGTTCCGTTTGCGCCATTTCAAAACAGCGCTCTTTTTGACCGGCCACCATTGAAACAACAGCGCCACCTAGTTTATCTTTAAGGATACGCAGGAGTGCTATGTTGGTGCCCGAATGTTACTGTAATGTAATTGTTTACTATGCAAAATGAATAAAAAGATTTTTCAAAAAAAAAAAGGATACGCAGGAGAATGCTATACAACTGCAAGTGGTTAGAATACAACAGTATGTACAGTACTGTGCAGAGTTTCTGGCAGCTATCTCAGGGCACAGAAGGAGGATTGTGGCTCAATCAAAAAACTGTGGACACCTACAGAGGCACACAGAGGGACACTTGAAGGTATGGTGGTGCACAGGGGTACACTTGGAGATATGGAGGAGCACAGGGGTACACTTAGAGATGTAGAGGAGCACAGGGGTACACTTGGAGATATGGAAGAGCACAGGGGTACACTTAGAGATGTAGAGGAGCACAGGGGTACACTTGAAGATACAAAGGAGCACAGGGGTACACTTGGGGATATGGAGGAGCACAGAGGTACACTTGGGGATATGGGGGAGCACAGGGGTACACTTGGATATATGGAGGAGCACAGGGGTACACTTGGAGATATGGAGGAGCACAGCGGTACACTTGGAGATATGGAGGAGCACAGAGGTACACTTGGAGATATGGAGGAGCACAGAGGTACACTTGGAGATATGGAGGAGCACAGAGGTACACTTGGAGATATGGAGGAGCACAGAGGTACACTTGGAGATATGGAGGAGCACAAGGGTACACTTGGAGATATGGAGGAGCATAAGGGTACACTTGGAGATATGGCGGAGCACAGGGGTACACTTGGAGATATGGAGGAGCACAGTGGTACACTTGAAGATATCGAGGAGCACAGGGGTACACTTGGAGATATGGAGAAGCACAGGGGTACACTTGGAGATATGGATGAGCACAGAGGTACACTTGGAGACATGGAGGAGCACAGGGTTACACTTGGAGATATGGATGAGCACAGAGGTACACTTGGAGATATAGAGGAGCACAGGGGAACACTTGGAGATATGGAGGAGCACAGGGGAACACTTGGAGATATGGAGGAGCACAGAGATACACCTGGAGATATGGAGGAGCACAGGGGTACACTTGAAGATACAGAGGAGAACAGGGGTACCTTGGAGATATGGCGGAGCACAAGGGTACACTTGAAGATACAGAAGAGCACAGGGGTACACTTGAAGATACAGAAGAGCACAGGGGTACACTTGAAGATACAGAAGAGCACAGGGGTACACTTGGAGATATGCAGGAGCACAGGGGTACATTTGGAGATATGGAGACACACAGAAGTTAATTTGGGGATATGGAGGCACATAGAGCCATGCTAGGTGCACGCGGTACCCTTGGAGCATTCATAACATTTATTTCAAAGCTTTAAATATAGTGGGGGGAATTTATCAAAACTGGGGCAGACAAAATCTGGAGCAGATTTGCACTGCAACCAATCAGCTTCTCTTTCTCATTTTCAAATCTTACCTGAGCCAACTGAAGAGAGATGCTGATTGATTGCCATGGGCAACTGCTCCAGTTTTGATCAATTCCCCCCAGTATTATGTCACTTATGTCATTTTTGAGAGAGGGCTGGAACCTAACTCCCTCACTTCCCATTGACTTACATCATCAGTTTCTATTTGCAACCATTCCTTCAGGAACCTAACCCCGGCTTAAATCGAGGGCGACCTGTATATGTAATCAAATAAATTCATAGATTTAAACCAGATGAGTCCTAATTCATTCTTTCAATGAATTGGTATAATCCAGTTTCAGACCCCGATATACTGTATACGTATTAAAAAAAGAACTCGGGCAGCTAGTTTGAATAATGATTTGTGCCCTAAATGTATTATGCCTCACTGAGCTCTTTGTATCATGAAATTCTTTTTCTTTCAGGTTCCTCTCCGAATGCGTCTGCGTTTATCATTTACACAGAATGGAAATTCAGTGCTGGAAGTATGCGAAGTCAACAACTTTCCTGCAGGGATATGGCAGTAATTCAAAGCACAGTGGGATATTTGAGTTAAAAAGACACTTAGATGAAGGTGACGGCAATGTCAAAGATGTTTTGCTAAAGGAACAAATTAGTGTGCTGATGTTTTCAGATTTGCTATAACTGAATATATATTTATTTTTGATGTGACCCACAGCCAAAAGCACAATTCATATCTCACTCTGAGCAGAAATAATTTGGGAAAGTGTTCAGGCATGGGTTCTTGTAATAAAATGGCATTGTTTTCCTATATCCAGAATGTGGGATTTTTTTAACAGCCTCAAAAAAAAAAAAGAATGCTTGGATTAAATTCAAAGGTTGCAATCTTCAAATGTCCTGCAGGTGGCGATGTGTTACCTTGACTTTTTTTTTGTATCATCTCTGCCTTCCTCCAGTCCTGCTTCATTTCAAGCCCATCTTCATGTACTACAGTAAGGCACTCAAAATATGTATTATACCTGCAATATGCAGAACAGAAGAAATTCCAGTGATATGGCACACAGAAAACCATGCAGCCCTGGTTAACCCTTCCTTTGCCGTAATGCGTTTTCCTAATTCCCCTTAGGCTGTTTGTGTTAATTAGGATTTGCGAGTATAATGAATTCTCCAGCTAATTAATGCTGTGTGGTGATGATGAGGGGGTTGCTAGAAATTGTGTGCAAGGAGGGAGCAGAGAGCGGTGATGGGGGGTTCATGTGAGTGGCACCGAGCCAGCCTGTACCTGCCCCCTTCAAGATGACAGACTGCAAGAGACAACAGGGAAAGAGCGCGCGGTGACGAAGAAAGGAGAGTGCGCAGAGTAGCAGATGCATCCGCCATCGAAAAAACAGCATCTCCTCTACCCTCCCACCAATATCGAACCGTATATATCTCACCCCCACCAACTCACCCACTTCTGTTCCCTGAGGTGTGAGCTGGCAGCTGTGGGCAATGACCATCTGTGTGCATGTTCATGTATTTGCATCTGTTTGTCTGTGCCCTGTGTGCGCATATCTGGGCAGAGAGCCTGGCACACAGAAAGAGTGTGTGGGGCAGAGAGATACACAGACAAGGAGCAAGTCTGGGTGAGATATGCATTGACAGAATGAGATGGGCAGAAAGAGGCAGATAGCGGAGTTGGCAGAAATACAAACGCTGGCGGAGAAGCTGGCACAGACGCGACCCCCTCAGAGCTGGCACCTGGTACTTATTATTGTGCCGTACAGACTATGCATGAAATCGAGTGCCAAAAAGCGAGAAAGCCAGGATATGTAATGAGAAGTGGCACAGATAAGGGATAGAAGAGGATGGCACATGGGTACAGTCTATTGATTTTATCATTGTTAATTGCTTATGCTACACAAATGTCTATCGGTGTATGTGCGAGTCATTTGTCCATACGTACGTGCTGTTAAGTGAGCATGTGAAGTGTTGCCATATTGGCCTGCCTACGACAACGGCAATGCCAAGGGGAAACTTGCCCATGTTCAAGGAGACCTTCATGAGATATTCAAGAACGACCATCATTGAAACTCCAAGGCAAGCAGACCAGAGGCATCTGGAAGACGGTGAGATACAAATCATCATAAAACCAAAATTTGCCATTTTACCATCACGACCGCACTCATGGAGGACAAATCCTTGACATCCTTTGGATCTGTCCTCATGTGGCTTAAGTGACAGACGGCAAACCTCTTTCAGATTCATTACATGGGTAGATTTACCACAAAAAAAAAATGACAAACACGGCAGCAACATTTTAAATTTAGTTTTTATATTTTTTTAACCATTTATACATCACTCTGAAAAATTCCTCAAACTCTTTGCATGCGACAATCCAAGTTGGGTGAGCAGCTGGTCACCAGACAATCTGAAGATACAGGGAGATTGAAAGCTAACACTAGCTAGCAACATGCTCTGTGTTAGCAGAACTTTGAGCATTGGCACCAGTTACCGTAACAGTACAAGGTTCTGATTTTTTTTATTTATTTATATATATAAAAACTGAAATCATTGCAGTTTATGTGAAAATGTTAAGCATTTCCAAGGCCCGGTCTGTTCTTTTTACTCTTTCTAGCCATGTAATATTCTACCTGTGAACACAGCAAATATGTGACGTACATTAGAGGAACAAACAGGAGACAGAGAGCATGTGACATAGCTGAGAACAGGAAGACAAAGAGGACACAAGATGATGGTGGTATGTCAATGGGGGTGACAAAAGATCATATAGCGAGGATAAAATCAAGAGAAATCAGGCCTGGCAGGTGTCCGTTTTGCAGTTGCGAAACAAATTCTACTCACGTACTGTTTGCGTTATGCAGTATTACAGCGATTTATTAATGCACCAGCATATTCATTAGTTGTGTGTAATCAAACGTGTCAAGAGTGAAAACATATGGGTAAGACCATCTGTACTTGACTACACGTTCTAATTCATGCACATAACGAACAAAATAGAAAGAAATATGCGTTGTCTTTCGTGTGAATCTGGCAGCAAACAAAAGGCCCTCCAAGCGTCTCCTTTTGGTGGAATCCTTGTATCACTCAACCCTCTCACATGACTCCATTTTATTATTATACAGTTATTCCACTGTACAGAACAGTGATGTCATGAGAGTCAATAGTTCTTGAGCATGGAGTTGGATACATCTGTTTTTAACCTCTGTATTGCCATGTTAGGCCGTAGATTATGGTATACTAAGTACATGATAGCATAGCATCGATGGCTGAAACGGCTTTGGTAGGTTGATTTATGATTTTTGGGTTTACAAATATGATCGCTGTAGTTACGTGTGCGCATTTGTATGCATAAAACAATTGGGTGTAGAATTGCTCTGGAAACCTACATGCAGTGTGTTGATAAAACTGTCCATGATTTTTGTAATCAGGCTGCATGCACTGTGCATTGTCCGAGCTCCTCTATGTACCTGTGCTTTATATAGGGTAGCAGTTTGTTTACTACGTGAGCTAAGGTGGGGGTTTTTCTGATACTTTTTCACTGTCTAAGTTCAACACTATCATGCAGATAATCTATTGTAATGCTCTGTTTCAAGGTGAACAACTCTATATGAAATACTTAGCCTTGGTAATGCAGACGTGATATCCAATCTCTGCCTGCATGTCAAACATGATAGGAGAACCTTCATTGGTTTTGTATTAACATGATACATAGTAAAGCTTTTAGTCCAGGCCACTATACATGTTTATAACAGCTAGTGGCGAACGAGTGAATTCCGGAAATGAATCAATAAGGCTTCTAAAGTTTACAAAGAACAGAGGGCAGTCACATTTATCTGACATCTTTGGAGAATACAGTGATATATTTGTAGAGGAGAATGAAAAAGAATAAAGCTTGGTCTACAAATAATCAATGAATGAAATGATATGCATGTCAAAACAAAATTACAAAGGTAGAAGTACATTCTATAAATTGTCATACATTTGAAACAAAAATATCTAGATGCACATTAGAGGAAAGATAGCCAGTTATTTGCTGACTGCTAGAACAGCCAAAGACAACCTATGGTTTCACATTTGGTATATAACTACAAGAACCAGGTTTGTGAAGGACTCCTGTGCCTAGACTACATCAAGATGTCCCTGTAACATGTGAGAGCACTTAAAGTCAAAATTTGTGTATTTACATTTTTATCTTCTATGGACCTGTAGCTCTTTCTGGGGAATTGCATGCCCCTAATACTTGTGGCCACCATAAAAATACATCTTAATGTTACTACTGGTCTGACAAAAATGTGACTACGGAGTCCTAGTTAGTCCACAAAACTGGAGTACCATAGGTTGTCTAAGGGCTTCTGTACACAGGCGTTTGGTTCTGCTGCTGATGTGAAGCATTTTTGAGCATCTGGAATGCATTGTGTGAGTTTTGGATTAGCTGGCTCAAGGTTAACTAGCATTTATGTTTCCATTTGCCATATATCATGTCTTGCTTTTGTACTTTTTTTTTTTTTTTTGCTGCACTTGAACTGCTTTTACTCCTCTACACAAGTCAAAGGGAATGCAATGTAAAGGTAAACTAAATGCATGGCAAACAAATGATTAAAAACATCTAAAAAAACAACCCAGTTTTCCCTGAAAGCTAGTTTCTTTTGTCTGCATTTGACCTGTTTCTTAGAAATAACTGCAAACCATTTCTGAAAGATTGCAATGGATCATTTAATTCCATGTTATCCTTTTCTTGAGTGAAAGCAGATGAGAAGCTCCTTAAATTGCCACGTGTATGGCAGAATACGAGTCTGCTCACACCACTGTGTTGCAACTCGGTTTCAAGTGCAGCTTAAGGAATTCTTCCAAGGAAACCATGGTAGAAAAGGGACCTGTTTTTCTTTTAACAAAATTTACATTCAACACTACTGCATAAATAAAAAGTTCATCTTTAGTTGTAACTGTTTCCATATTTCATAAAGTATGGAAGCTGCACTACTTGCTCATTAATGTAATCAAGGCCAAACTTGTAGAGCAATACAAATATCACAATACACGTTGCCATACACGGTACAATTGTAAGCATACAGATTTAAAGGGCGTTCATTGTTAGTTCAGAAACAAAGGATAGCAAAAAAAAAATTCTACCTCTTGTAAGCATTGTTATAGGCAACTGGTTTGGCTAAAATGAGCCATTCCCTAGTTTCACATTTATAGTCTATTAGCTTCAGAGAATACATTATTAAACATTTCTAAAAAGAAAAAAATTAGACCTCAAATTAAATCTTTTCTTATCCTTACAAAAACATATCTAGTTGAATTACTGGCATTGATTTAAAAAAAAATGGGCATATGATAAAGGACAATTGTACCGTGTATTAAGGAAGACATAAGCAAAACAAAGAAATATGAGCAGTATGAAATGACAAAAATGAAGAAAGCAAATGACTGACGGTCTTATACATTAGTGTTAATAATCCTACATGGTGGTCGTGAGGATAGAAAAGTCCATATCAGACACACGTCTGTTATTTATATACAGATCCCACGCTGCTCTGACTGATGAACTATATGCAGTGACCCAGCATTTTCCTCATACCCATAATACAAATAATTGTCCATTTTCAGGTTTCCATCTTCCTGTCCATTTTTTTCCTTTTTTTTTTTTTTGGTGTGAATTTTTTTTTTGTTTTTATGCAACTTTGGATTCAAACATTTTCATTACTTTTTTGTTATGTGTCCTTGTTTGGTGGTTGATCATCCTGACCCCCTCCCCCCAAATACCCCAAGCTTAAAACATTGAAAGTGAGGTATGGGGAGAGCGATACAGGGGAGCTAGGGAGTGAAAAATGTCCCTCCCCCCCATAACCCTCCCCAAAAAAGTTAAAGCCCTTCCCTTGTCCCCTCCACAAATGGTTAAAGCATCACAGCAAGAGTTCTTGGAGCGCTGTAGTCAGTCCCCAAGTATAACAAAGTTCAAGTCATTGGTGGAGAGTTGCTATATCCCCCATTTGAAATAAAATCCCCCAATTCTCTATGTACACACATGTGTACATGCATGTGTAACAGAAGAGTGGGCATTGCCTTTGTGTTTGGTTCCTTATGTCACGGAACTTTTGGTTATACATATATATTCAGTTTTTTTTTTGTCTTTTTTTACCTCTCCCTGTTCATTGGTTTATGGTCCAGTCATTCCATCTCCCACCATTAGGAATTTGGGGTACAATGTCCACAGACAGGGAGAGGTCACTCTTGTTTTGGCACCAGGATCAGAAAATGCAGAAAAGCTTTGGGTTCTCATTATTCTATGCAGAGGTTAAAGGGTTTTTTTTGTTTTCTTTTTGGCCTGTGTTGTGATGTATTTCTTTGAGTATACTTCCCTGCTGAAGAGACACAGATTCAAAACAGTTAGACAGTCAAGTGAGCAGAGATAGTGTCACTCCAGCAGATGAAGGTTTAAGGAAGCATTCTTGAGTGAGGGAATGCTTTTTCTGTAACAGACACACACAAGTAGAATGAGACACATACACAGAAATACAAACACTCTAAGAGGCAAATTAAACAAACACACTAAGTGAAATAAGATAGAAAGACAGCTCGAAAGCTTGTCTGTAGTGTGAGACAGACATAGAGTGTCTCTATAAAGCCATGAGCACAGAGGTAGCAGCACTCTTTGGCCTGAGTTGAGGTATTGCAGAGGATGCTCCATCACTGCATGCACTTTGTGCACGGTGCTGCTGTGACCTCAGGTGTTGGCTTCGAGCTTCAGGACCCTGCAGTAGCACTTGGCAGGGCAGGCAGTGATAGGTGCAGACCCTCACTCTGATTGGAGGTGGGTGTGGAGGAGGGCCAGTGTAACAGCCTGAACGCTGATGAGCTTCTGCTTCCCCCTCTTCGTCATAAGAAGTCTTGCACTGTTGGCATTGGTATCTAATTGCCACATCCACCATTGGTATATCTTCATCATCTAAGTCGTCATCTCGATCCACACTTTCCTCCTCTCTCTCTTTAGATTCTGCACTGCATTCATGCATTACTTTTGTCTGTGATGGTTCAGGTTTACGGGGCGATGATGTCTCAGGGGCCAGTTTGAGGGGAGCTGGAAGCAACCCCAGAAGTGTATGGGGAATGACCGGATTAATTGGAAATAGACGCTTCTTTAAACCATACAACTGCTGAAAGTAGGGACCCTGTATCTGAGGGCTGAACAGAGGAGTGGCAGCTGGAGCAAGTGAAAAAGGCATAAAAGGAGCCCCCATGAGGGGAGCGGCTTTCAAAGCTGAAGGAACAGTGGTTTCAGGGGTGAATGTAGGTTGTGAGGACTCCATAGTGGTATCATTGGTTGAGTGCGTTGAAGAGGGAGCAGTTGGAGTAGCACGGGGAAGGAGAGCTGGAGGTACAGAAGAAGTCATCCCGATGAGGCTTGGAGGAGGGCCTAAGATAAGACAGAAATACAGAGATGGGAAAGAACAATGGTATAAAAGAAATGTCAACACATGCTAGGTATAAAAGGAAAAGCTATGCATATAAAAACATTTCAAAAGTATTCAGACCCCCTTCATTGTTTTCAATTGTGTTATGTTGCAGCCGGATATTACAGTTGTTTCAATTCTTTTTTCCTCATTAATCTACACTCAGTACTTCATAATGACAAAGTGAAAGTTAGAAATGTTTGCAAAAGGAAAAACCTGAAATATCACATTGACATAAGTATTCAGACCCTTTGCAACACCACTTGAAATTTAGCTTAGGTGCCTCCCATTTCTCTCGATGGTTGCTAAGATGTTTCTACACCTTGATTGGAGTTCACCTGAGGTAAATTACATTGATTGGACATGATTTGGAAAGGCACACACCTCTCTATAGGTGGCCCCACAGCTGACAATGCATACTGTATCAGAGCAAAAGCCATGAGGTCAAAGGAACTGCCTTCAGAGCTCAGAGACAGGATTATTGCAAGGCACAGATCTGGGGAAAGCTACAAAAATGTCTCTTGCACTGAAGGCTCCCAAGAGCACAGTGGCCTCCATAATTCATGGAAGAAGTTTGGCACAACCAGGACTCTTCCAAGTGCTGGTCGCCTGGCCAAACTGAGCAATCGGGGGAGAAGGGCCTTAGTAAAAGAGGTGACCAAGAACCTGATGGTCACCGACTGAGCTCCAGAGATCCTGTGTGGAGATGGGACAAAGTCCCAGAAGGACAGCCATCATGCACCGATCTGGCCTTTATGGCGAAGTGGCTAGACGCGAAGCCGATCCTCATTGCAATACACATGAAGGCCTGCTTGGAGTTTGCAAAAAAGCACCTGAAGGACTCTGACGGTGAGGTACAAGATTTTCTGGTCTGATTAAACCATGATTGAACTGTTTGGCCTCAATTCTAAACATTATGTCTGGAGGAAACCAAGCTCCGCTCATCACCTGCCCAATACCATCCCAACAGTGAAGCATGGTGGTGGCCGCAGCATCAGCATGCTGTGGGGGTGTTTTTCAGCAGCAGGGATTAGGGAGACTGGTCATGGTTCAGGGAAAGCTGAATGGAGCAATGTACGCAGAAATCCTCAATGAAAACCTGTTCCACAGCGCTCAGGTCCTCAGACTGGGCTGAAGGTTCACCTTCCAACATAACAACGATCCTAAGCACACAGCCAAGACAACACAGGGGTGGTTTCCGGACAACTCTGAATGTCCTAGAGTGGCCCAGCCAGAGCTTGAACCCTACTGCCCTATTGAACATCTCTGGAGGGACCTGAAAATGGCTGTCCACTGATGGTCCCCATCCAACCTGACTGGGCTTGAGAGGATTTTCAAAGAAGAACAAAGTGCTGAGTAAAGGGTCTGAATACTTAAGTACATGTCATATTTCAGTTTTTTCTTTTTAATAAATTCACAGACATTTCTAAAATTCTGTTTTTACTTTGTTATTATGGGGCACTGAGTGTAGATTAATGAGGGAAAAAATAATTCAAACAACTGTAATATCAGGCTGCAACATAACATTAGGTTGAACTCGATGGACTTGTGTCTTTTTTCAACCTGACTATGTAACTATGTAACATAATTGAAAAAAGTGAAAGGGGTCTAAATACTTTCTGAAGGACATATTTCTGTGTTGTTATACCATCATCATATTGTATCAATATTATTTCTTAATGGGTTGGTTTCAGTATTAGGCAGGAAAGACCCCATCATGCTTTTATTGTTATGGTTTTTGTAATGCACAGGAATTAATTTTGTCAAGTATGTGTGGCACTATGGTTTTTCTGAACAAGAGACTGCAGTTTTAACATTATACATAATCTTTTTAATTTCCATCTGAATTTAAAAGTTCCTGTTTGTTTGGGATCACTCCGTGTTGTTATTTTATACCATGGGTGGGCAAACTTCAGCCCTCTAGCTGTGGTGAAGCTACAAAACCCAATCATGCACCTGCCTCTGGGAGTCATACCTATGGCAATCAGAGTCTTGCAATGCCTCATGGAACTTGTAGTCCCACAACAAATAGAGGGACACAGTTTGGTTACCCATGACTTATACCATCATTCAGTCATCCTTCCACTTTATCAAGATGTACAGTGCACTAATGAAAAGCAGTCACTCAGCATGATATTACCAGCAGCATCATGCCTCACTATAGGTATCGTCATTTTAGATGTTGGCAGGTTTAGACTTTTACCACATATGTTGGCCTGAATCCTGGCCAGAAAGCTTTTAAAAATGTTCTTTACATAATAATTATTTTGTTAGCTAAATATAAAATATTGAACATTAATGTTTTACATTATCCTTTTATGCCAGTAGATGGAGTTTTAGGCACCATTCCTCATGTTTTCCAGTTTATACTTTCCTCCTGCTGAAAAGGGCTGTTTATAAGCTCAGTAGCTCAAGCTGAAATTTACACACTCAAGTGAATGAGTCAGAGCAGTTCATTTTCCCCCTCACTCTCCCTCCCACTAAATGGCTGCGTCTTAAGCCTCACAAAGTGGCATAATGTAAGGAAGAAGCTTACAACTCCTGTAACATCTCTTTTGGGAATCCTTTTTCATGTATTATTTTCTCTGTCTCTCTCACAGGAGAGAGACTCAGGGGGGAATTTATCATAGCAATTGCGTGTGTTTGAACTTGCATATAGTCGCATGGGAAATATTTGCGCCAGATTTATGATGCTAATGTAATGTCTGTTCATAAATGAGATTAAATAGACTCCAGGAAATAAGACTCGTAACTCCAAGCAAAAAGCTTAACTATCGCTTCTTAAAGAAGTGGTCATGGGGACTTCTTAAGTTGTGATTGTTTTGTTAGGTGATGCTCCAGTTTCAGATAGCCGCAGGACAAGCGCAGATGTAAACATTTGCGAACTTTCGCAAAACGCGCGTAAAAGATGCGCAAATACAGATAAAGATGTCACCAGCACTCCAATCCAGAGATTCACGTTAATGTAAATCCATTATATTGACAAAAGTCATACATTTTATGACTTTTGTCAATAAAATGGATTTACACTAACGTGAATCTCTGGATTGGAGTGCTGGTGACATCTTTATCTGTTGTTATATCTGGAGCAGCGCCATTCGCAGTCATTGCAAGCACCCATTATTGGGACAGACCGGTAAGGAGTGCAGCAAGGTATATGGACTTTATAAACATGCACAAAACACGCGCAATTGGAAAAATAGTGCAAGCTCTGGTCTAAACAGGTGCACATGTTAAAAGGAGCGGCTAAACAGATTTGCACATAAAAAATAAAAATGATCTAAGAGGCTAAAACTGTCGCAATTGCTTTGATAAATTCCCTCCAGAGGAAATAAATAAAACTAATTTGGCACCAAAACCATTTTACTTTTCCTATTTATAGTTGACTGGTACACCTATACTCCAGTCTTGGCTACAGAACTCTGTGGATCCCTCAGTTTGTGTTGGCAAGGATAGCCTTTCCTAGGTAGTATCTAGATGATTTGATATAGCTTTTTTTCCACCTCAGCACTAGTTGATATCAGTACTCACTAGGACATCCAAATACATGCACAACTTATCTGAAAGGCTGCCAAGTGCTTATTTTCACACCTATGCTTCATATTTACAACCTAAACAATAGCCCATTACCAGTGCCATTTTTATTTAGGAAGTATGGAAGTTATTTAATGGTTCACTGGGGAAGGGTAAATGTAAGGCAACTATGCTGAATTTAGACACATGTTCTTTCACAATGTATGGAATAAATGCAGTAGTTTAATGCACACAGCGTATCTCACTTCTGATGTTTTTAGCTATTACTTTCTAACATAAAACAATGTCCCATTAAGAAAAAATTGAGTTTTATTGCTTTGAAATAAAAGTAGCACAGAAAACAAAATGCCAGTGTAGGAAATATTCATTGCAATGGGAGAGTAGGTCAAGGGTCTGAATCATTACCAAGGCACTGTGAATGTGTAAACTAAACAATTCTTATCTCTAACATTAATACAACTTCCAGCCTTTGCAGACATTGGTCTATGTGGGGGTATGACCCTAAACTAGACAGAGGAAAGTTCAAGAGTAATGTAAGAAAGTATTATTTTACCAAATAGTACATGCTTAGAACAGACTTCCAGCAGAGTGAGTGGGTTGATAAACATTTATGAATAAACATTGATTTATTCTCAGTCTTCTATGCCAGCCTTTCTCAACCAGGGTGCCGTTGGCTTCTTCGAGGATGCCTCAAAATATTGTGGTAGTGGGACTGTGATGTGAAGGGGGGAATGAAGATTGAGGTGAAGGGGGCTCCTAAAATAAAGGGGGAACTCTGTTAAGAAAGGGGAGGACTCTGGGAGCACTTTGTTGTGAAGAGGGAAACCCACTTTTTGGTGTTTTTGCATGGGGTTCCCATTAAAACCTGACATCTTTGAGCTGGGGTGCCTCGAGTATTGCATACTTTTAAAGTTGCCGTGACTGAAAAAAGGTTGAGATTTTCTATGCTTTTACATGTACCACCTCCCTGTGCTAGTTCCAATTCCAGAAACAATACTATACATTTATCAGAGTGCTAGCTGACATCTCCATCCAAATATTTGATGCTTTGTACTATGAAATGTCCCACTGGGAGTTTCTGTTTTAGTACAATATTATACTAAAGTACTATTTTGTGTTAACGTACTGAAAAGTATAGGTCCATAGATTATTATATAGAGGTAGAGGACATGTAAAAAAATAGAGGTATTTTCTGACAAAGGAATATTGGTCTACATTAAAAAACATAGAGCAATCTTCAGTGTTAAATGAAAATTCTAAACCACGCACAGTTTGGTAATAAGCTAGAGATAACGTTTTTAGCTAATGTTGAAACTGTACATGAATAATGGGACAGTAAGAGTGCAGGTTTGGCATCCGTTAAATGTAGAACTCCGAGTAAAATATTTTTCTAGCTTTGGGTAGACGAAGACAAGCTCAGAAATCCTGCTGGGTCTCTACTGTCTGGGACCCTGAGGAAAATGATAGGTCTCCATTTACATTCCCACTATGACAACCTTCTCTCAGATGAACTTCCTGTTGTTTTTAGGAGTGTATATTCTGTGTATTAGTATGAAGGATCCACTAGGGGGCAGGTGACACTATAACACCGATGCCTCACTCTACTATAAAACAAAATGGCTAGAGTCCTATTTTAAATATAGACATATAAAACCGTTGTGCCATGAATGCTATGTGGCAGCCAGCTGTCGCCCACAATAAGATATAAGGGGCTATAAAATGAAAGAAATGCAAAAACTGGCCTATATAAATTAGTGTATACCCCATTGGTACATTCATTTATGTCTAAACATTTTCAAATGTGTTTTGCAGTGCAAAAAAGTCCTATCCAGAGCATAAGGAGGAGAACACTACTATGCAAATACTGCAGGTACTAAATGCAAGCATCTCCATTTCATTTTAGAATGACATATACATAGAGATCATTGTCAGGTAAGTGACAGGCCTGATAATGCCAAGTAAAATGTATACAGGGCTGACATTACATTGTATCTTGTCCTGTGTATGGTAAAATCCACTGCCCATTTTCCCATTGACACTTCATGAGATCATTATGAGAACATCTTTCTACACCTGGATTATGTGTGAGAGCCAACATTTCAACTAATGTTACCATTTGAATCCTCATTTTTGTACTCCAGAATGTTGTAACTATATGAACTAGAATTACTAAAATGCTGCCATATTCCTACCCCCCATATTAATTTTAGTCCTAAAAGTGACCCGAGCAAAGGCAGAACATTTGTCAGACATTTACCTGTTTACAAAATAACTGTTTATTTACAGGCAAACGAGATCCCTAGCAAACTAGATCCCTAGCTTCAGTTGTTCAGTTTTTGTGAATTGGCACCAATGTCTCCATCAGTCAACTTTCTGCATCTGGTATTATCATTAAACAATTATCAACTGATGTCCCAAAACACTATTTTAAACAAATGAGCTAATACCTACATCTGTATAGGGAGACATATTTTGGCACTAGAAAAGCTCTTCAACTTCTGTTTCACACCATCACGTGTCAAACATTTTTTGTTCTTTTCCCTCGTTTTTCCTTGCACCAGGCATGTTACCAGCACATGCTCTAAAAACTGTTAAGCAGATCACATGGAGTACATATTATCCATTTTATATGTGAAAATCTGCCATTTATAAGTTTCAAAGACCAAATGTACAATAAGGTGATCACATTTTTCAGCTGGAACTCCAGGATTTATCATAGCACCTCATTATGCAGGATGAAAATATATAAATGTTTCACCTAGCTCAAATTAGTGTATATATAGGAAGTAAAATATTTGGGCTAAAACTCACCCTTCCCGGGCAGGGTATTGTGTGACCCACATGCATACCTCTCAACTTTCTAAAATGAGGGAGAGGGACACCTTCTAGCACAACATTGTAATGCAATGTTCAAACCCCTGATACAACCCAAGTTATGTGGGAATTTAACCCTTTCGCTGCCAACAACATATGCCGTACATCGCTTACAGCGGGCCCGTCTGAACAGACTCACTGCTGGGACTCAGCTGTGTAAAGCGGACGGTCGGCCTTACAGTGGAAGGGCTTCTGGCAGCTGAGCTGCTGCCATATCGCTTCCATTCCAGGGGGCGGCAAAACGTCCCCCGCCGTGCTCCTGGGCTCTGCTGTTCCTCCTGCAGGCCAGGGACTGGCATCACGAGTGTCGTCAGGTAGAGGGGAAAGAAACCGGTGAACATCCGTTCACCAAACTCCTCCCCGCTTAATGGAGCCAGAAGCAACGCATAGTTTCCGGTTCCTCAGCTGTCATAACATTTAAAGATACAAAAAAAAATTTGAAGTCTCCTGTGCGCATAGTAACGTAAACACGCGTTGGGTATTGCCATGTGCACCAGAGTGGGAGAAATAATTCTAGGGCTAATGTTCATGGTTAACTCTGATTACCTGCACAGGTTATCGCCTACAGACAATTTGGGATAGCATATTTGTTGCCATTTCACGGGCGCATGCAATTTTTAAGCTTGGCAAGTTGGGTATCTATTTACTCAGCGTAACCTCATCTTTTGTATTTTACAAAAATATAGTGAGGATTATATTGTGTTTTTGGGGCACTAAAAATAACTTAAGTGTAATTTACATTTTTACTAGAATATTGGGTTTGACAAAGAGTTAAAAATACCGCCATTCAATTCTACAGGGTCTCTGCTTTCAGAAAATATATAATTCTTGAGGGGGTTTAAGTAATTTTCAAACCTAAAATGTGGGTTATATATGCAGTGAAAGGGTTAAATGAAAAAAATAATTGGTAAAGCTCAGAATTGCTATTTTCATGCCATTACTTTTCCTTTATTCCCGGCTTTTCAAAATAGCAAATGAGAGATAGGATATAGTGCAGAATAACACTTTTGTTAGTTAAATAGTACATTTTTAATAGATATCTGTACATGAGACCCAAAGAGGCATAACTGAGCAGAAAAGAGGGACAGAGGCATTTGGTTCTAAATGAGGGACAGTTGGGAGATATGCCCACATACACCTCACGAGCCCTGAAGGCATGCTTTATGTGGCCACTAGCTATAGAAAGCCTAACTGAATAACACAAATTTCTGCCTGTACACAATCTCTGTCGCTACTTTGGCTGCATTTACACCTCTCCTTTTTAAGGGATATACGTTTTCAATTCAAATCAATTGAAATGCATGAAAACATGCAATGGCATGTGTTTTAATCTACATTGCAATGTACGTGACAATGTGGGGTCTATTCACAAAGCTGCCGAGGGCAGCCGAGTGAATGACCGATCAGAAGTGAAGTGAGCCGAACACTGTTCGGCTATTCACTTCAGGCTGGTACGGCTGAAATCAGCCGTACATCGGCTTGCTTCGTGTGGCTTCGGATCAGCCGAACATGCTCAGCATGTTCAGTGTTTTCATTGATTTCAATGGAAAATTCCACATACCATTTCATTTTCATTGCACCTTCATTACTACTGCAATCTAGTCCACCCTCTTCAGCATTTTTTTTACTTTCTGATTTGTACTCATGTTCACACTGCTGCCAAGGCAGGAAGCCCAAACATTAAGCCCCATTCACACATGAGCCTTTTGTAGCGTGTTTCCCTATACCTGACTACACTCAGCAAGTAGAATGCCATTGTTTCTAATTGTGCCCGTTCACATTTAAAGGAGAACTATGAGGTGAGTGACTTCCACTCATCGTCCTAGTTAGAGCCGACATGTAACAAAGAAGCTGTCACAGGTCGGCTCTATTGATCGGGAAGTGAGCAGAAACATACTGAGCTTTAGGTCATGGGAGGAGGTTAGTATTTGTCCTCCCGTGACCCTAAAGAGAACTATGAGATAAAAACACTTACCCCATACTTCTCTTTTAAATTCCAGTTGCTTGTAGCTCAACGTCCTACACTCTAAATACATTAGCTTTTTTTAAATTTTCGCATAATCAGGTGTTTTCATGCCTAGAGGACTGCTCTCCTCGTCCCATACACATGCAAAAACACTTGCACAACGCTTGCAAAATGCTTTAAAACATGTGTACACACGTAAAAAGCCAAGCAGATCGCCAGAAATATGCTCCACTCAGGTGTGAATGCAGGCCGCACACGTTATAGTCTATACAATCTCCTTTAGATCTTCCAACATCTATGTAGTGCAAGGGCCTATTTGAGTGGATATAAATTGATAGTTTAGGTAGGTCCTTATATTACATTGTTTTAGTAAATCTCAAGGGAACTTTTACAAAAATGATATAATCACATTGTAATGTATATGGTGAAGTGATGCAGCTTAGAAAGACGTCAAATGTTTCAAGGCCCATTCACACCATTTTTAGAACTTTATTAAAATGTCACAAGTGACATTAAATTAAGTTGATTAAGCTATGGGCACAGCATGGTTCAGTGCATCCTGCTTCACCGATGAAAAGTACTGCACGCAGTACTTTTTTTAAGTGGAATGCACCTGGAGTTAACTACATTTGCCCCATGATACAAACTCAAAGCCCGTCGACACAGGCCATAACCTGGGCAGTCTAGCTACAGGTCTACTTTAAAGCGGGGTGGGCACAGACAACAACTTATTGTGTGTCTCTGTGTGTGGGGTGGTGAGGGGCTGCATTGTATGTATGTGGGGGGGCTGCATTGTATGGGGGCTGCATTGTATGTATGTGTGTGGGGAGACTGCATTCTATGTATGTGTGAGAGGTAGAGGGATGCATTGTATGTATGTGTTTGGGGGTACATTGTACGTACATGTGAGGGGGATGCATTGTACACACATGTGAGGGGGAGGGGGTGCATTGTATGTATGTATGTGTGAGGTTCCATAATGCAAGTATAGCATTGGGCCGAGATGAGCAGTAGTGGAAGAAGAGGGCAGATGGTGCAGAGGTTAGCAGTAGTGGAAGAGGGTGCATGTTGCTGGGGGGGCATTTTCATTTAGGGGGGATTTTGCTTGTGGTAAGGAGGGTTATTTTTTTGGGGGGGAAGGTTTATCGGGGTGATATTTTCCTGAATGCCATCATTCTGTGGTGTGTGTTACTCACTCCTGACCTCTGCATTCTGTATGCTAGGAGTACAGCATTCAAAAGTGTGTATGCAAAGCATACAAAGTGTAGAAGTCAGGACTATGTAACATACTCTGTACATTACAGTCTCCTGACCACCATACTCTGTACTCTATGATACATGGTACATACACCTTAGTGTTACATCTCTGTCTATATTCTGTGTGCAGAAACGAATATGTAATGAAAGAGTGCTGAGGTTTATATGTGTCTCTGAAACTCTAGCAAGCATAATCATTACATGTGTGCTAATTGTTTAAAACACTCTGGGCATATGACATCTTAACCCTTGCAGTGGTGCTAATCCCAGCAATGTAAGGGTTAAGATTTTATATGCCCCGAGTTCTCCTTTTAACTGCAAAATGAATAGGAATGTGGCACTTCTGGGAGTGTTGGATCCTAATATTGTCCACCTCATCCACAGTTGTCAAACCACATACAATCGGCTTCTGCTTTCAGTCTCTGCATTGTCAGTGAGTGGCTTTGCAGGCAGTTTCAGCTCCCGAGTCTCTCTGCTTGCATACAGCTCTTGGGAAACTCATTACACACTGATAATGATAAAGCAGGTGTCTCTTTAAAGAATATTATGTAGGTAGTATGGCATATGTGCTGTATATACAGCATGTAGGCTTACAGGTGGATTCTATTTGAAGCCCATTGTCAGGCAATTATTCATCCATCCCATCCATCCAGCACATTTTTTTGCTTAAAGAAAGATATACTAATTTTAATCCTTTAAGACCGTACCACCCTTAGTGCAGTGTGGCCTCTGTGTATGCACCTTCAGTTCATCGCTGTGCATCTTTTTTCTAGTTGCAGTGCCCAGGGATACCCCTGGTCTTTACAATCCTAGCAATGCCCCTGATGCCCTACCTTTCATTTTGCCTCTGCGCTATTCACAATTAGTGCATAAATACCAGAAGAGGTAGAGACCACACAGCACGAAGGTCCCACAACGTCACTGAACACATCTGGGTCCACAACAACCCGACCGGCAGACCCAGAGCTGCGCAGTGATGCTGAGGCAAACACAGTAGCAGCTGGGAGTGGGATCCTAGCTGCAGAAAAAGACAGGGCACGCACATCTGGCAAGGGGGACAGGGACAGGGGTGCAGTTTGACATCTTTGTTCTAGGCACTGGGAGGCCTTGTTCCAGCTCTGGCCTTTTTCTATTTGCTCCCATTGATCTTTTTTCCTACAATTTAGTCTCTTATTTTTTTTCTTTTTAATGTATTAAACGCTGTTCTTTGGCCTTTAATTGTAAGGAATACTCCAGATGTGTGTTAATATATTAATGGGACTACCATGATGTTTTAATATTGTATATGAGCAATAAATATTGTCAAATGATATAGCAACTGTTTATGAAACACAGTACTTTAGGAAACTAACAGGGTTATTCACAAAAGGTTGAAGAGTTTGGAGAAGGTAAGAGAAGTGAACAATCTAGGACAGGGGTGCCCATTAGGTAGATCGTGATCTACCAGTAGCTCTCAAAGCTGATGCTGGTAGATCAGAAAGGGTGTGAATGGCGGCCTCTTTATTCCATTTTGGTATATTTATTTAGCTGTGCACACATGATGACCTATTAGCCTGTGTCTGCTGAGCCAAGCTCCCTGACACCTTTCTGGTGGATACTGGTGGTTGAAGTGCTATGTGGAACATCAAAAGAATATTAGTTTACACAGCCTGTTGCACTGCACTGTTTGCGAAATACAGCAAGGTGAGCCAGGAGAGAGAGCGGGGAGAGACAGCCAGGAAAGAGAGAGGGGAGAGACAGCCAGGGGAGAGAGCAAGGAGAGACAGCCAAGAGAGCGAAGAGAGAGCAAGGGAGGTTTTTTTTTTCCGCCGGTAGATCTCATGTAGCTCGTCATTTGAAAAGTAGATCTCAACACAAAAAATTGTGGGCACCCCTGATCTAGGACAACATAGCTGAACTGGAAATCGATTTGAATTGGAGAATTTTCCAAAATCCGCGATGTTGTCCTAGATTGTTCACTTCTCCAAACTCTTCACCCTTTTGTGAATAACCCTGTAAACGTAATTCAGTTATGGTTTAGATTAATGTTCATATTACGTGATTGCTCATTTAAAGATCTAGCCATACATTGCTAATCTCACAGATCCCAAACTCCAGGGCCTGAGAGCACTTTTGCACTGTGCAGAGGTAAAATAGAAGTGGTCACACGATGACCACAGGGATGAGTTAAAGCCTGGCTACAATCAGTTTCTGCAACATGCCAGTTAGATATTTAAACTGATATTGTTTGAGAAGGAAAGATCATTATCAGAAGATGAGGCTGCTTAGACCTAATCTAGCTAATACAACCCAAATCCTGTCCATGCATTTACTGTTGATAGAAAATGTTTAAAGTATGCTGTCACTGATATGACTTAAAGTAAACGTAGCGGTATTTGCGGCATTTTCTTTTTATCTTCTCAGTGATACTTTCTTTATAGGAAGGGGAATCTACCATTTGTCATTGTATTCTGCTGTATGGCAGCATCTTTCAGAAGTAGTCACTTATGCATATGTGTTTTTACTCTTTCAGTGCAAGCTCTTCCAGTCCTTGTCAGCAGATTTTTTAGCCAGCTTTTTTTAGCATATATTAATCCGCTAATAGTGATAGACATAGCCTGTTATAGTCAGTATTATTCTGTGTTTAAAGCTGAAACAAGGTTTTGTTGCTTTCAATGACGCCCAATATGGGGTTGTCTGGCAGTTACATCCGACCTAAGCATTCCAAACATAACTTGTTGTAATAATAAGCTTACACCTACCAGAACATGTAAATATAACCTTACAGATTTTAACTTGTAAGCAGTAATGTCACTAATGTAACAGTAGGTGGAACCACATAGCTTGGAAACTAAAAATAAATTGTCAGAAATGTTGGGTTTCCTTAAAGGAAACCAACCGGTCATGACACAAATATATACCATTGTTAAAGCGGTCTTTTGAAAATGCTGCCATACAGACCCTCTTGCCCCGTTTCTTTAAGTTTCTCACCCAGAGGAAATATGCAGAAAATAGGGATTTCTGACCCTTCTCTGACTTTTCCAATCTACTTAAAAGTACTGAAGCCAGTGGGTCAGCATAACAGCCATTCAATTAGCATTTACAGAAGGAGTTTAGGTGGTGACCCCGAAATCTCTGATAACAGGGTTATTTTAATAGATGGTCTTATTTCTTAACATGATCGAACATTCTGCATTTCCCCAATTTAACAAATCCTATTCAAACATTCATTTCCCAAATGCTATTTAAAGTGCACATTTGATTCTGACTGAAGGCTGTGAAAACACAGACCTTTTTTTTAAATACATACACACTGAGAAGGCACACAACCACTAAAGATTGTAACTGAGCTTATCAAGAACATTGTGCCATCTTATGTTGCTTGTTACTGCCCAGCAGACATTTACACTCAGGAAACATTTTTATTTTAACCACATGTTAGCTATCCCTAGCTGCCTATTACTGACTGTTTATATAAGTGCAAAGTGCATAACTGCATGTGTTTGTTTAATTGCAACATTTTGTTTCATATTTAAATGTGAACAACCTCTTAGTTTTAGTATTATTGTGATCATTTTAATAATAATCCCAGCACTTGGCCCCTAGCACTATTTAAGGAAAGTTAGTATACTGTGACTTCCATGCTGCCTAATGACAAGCTGGTTTTACCTGTGTTAAATGTGGCCAATCCACCTATAGGTGCAGGAATGCCCTGTCCAGGCATCAGCAAGGGTGTGATCCTCTGGATTTGTGGTGTCACTGTGGCAGAAGTCTGGAAGTTGAGCATCTGCGAGGTTGATTTGCTCTCTGAAACAGGCGGTGCCCCTGCACTTGGATGTGTATCACGGTAACGGCTTTCCTCCTTCAGCTGCTGTTGTATTGATGCTCGCAGCCTTGCAATATGCTGTCTGGAGAATATGTGGGCACGGCATGGGATGGTAGGCCCATATTTAACATTACAATGAGTACACTCAGTAGGCTGAGGTCCTTCATTGGATGGAGTTGTGCAAACCAGTCCTTGGAGTTTGGCCTTTTTTTCTTTGGCTCTGGCATTCTGAAACCAAACCTGAACAACCCTCTTTTGCAACCCAATCTCACTGCCAAGGCAGTCACACTCCTGCATGCTTGGGGTGCGATATTCTGAATAACATGCCTTAAGTATCCTTAACTGCAGACTACTCATTTGAGTGCGATAGCGTCTAGCTCCTGAGGAACCTAAAAGGCCTTCAGAGTTTAATTGTCCTTTGCCAGGACTAGAAGGACCAGGATCTGAACTTGATGAGTCACTCATGTCTCCAGCCTGCGGGCTGTGCATCAGAGAATCCATCATTTTAGAGGCTATTTTCTCTTCTGAAATTTTTTGGTTCCAACTTCCTTGGTTCTCAGTAGGATGGTTCTCAGTAGTATTTTGCTCCAAATATGTGACTTTAGAGAAATCCAGTGTTTCATTAACTAACGGCGTTGGTGTTTTGTCAGGTTCAGCACTCTGTGGTAATGGCAACTGGGAGGGTGCTTGCTGGCTGGGAGAAGAATGCACTTTAACCTCAGGAGGGGAAGACACTAGAATGGGTGGTGCTGCATGTTTAGTTTGAAAGGAAGCCAACAGCAATCCTTGTGAAGACTGAGGGGTACCCACTAGGCTGGGCAGACAATGGGCAGGGTTAACAAGACTTGGAAATGCCTGATTTGGGTTCACTAAACCAGATAATGACTGTGGTGGATTAACAAGGCCAGATAAAACTTGGGAAGAGTTGGCAAGATTTGTAATTGCTTGAGATGGATTAACTAATCCAGGCATAATTTGTGCAGCGCTCAGCAGGCCTGACAGAGCCTGGGTTGGATTCACCAGGGACTTGGCAACTTGAGTGTTTGTAAGACTGGAAGAAGTCTGAAATTTAGATGATACTGAAGAACTGGTCTGTATCGCTAATGGGCCTGATTTAGCTACAAGCTGTGGCACAAGTTGACTTGGAGTTACATTATAAAAGTAACTTGAACCAGAGCCTTCTCTTTTTGCCCCTTCATTGGTAGAGTCGTCTTGCTGCCGAGGAGCTGAAATAGTACCAGGTGGTGCCCCTCGATACTGCCCTTTCCTCTCACGAGCCCTCGTGTTCTGAAACCAAACCTGAACAACTCTCTTTTTTAGGCCAACTTCATGAGATATGCGTTCTAGTGTACTTCTTGTTGGATTGGAATCTTGCAAGTACCATCTATGTAAAATATCTAATTGTTCTGGTAAGATAGTGGTTCTCAGACGCTTGTCCCTTGGAGGCTCATCACCACCATCACTTCCACCTGGAGAGAGGCTTTCTTCTTCATGCTTTCTTTTTCTCTGATATGCCACCTCACCAGCCCCCACTGGGATAAGTACAGAGAGGTCCATCAAAGGAGCTTGAAGATGACTGTTACTTGATAATGTTTTGTTTTGGTTCTGGTCCACATTGCTGTTAATTACAGAAGATTCATTCGGCTCAAGATTATCTCCTTGCTCAGGCATTTGTATATTTCCTTCATTCATCTTAGGTGACTCAGCTTTTTCTTTTATAACTGGTGAAATATCTTCTTGGTCACCCATAGTTTCACTTGGTTTATCTTGCTCTTCTTGGCTTATTGATAATGGGAGATCAGTGCTTACAGTGTGATCTGATACTGACTCTTCAGTTTGTGCACATTTAAACAGCTCCTCTTCTTTCTCTTCAGTTTCAGTTGCTTCTTCGCCTTGGTCATTATAGCAAATTTTCAGGTGATGGATTAGTTGAAAAATGCAAGGAAAGCTAATGCCACATTTCTTGCAAGGTGGAACGTTACTGTTGGCAGCTGGTCGTTCCCCTAGTTGAACAGGATGAAGAGGCGGTGAGGAAGAATTTCCAGAATCTGTAGCTTGCTTTCGTGCTTTTTGTCGAGCATTTTGAAACCAGACCACCACCACCCGTCCAGAAAGACCTAGCATTGCCGACAGTTGTTCTACTTCATTATCTCTAGGATATGCACTGGACTCAAAAAAGCTGTTTAGTGCTTGAGTCTGGAAGTCAGAGAACTTTGTGCGTGAGAATCGTCGATGACTCATTCGATCAATCCTGGAGGAATCCTCTGTTTCTTCTTCTTGGTACTCTTGGATGGTTTTCTCTGTCTGCATATGCCACTCGCTGATAGCTACAGGGGATAATCCAGTTTTTTCAGCTGCCCATAATATCTGCTCTTCCATCAGGTGACCAGGAAAATCCAGGTGGTTGTGTAGAAATCTAAGCTGTTCAACTGTAATGGCGTGTTCAGGGACAGCATCCTGTTCTTCAACCTCTTTGGAACACTGAGGGAGTTGAGATGTTACAGAGAAGTCTAGTGGTGTAGCTGAAGGACCTCCTGTTTCAGAATTTCCTCCAGCAGGGTTGTGACTATCGTAGGTTCGACGATAACTGGCAGCATATTGACTCAAAGCCTCAAAAGGTAGCAAACGCTGGTGCATGTGCTCCTCGTGTGTTTTAAGGATCAGTCTGTTCGAGAAATGTTTACCACAGGTACCACACTGAAGGCTGTCTGTGGAAGCAGGTATAGACAATGTATCAAGTGGTGGAGCAGGAGGCTGTGGTTGAATCTGAGCTGGGCTAGTAAGTGGCTGCCTTCCTTCATTATACTGTGTGACCAACTCATACCCAAAATTTTCTAGCAATGCCCGTGCTGCAGATCCAGTAGGGTCTGAAGAAGCCTTTGTTGAAGACTCTGGATTCTGTGAAACATCTGCTTCTCCAGTTGCTGCCTCATGCTCATCTGGTACTTTCTCATCCTTTTCATTCGCCGGTCTGGGAGTCACACTGGGTTGGTCACCCTCATCCTTAATGGATGGAGGCTGCTGGGCACCTCCAAAGGACAAAAGAGGAGTTGGTCCTCCATCTGCACTAAGTTTAAGTTCTTGCAGGTAAAATGGAAGTAAAAGCTGCTGCTGCTGACGCTGAAGTTTCAATAGAGCCTCAGGTATCAGTGGAAATGAGGGAAGCAGTGATGATGTAAAAAGCGGAGAAGGCCTAGACAAATCCATGGATAGCTGCATTGGGGGAGGAGCAACTGTATTGGGCAAAATAGGAATTCCAACACAGGGACCAAGCTGTTGTGGTCTCTTTTTGGGCAGGTCCACTCCTTGCACTTCTGTGGTCTCTCCTCGGTAATCAGTAGTAGTTTCACTCTTACATATAGGATCTCGTTGAGGTTTTTCTGAAGGAATCTTGGTAGTATCCTGCTTCAAGCTCCGTGATCTGGTTTGATGAAGTACAGAACGCATGTGAATTTCTAGAGTAGAGCTTTGGTTGTATGAAACATGGCATACTGTGCATTTGTAGGGTTTATCTTGTCCTGTTTGTACTCCATGTCCTGTAGGGCCCACACCAGATTCATGACGGTTAGAAAGTGAAGGATCAAGAGAGGCTTTACGCACCTTGTGCAAGTGTGATACTGAATTATAATGTACAAGTAGGATGTTTTTCTGTGTAAAGGATTCTTTGCATACCACACATTTGTGAGGCCTAGAAGGATCCATAAATTTGTCCATGGCAAAGTTGGTGGTTTTTCGATATGTAGAATGTTGAGTATGAGCGGGTGTACTTTCCTGAGACCCCTTTCTATCCTCTTGCTCTGTACCTTCAACTTCTCGACTACGTGCTTCACATGCTTGCTGAATATCAGACTGACTAAGCTCTGGATGATCCTTCTCCAAGTGGGTCCTTAGTTCTTGAGAATTTTCAGGGGTCACAGGGCACAAGGGACATGCAGTCTCCTCTGATACCTTCTCAGTATCAGCAACAAAATCAATAGCTTCAGTGGGGCTTGTGGAAATTTCACCAGGAGATCCCGGAGGGGATGCATCTGTGGCTTCACCTATAATAAATAAAAAAAATAAAATAAAAAAAAGGATAAAGAACCCTTGCAATCAGCAGCAAAATATCACAGTCAAAACAATAGTGTCAAAAACATAATAGAAAGAAAACATTATCACAACCAAAAGTAAGACAGAGGACAGCATAAATACTCACTGGAAGGTGGGATTTCAGAGGAAGGTTGTTCTGGTTCTTCTATGATTTTCACTGGAATAATCCTGGTCCTGAATGTTATTTGCACTTTTTGTGCCTGAAGCAAACAAGACAGACGGTAAATAAGGTTTATTTTTTAAAAATTTACAAAATCATGTGACCTGCCTACCTGTAAAACTGACCATACATCTGCAGAATTTCCTTTGAAAACATTCATTTTCGGAAAGTTCATTAAATTTTTGCAAAGTTAATGGGCACAAATGGACGATTGAATTCGACCATAGTGAGCCAAAAATCAAACGAGAAAGATGAAAATTCTCAATCTAATTTCTGAATGTGAATGAATGTGAATTATTGTGATGCGCATGTGCTTGGAAAATAACAATGCATCACTTCCATGCATCCTGAAATTGACAGTTAGAATTTGACACATTGGCATGGCAATCAGGCGCAATATCATACAAAATTAGTCGAGTCCATGAAGGTACCATAGAATGCTCTGAACAACGATTTTGCTCCTTTTTTGTATGAACATTTGTATAAAATTCTGCAGGTATATAGTGTGTACGTAAATTGAAGAAACATTTTCACTAAATCTTTATCTACAAGCAGTGGCGGACCTAGGGAACAAAGGGCCCTGGTGCAAGATTTTTTTTCGGGCCCTCTGCATTCCCCCACCCCCAAAAAAAAAAACACAAACCCCCCAACCTACATCCCCTGTAGCAACCACAAAATGGGACCTGCTATATAGCACTACAAATACCAGCAGTACTTTATACAGCATGTCCATTAGTTGGGCTACAAAAAATTATTATTTTATTTAACCACTTGCTGACCGGGGTGTTTACACCCTCTTCCTGTCCAGGCCATTTTACAGTATTCAGCGCTGTGGTACTTTGACTGACATTTATTCCGTCATGCAACGCTGCACTGGAATTAATTTTATACCATTTTTTGGGGACAGATAGAGCTTTCTTTTGGTGCTATTTATTCACCACTGGGGTTTATTTTTTACTATATAATGAAAAAAGTACAGAAAATTTCGGGGGGAAAAACTGTTTCCCCTACGTTATATTGTTATAAAACAATTATTATTACCCAAATTCTTGGCAAAATATAAAAGACGGGGTCACGTCGGGTAAATAGACACCAAACATGTCAAGCTTTAAAATTGCGTGCGCCCGCGAACTCGCAAAAACTACCATACCCAAAATTGGCCATAGGCGACGCTTTAAAAGCTTTTACCGCTCATTAGTTTAGTGTAATCAGTGATTGATGGCCCTAGAATTATTGCTCTCACTGCGACGTTCGCGGTGATATGTAACATGTGCGGCGTAATGGATGCAATCGTCGTTTCTGCACGTAGGCGCACTCGACGCATGTTTGCATGTGTATGTGGGGCGCGGGGACTTACATTTTTTTAAATTACCTTTATATGTGACTTTTAATTTTGTAATTTTTTTAACTAATTCTTTTAAACCTTTTTTTTCACTTAACTTTATTGCTATCACATAGGGGACTAACAAGTCCCCTTTGTGATAGCCAAGTTTTAGTGACAGGTCCTCTTTATGGAGACATCAGAGGTCTCTAAGACCCCTAATGTCACCTAGGGACCACCAGAGAAGCTGATGAAGCAAACACCTGCTTCACCAGCTTCTCTCCGGTTTCTGTACCGGAGAGTGACAGAGGAATGCGGAAGTTATGTAATACACATCACTTCCTGCATTCCGAAGAGGAGGAGGAGGAGATCAAACGGAGATCGTGTACTGAGCTCCATTTGATCTCCGGCCGCAGAGCTGCTGTGCTGGTCCCGGGCTCACACCGGGCACAGTGGAGCTCGGGATCGCCAGCAGCGACTGCAACTGAGGGGGAGCCGCACACCTGCACGCATATTACAAGCGATCGGGCGTCTCTACAGCCATCTCTGGCTGTTTACATTAAACGGCCGGACAGCAGGTGGTTAATAACTTACCTTCACCTCTTCTGGCTGTTTTCTGGTAGGGGGGGCTGCAGAAAACCACCCCAGTGTGTGTGTGTCGTCCATCTCAAACAGCGAGCCCATGTACTCAGGCGGCTGTTTGCTAGGTCCTCACGGCCGAGGCCCAGGGCTGCCCCCTGAAGTGCCTGCCGGCTTTTTTTATTCTTGGCACCTTCCTCAGTATCCGAAGGCCAGTGGGCTCTCTCATCTCTGCGCCGGGACTGTGTTACATTGGATACTGGGCCCCCCTTTGGGCTCAGGCCCCGGGCGGCCACACCGGCTGTAGGTCTGCCCCTGTCTACAAGTAAATCAACCACCCATATACGGTATATTTATGTCACTATCTTGAGAAAGCACATTAACAGAGATCCCTACTCCATGTTCGCAGGCTGAAACAAAGCATGGCTCAGTTCTGATCAAGTTCACCCCGGTGTGTGTTTGTGTGCTAGAGTTCAGGACAGATTGTTGGGACTTGTGTAATGCATTTGTAAAATAAAAACCGAAATCATGTGCATGCAGACAAAAGAAGAAAAAAGTTTTACTTAATAAATAATTGGGTGTTGCAAAATACACATTTCAATTCAATTACTCTGTGTAAGAATAATCATAATAGAGATGGTCATCATCATAACAACACAAAGTAGGGATGCACTGATACCGATTTTTCGGTATGGAGTATGAATACCGATATTTATCTTTCTGTACTCGCTGAGTACAGATACCAGTACTTCCACTAGAATGGAGCCGGCTTCCTGTCCAATCAGAAAGTCGGGCGACGTCTCATTACCTGCCGCCCGACTTCTTGACTGCCTGGGAAGCCGGCTCCATGCTGTTTAGCTGGCTCCATGCTGATTGGCTGGGAAGCTGGCTTCCCGACCAATCAGCATTGAGCTGGCCACACAGCATGGGTAATGACTCGCCGCCCGGGCTTCCTGATTGCCCGGGAAGCCGGCTCCATGTTCCATCGTGGCACTGCCGGTCAGAAGTAATCTCCCTCTGAACGGAGGTTCCGGTACGGGGGTAAGTACCGGAGCATTTGGGTGAGTTTGAGTACTAGCCCAAATACTCAGTATCGGCACCGTTACCGATACTAGTAAACTAGGATACTAGTATTGGTATTGGTGCAACCCTAATACAAAGGAAATAAATAATTTGGGCTTCAACTGGATGTTTCAGTTCTTAATTTTTTTAAGGTATTTTTGCATTTAATGAATCAAGGTGTTTTTAACTCACCACCTGCAGAAGTTTTTCCACACATTCTGACACCACATTATGTCCATGTCCCAGATGTGTCTTTAGGTTACTGGTTCCTATCAGCTGTTCTTGACACAATGGGCAACGAAAAGTTGGCTGCAGTGCATGCTGTGAGACAGCATGGCTGTGAACTTTTTCTTCAGAAGGGCTAACATAAGCACAGAAGGGACAACAGAATACCTAAACAAATGTCAAGGATACATTATATTATTATTTGTTAAAGTTATTGATTACATATCTTGAAAATGCTATTATAGACAAACATGGGTATGCAAATAAAAACTGCAAATCAGACCTAGGGTAGGCATGGTGGGGCAAATGCAGAAAAATAAGTCAGGTAGTATGGTTGAGTACTAGGCAAGCAGACGAAAGAAAGTAGTGACAAAGTGATGCACTATGAAGGAAACAATGGAAAATCTGAAGCATGGAGCGTTGTGTGTGATTCCAATTAGTTTGTGTTTTTATTCACAGGTTAATGTCTATTAGTGTTTCTTACATAACTGCAGAGAAAGAAAGATTGCAGTGGAGAATTGTCAAAGTAGGTGCAATGTGCATTAGGAAACTATCCAAAATGAAAAATGCGACTTATTTACAAAGCAATTTGCAGCTTCTCCTACTTATATGCCCCCTGTTTTGCTACCAAAAGATCTACAGAGAGGCCAGCTATACACTACATGTTAGCTGTCCTGTGAAAATGTAGGAAGTACATGTCTGATTACATCTGTTCGGACTGCTGAGGGAGGAGCATAACATTCAAGCTAAAGTGAAAGCTAACCAAGAAATTTAGCTCAACTATTAAAACAGACCTGCTCACCACTCCTGTCATCCATGCTTTCACTGAAGGACATTTTTAATACTCACTAAAAAGATAGCTGATTAATCCAGAGCATAGTGGATTTTAAACAAGTTGGTGATGTATGTGGTTCGCATTAATAGGACTCCTTAAGTATATATTCTAACGTTTAGTAGAAGTAACCAGATGAAACAAGTGCATTTCCCATTGTGCTGATTTAGGATGCTTGAAATGTGCTTGATTCAGAGACACGGAAAGAAAATGCATGTACGCAAGTGTTTTCAGCTAAAGTATATGCATAGCCACAGATCAGATGCTGGTTCTCATGCAAGCCAGTATTAATAGGCTGTACTGTAGAAATACTTCTGGAGTATTTACTAATTTGGTACTACAGAAGCTGTTATTAACTCATGTTTATAAGGACTTTTAGGCCTGCACGTTTCTCTAAGGCCCGGTTCCCATTTGGGCGTTTTTCCGCGAGTACGAACGCGCGGGAAACCGCCCTACGCCCACAGAAGTACATGTACTTCTTTGGGGCGTTTTGGTCGGGCGTTTCCATTGGGATGCAGCAAAGTAGCCCTCAGAAACGCGCGTTTGTCGCGCAGGTTTTTTTTTACCGCAAATCGCTGTAAAAACGCGCAACGCGAAACACGCGACAAACGCGCATATTCAATACGCCTAGGTGTGAACCCAGCCTAAGGTCTGCAGTGCACATACAGTGTTTGTGATATGCTATACAGTGATGAGTGAGTGGATATAGAAAAGGGATAATATTATATCAAAACACCAGCAAACGTTATTCTACAGCTATGCCAGGATATGTT